>NC_134539.1:28673409-28983181 GCF_050624435.1 Tenrec ecaudatus
TATGACTGGACAGTCAAGGGTTGGCAAATTATGACCTGTACAACTTGTCTTTTCTTGTAAATAAAGATTTAAGGTAACACAGCCATATCATTTTGCTTACTTATTTTCATTGCTACCTCTTATGACCGATGTGAACCATTGTGATAAAGAGCCTATGGCTAAAAATGCTTCAATTATTTGCTATTTTTTTAATCACTGCCATTAAGTAAATTCTGACTCAGGACAGGACGTTCCAGGAGAGAGAAGGAGTGGCCTATGTGAAGTCCAAGATGGACATTTTAACGTAGACACCATGTGAACAGAGAACCTCCTTTTTCTCCTGGAGAGGGGCTAGTGAGTGTGAACCACCAACCTTGGGTTTGGCAGCCCAGCCCTTAGCCATCTATCCACCAGGATTCCATATTTGACACTTTATAGAGGAAATACAAAGGTAGTTGCTTCTTGGATTACAGAAAGAATAAGATGAAGACTTCAACAGCACTGGTTAATAATGCTGTGTTATTGACAGTAGACATTTTTTCTCAGGGAAATGTTATGCATATCAGAGGCAGCTTAGTATAGAAAAGGTGACTTTAAATCTATGCCACAGGTTGTCGCAAAAAAGCATTTGAAAAGTTATATATCTAAATGAGACCAATTTCTTTTTGCACTTTCATTTATACCCTCCGAATAGTATGCCCTTTCATGCAGGATTCACATTTTGGAGGCTTTCTCAGGGCTAAGGTGACTGAGTAATGTGTTTGACAGCTGGTGGGACTGTTTGGGTTTAAAAAAATGTGGCTTTGGTTTCAAAATATGAAGCAATGGTGCTTACTTCCTTCTTTGTGTAACCTGTAATGGGACCTTAAAGGTAACAAACAATGAAATAAAGGTATTTTGAACAAAAGCAGCAGCATAAATGCATCATTTGTCCACGTTATAAGGCAGAAAGCTGTGACAATATTGAGTCGCATCTGGTGTGACTGGGACACGCAAGCACATAGTATAGAGTGTCGTCCGTGGTGGCTGCTCATGTCCTTTTTGTGTCCCAAGCTTCGCTCTGCTTCTCTTCTGCTCTGAAAACAGAATATTTGGATGAGACAGAACACAGTAACCTTAAGAAAAGAAACATACTGAGTCATCAAATAAATGAGTTTATATTGAATGAGGGCCAAAGTGAATTACCAAGTGAATTTGTCTATTTCAAATGAGCAGCCTTACTTTCAGTCCTCAAGCTCAGGAAAACAGACAGCTGATTATCATTCTGTTTGGGCAGAGTGACATTACACATTTTACTGGCGTTGGTTGTGAAAACATGTGTCAGCTTGAACATAATGCCTTCTGAATGTGAGGGTATGAAATATTCCCTTGCAGATGCTCACTAAATATGTACCCATTTTTGCCATATGGGAGAGACAAATGAAAGTCTTCAAGGATCAACAAGAGAAAAACAAACCACCCCATATGCAGATTGAACCGAGTGCCAGCTTGGCATACTCTTCTCTGAGTGTCAGGAATGACAAGAGAGCTGTGAAAAGTACCCTATGAATACCCAACGGTACAAGCCACAGGAAAACAGCATCCTCTTTTTTTTCTTTTGAAATAAACAGATCATCTATTTTTAACATAAAAATATTGAGCCATGATGCAAAGACTACCATGGTGATTATCTTTGCTCCGTTTTAAAAAGAACACAGGAAAAAACGTCCAAAAGTTCAAGATACTATTTTAGTGTTTCACTTTATTAGATATAAGAAACTATTAAAAATCTCCTGTTACAGTTGAATCAATTTTGACTCAAAGTGACCACATATTGATCTTGTACGATGCAGTAGGACTTCCTTATAAGGATTTTAGGATTATAATTTCCATCGAAGTTGACTGCTGGGTCCTTCTCCCATGAGGTAGATGGTGGGTTTGAACTACCCATCTCTGTGTTCGCAGCTAAACACGTATCGACTGGGACCCCTGGGTTTTCAATAAGCACCTGGTCCTCTGAAAATGACTGTGGAATACATAATAATATTTGATTTGTGATTGATTTCTTCCTATTTTATTCAACCCTATCTTACTTTCCCACCTCTCTAGCTTGGCCTCTCTTTCAATATTTTCTATCCGAGTAATTGACCCCACCATAAACTGGAGGAGCCCTGGGACAATATTGGCTTAGTGTATGTTGCTAACCATTAGTTCAACAGTTTTTATCCACTAGTTCTTCCATCATAGAAAGATGAAGCTGTCTGCTCACATAAAGATTTACCATCTCAAAAATATCAGGATTTAAAATATCAAAAATATTAGGAAACAACTTAACGCTATTCTATAGTGTCTCATTGAATCACAATCAACTTGATGATGGTAGATTAGAGGATCATGAATGGAGTAGATCCTTTGAGTCTTTTCAGACCTTCTGTTTTGTCTTTCTTAATCAGTCACTATCCTGTCAAATGCTCTTTATAAGTATTTCCATTCATTCCACTTAATAAAAAAATATTAATTGCTTTCAATGCAATCAAGATGATCAAGACAGTTGATGTTGTCTGTGTGCCATGGCTATAAATTCATGCTTCATGGTTTTTATACCACCCACTCAAAACTCAAACTCACTGTCATCCAGTCCATGACACTTATATATTGGGCTGCAATCCATAGGGCAACACTGTAAAACCACCAGAGGGCAGAAAGTTGGTGCATTCTACTCCCATTAAGACTTGCCGTCTGAGTTTGTTAGTTTATTGTGCCAACCTGGCCCATAAACACATGTGAGGTTAATTGAAGGGTGGAGGGATAAATGGCTCAGTGAGCTTCAACTTTCTAGTTCTCAGATCTCGTGCTTTCTGATGGTCAGACCAGGGTGCAGCTGCCTTAGCCAGTTCCCTGCTTCAACTGACAAAGCTCACTTCCTGCAAGACATCCCTGAGCAGAAGCCACATGGACCTACCCCGATGCAGCCCAAGGTGCTGGAGCAGCCATGTGGAGACCCCTGCCAATGCTGTGGTGCTTCACATTCACTGACTCGGCTTTCCTCCTGCAGTTAGCATCGTTGTGTCTATTTTGTGAGATCGAGGAGGACCTTGTGGATTGGTGTTGGACATATGGGTTAATGTTGGACTTGTGGGCTTGGGAAGCACTGGGTTGAGATGGCTTCTTGATGTGCACTTAACCTTTATATAAAACTCTCTCTGATACATGAGTTTCTTTGGATTTGTTTTTCTAAAATACCCAAACTAACACACCATCTAACAACCCCCTGGGGCAATTTTACTCGTCTTATTGTTTCACTTTGAGTTGGCGTTGGACAACAGGTTTATTACACTAATAGCCATCTTTTAATGACATGCTCACCATAGTTTCATACATTCTAAATGAACAATGATACAAGAAAAATATTTTCAGTGCCCACATACCAGTCTTATGTGTACCTAAATTTAGAATGGCTATGCTATTAGTTCAATATGTGTATGAGCATAAAACAGTGTCAAAAGCTTTCATAAATGATTACTTCTCTACCAGCAATCTACAAGAGATCCTCCTGATTTGAACCCACTAGGATGCTTGATACTGTTATGTATTTGCCCCTGGTTGAATGTTGATGTCTCTACCCTCTTGCTCTGTATACCTTTCATCACTAACAAGTAGATTGCTTACAATGATTATCTTTAGTGCTACCGCTCATGATATCATTGATTTCCTACACTGAAGGCACACATAAGCACACACACATTCACTTACACACACACTTCTCATATAAGCCTTACTTATATTGAGTCTCAGCCTAAAATTGCTTTGTCTTCCATGATTTTTTCTAATTCATCTCTTTTTGATGTACTTCCATAATGTATCTTCTTACCACAATATTGTCTATTCCTGATGCCATCCCACTTGATTACTGTGTGTATCAAATGAATGTTTGAATTTCCCAAGAGAAACAAGTGGAACCCAGTACTATCTCACATATCAGAATGTCCTCAATGCTTAATAGGATGAATGAGTAAACTTTTGTCTTATATCAGATCACTATTTTTGTAAGACATCCATAACAGATATTAAGAGTCTTCAAGAATTTAAGAGACTAAAGATGACCCTGTAATAAATATTTTTTCTCATCAAGGACCATTAGGATTTAGTTGTTCAGCGATAACATTTTACTACTTGACTTTGAACAGAGCACTGATGAATCATGCTGTACAAACCATGAGGTAGCTGGTCCTCTGGCATGTCTACTGAGCCATATTTTAGACCAGGTTCCCCAGATCAGGGTGGTGAGTACTGCGAGCGCAGCTGGAGAAAGTAGCCTGCCATGTTCCTTTCTTACGAGTGTCACGTCTATTGAGAAACGGTTCGTCTTCTTTCCATGAAACATTTATATCTCTTTTAGGGAGACATCAAAGTCATTACGGAATAGGGCCCTTCATATTATAGTACCCGGCTTGTGTTATATGCCTCATTGAAATAATAAAATGTAACAATTGAAATATATACATATCTGTTGATGAAAATAACAACAGAGATTATAGATCTAAATAAAGTTTTCTCTCAATATATAATTACTAGAAGAGATTCTACATTATTCCAATTAATTTAACATCCAGCCCCTACCCACCCACCCACTCAATAGGGTTTTAAGTTCCTTATTTGGGTTTTTGTATTCATATTTAACTTGTGGTTATGATCAGTAACCTTTATTTACACATTATCATATTTTGTATTCTTAACACCCGTTTTATAAAGTGATTACTTTAGTGCTCATTCTGCATGAGTAAAAATCCTTTAAAATGACACAAATAAATGGAAGAACTGGATTTGAACCTCGGTATACTACCCACACAAAACTGTTTCCTTCTATGTTGACTTGGAAGCCATATTTGAAAGTTCTTATTTTAGACAAAAACATTATTGTTCCTATGGATCACTCAGCAGCTTCAACAGACAGCATTACACATTCTTTTCAGCCAGTTACTAAAATCAAATTCAACCTAAGTGAACAGATACTTATGAAAAATCAAAAGGCACTTTTTTTAAAAAAAAGAAATTCAATTGCCAGTTTATAAGTACATGAATAAAAAAGAATTGGGTTAAGCTGAATCCAAGGGATTTGGGTGGTCCAAGGATTCGGCACTGAGCGAGCAACCTGATGATCTTCCGTTTGAAGCGACCAGCCCCTCTGGAGAAGCAGTCGAGGAGAGCAGGCTTCCTGAGAGAGCCCTGTCTCTGGTCCGATGGGGCGGTTTCCCTTGCTGTACTTCACCATGAGTTCAATTCGAGTCCAGAGCAGCGACTTGTTTTGAAGATTAATTCACCAAAATATCAAATTCTTTATTAATTCCTACTATGATCATCAACCAAGCATTGAGCAGCTGACAACAGGGTCAGCAGTTCAAACCACCCCCCCAGGCTGCTTCCCAGGAAAATGATCAGGTTAGCTGGTCTAATGGAGATTTAGAGCCTTGGAAACCCAATATGTGGTAGGTATAATTCAGAATTGACTTGATGATTGTGGGCTTTGCTTTGTTTTTGGAAACATTAATTAATGTCTCAATATCACATAGTCAGAACTTATATTTTGAAAGGCCAATTGTACAGCTAAGACACTATATGAAGAAATTGTTGAGAAGATATCTCAGAATGACCCTACTTTAGTTCAAATAAGACATCATAGATATCAGGAATAAAGACCACAGGCATTAAGAATAAGGAAAGGACCAGGTGCATAAACAGTATTCATGTTTGAACATTTTAAAATATTTTAAGATTAAGAAAAACACTGCTATTTATAGTGTTTATTTTGCTAATATAAAATGAATTTGTATTGAGTCTAATAAATTTGGAAAATATTAAATTAGTATCTTTCAACTTTGTTACTGTTGTTGTTAGTGCCATAAAGTTGGTTCCTATTCATAGTTACCCTACGAGTCAAACACTGCTCAGTTATGTTTGAACGACTTGTGGGAGCCACTGAGCCAACCTCTCTCCTTGAGAGGTTTTCTCCTTTCTCTCTCCACTTTACCATCAAAAATGTGCTTTTCTAGGGACTGGTCTCCCCTTGCAACATGTCCAATGTGTGGGAGAAGTTTTACCATCTTTCCTTCTAAGGAGCATTGGCTGTACTTACTCTGAGACAAGCTTGTTTGTTCTTCTGACAATCCACAGGCTCGCATTATGCTTCACTAACACCATAAGTCAAACGTAGCAACTCTTTCATGGTCTTTATTATTCATTGTCCAACTTTCACATACAGAAAATGATTTGAAGAGCATATATTGGGTCTGGTTCAATTTACCGTATATACTCGAATATAAACCGACCTGAGTATAAGCCGAGGTACCTAATTATTACCTGGGAAACCAGGAAAACTGATTGACTCGAGTATAAGCCTAGGGTGGAAAATGATGAAGCTATTGGTTAGTTTCAATAATAAAAACAAATGACAATAAAATTACTAAAAATTGAGACATCAGTGGGGTAATATATTTAAATATTTATTTTAGATAAAAACCATAAATAAAAGGACAAGTCATTTAACACTAGTAAACCAGCGCAGTAAGTGGAAAAACAATAAGGTATCAACAATGATGCTTTAAGAGTACTATACCCTAAACTCAATCAGCAACCAAGCTAAAATGTAAAGAGTTAAAATCCTTCAAAACTGAATTCCTCATCATCATCCATATCCCAATGCAGAGCTTTAGCTGGTGTGAGGTCATCATAGACACTGTCCTCACTGGGATCGCCATCATCACCATCACTGCTGTCATTTTCATACACAGCGCAGTCTTCACTGCCATCCATAGCATTATTAATATCACATTTCTGGAAGGCACGTCGCACCATGTCTTCTGGAATGTCTTCCCATGCATCTCAAACCCACTTTTCTATTAACTCTATGTCAGGCTTCATGAGATTTCCTCCTTTTGTTAGTCGGGCTTGACCAGATGACATCCGTTTATGCCACATCTTTCGCACAAGGTCTTTAAAGGGTTATTCAAAGATACACGTCATAGGATGGCTCTGATAAGTTAGATGTGAATAAACAAACATTCAAAGCCTTGCAGTGTCAGCGGGGCTTTGAATAAACAGCAGAGAAATGGTAATCACCTGAGAGATAACCTGCAGTCTGTCCCATTACCTCGGGGGCGGGGCAGGGGGAGAGTGGGGGTTGGGTGGGCAGCAAGATGTTACACCTCGCTGGAGTATCACTGACCCATGTGTAACTGAACCCCAGTTTTTTCAGCACATTTTTTGTGCTGAAAATCTCGGCTTATACACGAGTACATACAGTAATCTTCAAAGAGATATTCTTGTTCTTCAACACTTTGAAGAAGCCTTGTGCAGCAGATTTGTTCAAAGCAATACGTCATTCAGTTTCTTGCCTGCTGCTTCCATGAGCATTGCCTCCGAATGCAAGCAAAGTCAAATTCCAATTACTTCGATCTGTACTTTATTTACAATGGTGTTATCATGTATGATAATGTACCTGTAGCACTGAAGTAGAGCCATTCTAAGTTATCTTCTCAAAACTTTCTTCTCTATACATTGTCTTAGCTGTACAATTGTCCTTTAAAATGTCCAGTAGTAAAGATTTTAATTTTCTTGATCTGAGTTGGAGCCCATAATGTAGGCTAACAACTTTAATTTTCATCATGTGCATCAAGTCTTTTGCACTTTCAGCAAGTTAAGTAATGTCAGCTTAGTAACATCAACTATTGATATAATTTCTATTATACTGCTTTTTATTTCCAAACTTAAGAGTGTGTATAAATGCGTGTTTATGTGTGCATGTGAGAGAAAGTGAGAAATGACAAAGTCCAATGCCTATTGATTTATATGTATGAACATATAATTCTATCACTTTTTTAGTGTGAATTAAACCCTTGAGATTTTTAAAAATCATTTTATTAGGGGCTCATACAACTCATCACAATCCATACATACATCATGTCGAGCATATTCGTGCATATGCTGCCATCATCATTCTCAAAACACCTGCTTTCTACTTGAGCCCTTGTTATGAGTGACTCATTTTCCCCTCCCTCCCACCTCCCCTCCCCTGAACCCTTGATAATTTATAAATTTTTATTATTTTGTCATATATTAACACCGTCTGACGTCTCCCTCATCCACTTCTCTGCTGTTCGTCCCCTCAGGGAGGAGTTATATGCAGATCTTGTAATCAGTTCCCCCTTTCTACCTCACCTTCCCTCCACCCTCCCAATATCACCACTCTCTCCACTGGTCCTGAGGGGTTCATCAGTCCTGGATTCCCTGTGTTTCCCATTTCTATCTGTACCAATGTATATCCTCTGGTCCAGCCGGATATGTAAGGTAGAATTGGGATCATGATAGTGGGGGGAGAGGGAAGCACTAATATTTTATCAGTATAATTACCTGAGTATGGAACATTCTATAAACCTCAAGTTTCCAGTTACTTCACAATGAGTGTTCATCCAAATACTCAAGTTGTACTATTCACTGAATACTAAATAAGATTCTAGTGGGTTTCCTCATTTGATTTAACCTACATTATTTATGCATTAATCTTACAAATACTTTGGAGCCTGGAGTGTTTCTATTGTCTTTTTAGATTTTGAATTTTCAGTTGAGATCACTACATTCAAGACTTATACCCTAAAATAACTTTACTAAGCAGAAGACGGGTAACAAAGCAAGTCAAAAAGCATTGCTCCAAAATTATAGACAATTGCATTAGATCAAACCAATAGACTATATAGCTACTGTTTCTAAACAGAGCCTCCAACGGTGTCGACAAACTTCTGAAGGTGGCATTGTCCTCTCAATAAGTCTTCACAGAAGGATTCTGTGCTTTGATTTACTCCACTTCAAACAGAAGCTTTGGTGTCCTCCAGGGACTGGAATCACATTTCTTTTTAGTGTTTTTTGAGTTTAGGAACAAAAAGAAGTTTGAAGGAGCAAGATCGGGGCTATGGGCTGTATGGGATAAGGGTTCCCAAGAGAGTTGTCCGAGGACAGCCTTGCTAACCTGAAAGAATGAGCAGCGTTATTGTAATGATGGGAAAATGCTAACTCAAGGCTAATTTCCTGTGCCTTTTCTCATCAGAACAGTTTTCAATTTCTTAAAATGTCTTTGTAGGTCCGAGATAGCCATATGTCCTTTGACAAAACGTACCAGTATTTTTCCTTAGGAATCCCCCCAAAAGAGGATCCATAACCTTCAGAACTGACCTTGCTGACTAGAATATGTGTAACCCTGGGACATCGCCTTTTTTATTTTCCTTAAGTTTTATTCTAAAAATGAAAGATTTATTTAAATAATGCCTTCAGCCTCTACTGAGAGGAAAATCAGTTAGTGAGGAATCTTAGAGCACAAGATCACAGGTCCTTCATTGATCACGCCTTAAGGCCTATCCCCTCTATTTACTTTTCAAAGAAGTACCACCCTCAACAAAGAAAGGCTCTAAAAGACTCTCTCGCACCCTCCACCCATCATCCACCTTCCTCTCATATCATCTGTCCCATTTACATTATGTTATCTAACTATACTACTTTTTAATCAGCTGATTTAATCAGGGTTTCATATCTTTTTTCTTATTTATTTATTTAAATTAAATTATTTTATCGGGACTCGTACAACATTTATCACAATCCACACATATATCCATTCTATCAATCATTTTTTTACATTTGTTTCCCTCATCATTCTCAAAAAATTTGCTTTCTGCTTGAACCCCTCATCTCCTCCCTGTGACTCTTCTGCAAGGGGATGTCCAATTGCCCACAGATGGATCTTGGGCCCCACTCTGCATGCCTCCTCATTCAAAATGCTATGATTCTTTTTGGTTTTTGATGTCTGATATATGGTCCATTTGATGTCTTATGATCTCACAGGCTGGTGTGTTTCTTCCATGTGGGCTTTGTTGTTTCTCAGTTAGATGAGCATTTGTTTATCTTCAAGCCGTTAAGACCCCAGACTCTATATCTTTTGGTAGCTGGGCACCATCAGCTTTCTTTCACCACATTTGCTTATGTACCTGGTTTGTCTTCAGTGATCGTGCCAGGAAGGTGAGCATCTCAGACTGATGAATTGTTAGAACAAAGTGTTCTTGTGTTGTGGGAGTACTTGAGTAGGGGCCCACTGTCCATATGTTTCCTTAATACTAAAGCTATAAATATGTGTTCATTGATCTATTTCCCTCTTGTCATATATAAATATATTTATATCTGTATATACCTGTATTTAGATCTCTATAAATTCCTTTTGCCTCCTAGTTTTTTCATCTATTTCCTTTTATTTTCCTCTTGTCCCAGTATCACGTTCAGCCTTATTTGGGTTTCAGGAATTCCTCTCAGTTACATTGTCCTTGATCCAGCCCTGCCAGACATCCTATACCCTCCTTGCCACTGATTTTGGATCATTTATTTTTCCCTTGTCCTGGGTTTGTTAACACCCATTTCCTTCTCCCTCTTCCCCATTCTCCCCCTCTCCCATGTCCTCCCGGAACTATCATCCTGTTGTTCTTCTCTTGTCGGACTTGTTTATCCTGCCTATCCCTTCCAGGTAGACATGCAGCGACAACAATATACACAAGACCGAGTACAACAAAGCAATAATAGAAAATAAAACAATAGCTCCAACAACAACAACAAAAAGGAAACAACAAAGCAAACCCTATAAATAGTTCAAGGCCTATTTGTTGTTCTTTATGAGTGCTTTCCAGTCACGTGTGTTGGGGTGCCGTGCTCTGGCTCCTCATCTAACCTTTTGATTTCATTGCTCTGCTTCCCCCGCTGCTCTGCTGCACACCCCCACTGTCTGTCTTCAGCTTAGTGGGCTCAGGGCAGGGCCACAATTCGTGTCATGTCTCTTCTGTTGCCCCCCGTGGTGCGTTGGGTCAGTGAGGAACGTTGTGTCATGGTTGGGCCGGCCCTGTGGTCATCTCTGTGCATTGATGCTCTGAGCAGAAACATTGTCCTCAGAGCCAGGATGTGCTTCACTTTTTTCCCCTCCCCCCTCATTGGCTCCTGTGTACTCTGATCAGACAAGTCTCTCTCCTTGAGCTGCAGTGTCAGTGCTGTCCTCTGAAGTGAATTCTTCTGGTGGTGGTGGGGATAGGGAGGGTGGTGCTGTCCACTTAGTTGGTAATGGGCCCGGCCCCTCAGGCCTCTCTCTTGTTTCCCTGCTTCATGTCAGTGTATTGTGTTCTTGTCTTGGAGGACCTGGTTGAAGTCTGGTCCCTCTTTCCCTGTGGAGACACAATCAACACCCTCCCACTGTGTGGGTTAGGGCCCTGTTCCCCCGGCTACCTATGTCTCCCTGCTCCCTCCTTTTTTAGTGGGCTACCACATGTATCTAAAAGTTTAGTCTGGCCCTGCCATATTACTTGGGCCTCCCTCAGGGATGTATATATACAGTAGCTTTTCCCTATGTCCCTTTTGGATTTTTTGAGCTTACCTCAGTGGACTCATGTTGTACTTGTCCTTTTGTGCTTGGCTTACTTCACTTAGCATAATTTCCTCCAGTTCTTCCCATGCAGTGATATGTTTCATGTGTTCATCACTGCTTTTTAGGGATGCGTAATACTACATTGAGTGTATGTACCACAGTTCTTTAATCCATTTGTCTGTTGATTGAAATTTGGGCTGTTTCTTATTTCCATTTTTTTTTTGTATAGGAAAGAGGTTTATATATAAGAGCTATTGAATATTGAGCAAATATTTCAGCCCAGTCCAGATCAAGTCCATAAGTCCAATATTAGCCCATATATGCAATACAAATCTATAAAGTCCTCTTCTGACTCACAAAACACATGCAATGATGCCAAATGCAGGAAGATCACAGGCCGGTGGGTGCAAAGCCTTGTGGATCCAGTGGCGGTAGTAGAATCTCAGCTGTGGCAGGGGTCTCCATGTGGCTCCTCCAGTTCCCAGGGCATGAGTTCTATCAGCAGAGTGACATGTGTCTTGTTAGCAGAGCATCTCTCAGGGAGTGAGCCTTGAGTCTTCTCAGTAGAGACTCCCTAAGGAAGTGAGCCAAGAGAGACAGAGACCATCCTGCCTCCAGGGAGGAAAATCAATTTGGGCTGTTTCTAACTCCTTGTAATTGTGAACTGTGCCACAATGAACATTTGGGGACAGATGTCTGGCCGTGGTTTGTTTCTTGTCTCTTCTGGGTATATGCCCAGTAGGGGAATTGCTAGATCCTATGGTAGCTCAATTTCCAACTATTTTAGATATCACCAAATCAATTGCCATAATGGCTGTACATACCGACAAGTCCACCAGCAGTGGACAAGAGTTCCTATCTCTCTGAATCCCTTCCAGCACTTGTTACTTTCTGATTTCTTGAATTGTGCTATCTTTGAGGGTGTTAGGTGGTATCTCATAGTTGTTTTAATTTGCATTTCTCTTATGGCTAGAGATCTGGAATATTTTCTCATATATTTATTGGTCATTTGGATTTCTGCCCTTGAGAAACTCCTGCTCAGGTCCTTTGCCCACCCCCTGAGTGGACAATTGTTTTGGTAAGTTAGCTGAGGATTATAGATTTTAATAATAAGGCCTTTGTCGGATGTGTCATTGCTAAAGATGTTTTCCATCCTGTGGTCTCTCTTATTACTCTCTGGGCAAGTTCTTTTGATGTACACAAGTGTTTTATCTCTAGTATATCCCACTGGTCAATTGGTGCCTCCTTTGTGTTTATGTCCTTTCCAATTTCTGATAGCCTGTGTATATCCTGTGCCAAGGTTCTCAGATTTGTCCCAATTCCCTCATTAACAGCCCTAATAGTTTGGGGATTTACCTCAAGGTCTGTGATCGACCTGAAGTTTATCTTGCACATGGAGTGAGATAAAGGTCTTGTTTCATTTTTATGTAGATATGTATCCATTTTTCCATCACCACTGAAAACAATAGGAAAATAAATATTCCTAATGTTCCATTCTTCTTCATACAACACTGTTTCTCTGAAAATTTGCCAAGCATACAGATTGAATAACTATGGAGAGAGGATATAACTCTGTTTGACCCTTTCTTGTTTTAAACCATCAAATATTCCCTTGTTTTGTTCACACAATATCCTCTTGATCCATGGACTAGTTCTATATGAGCACATGTAAGTGTTCTGGAATTCTTATTATTCTTCTCGAGACTAGCCATAGTTTGTTATGGTACACACAGTCAAATGCTTTGGCAGAGTCGATAAAATACAAATATCCATCTTTCTGGTGTTTGGGGTTTTCAGCCAAGATCCATCTGACATCATTAATTGTTCCACATACTCTTCTTTGGCAGCTCCCTGTCAATGTACTGCTGCAACCTTTGTTGGATGATCTTCAACAAATTTCACTTGCATGTGATATCAATGATATTTTTCTGTAATGTGGGCATTCTTTTGAGTCACCTTTCTTTGGAAGGGGTATAAATCTATATCTCTTCTAGTCAGTTGGCCAAATAATTTTCTTACAAAATCCCCAACATAGTTGAATGAATGCTTCTAGTGCTTCATCTTATAAAATATTTCAATTGGTATTCCACCAATTCCTGAAGTTTCGTTTTTGCCTAATGTTTTCAGTGCAGCTTTTATTTTTTTTCTTTCACTACTATGGCTCTTGTTTGTATGCTACTCCTTAAAATATTTGGATGTTCTTTTTGGTACAGTGATCCTGTGTAGCCATTTCATCTTCTTTTGAGACTTCCTCCATCATTCACTTTTTGTTCCATAACATCTTTCAGTATTGTAATTTGAGGCTTGATAAATTGTTCTTTAATTCTTTCCATTTCAGATAGAATTCCAAGTAGCAATGCTTTTTGACTCCCTCCCCCCCCTTTTTTACTTTTACATTTGGTTCTGTCTTACTACCTAATAAAAGAGATTGCAAAAACCATGTGAAATGGTTCACCATGGGATTGTGTGCAATCAAAATAAGTCTGTGTCTACTTCCTTTATTAAATAATCTAATCTTAAGTGAAGTTCATCATTTCTAACAAGATGAGGCAAAGTACCTGGAGGTTTGTGACCTATGTTTTGAACAGAAAATTTATAAGACATAAACTGCAAGATTCTAATGAAACACTGTTATTGTTGTGCGCCACAGAATTTATTTCAATTTAGAGATATACAATGTGACCTTATATAATTGCCCCTTGAGGTTCCAAAAAGGAATCTGTGTATTTACAAAGCAAAGAGTTCAAGGTCTTTGTTTCCCTAGTAGCAAGTGGGGGGTTTGAACAGACACCCTTTTGTTTCACCATCTAGGATTTCTTCATTGCATTTCCAAGAACAGAGATCATAGGAAAGTATTGCTGCCTCAAGGTTAATGTTAAAGCTTAGTAAAGAAAGCTTCTGAGTGGATGGCTCTCCCTTCCCTTTGGGTCATCACACACCTCAGCTAATTGCTCAGAGTGAGAACAAACATTCTTAGCAATGGGAATGCAAATTTCAAGAGTCATGAGAAATAACCAATAATGTGTGGCTTGAGCAGGACTTTAAAAAATGCAAATGCTAAGAAGACAGCTATTTTGACCAACCCAGGGCACAAAACATTTAGAATTTCTGAGACTACAATATGGAAATGTACCAAAAATTAATTCCACCTCCTTCTGTTCCTCCACCCTCAAGTTCGACAGCACTTGGTTAGGATGCTGTTAATTGATAGGACATACTCTTTTGAGGATATCCTTGAACACGGGGCTAAAGGATGAAAAAACCCGGTCCCTAGATCAGGAGTGTGAATTTTATTGTTTGGAAAAGGTACTCAAAGATAGTTTACTCTCCATTCCTATCATAAAACTACTGCATCCACCCATGTTTGTAACATTATTCTTAATATATTTAAGTGTAATCATGGGCAGTGCAAACTGTTAAACTATGTAGCTTCTACCTAACAGGTTGATGTTGGAAATTCACACAGCTGTGAAACCGGCCATTGACAATCCTGAGGAGCACAATTTTCTCCTGATATTCATGGGGTTCTAAGAGTCAGCACTGACTGGGCAGCACCTGTAAGTTCACTTGCCATGTGCATGTAATATTTTGTTTTAAATATCACTAGAAGGAAAAATTGAAAGTAAAGATAAAATAAATTATATAATCTCTAAAATATAATTTTAATTATGGTATCCTCATACTATGATTAGCTAATATCTTAAGACATAATATATGTTTAAGGTAAAGATTGTTGCTAATCATGGTGACTATAAATGGATTTTTGAAATCATCTTTCTTATAAGGTTGATTTGAAAGCTTTTTATTATTAAAAATTACAAAAATCTTTTCCTTAAAATAAAATAACCCAAAATAGATTTTCAGAACGCGAAAGCTTATGCGATTGATATACATAGTCTTTCAAGTCTGTAATGCTTGTTTTGTATTGTGATTTAAGTCAGGTCTTACTTAGGTGAGCTTTAGATGAGTTTAACCTAGGAAATGTAAATTCTAAATCCCTACAACTGGGGATGTTGATGGTTCAAAACCACCTACAGTTGCCTTGGGAGACAGGCCTGATGATTTGCTTCCAAAAACACATAAACGTAAGACTCTATGTATGAAAATCAGTTCTACTCTGCCATCCATTGGGATCAACATGAGTTAGAATCTTCTCAACATTGGTTAATTTCTTTATTTGATATGAAAGTAAATTTACACAAAAATCTAGGTGGAGTCAAATGATCAACATTTGTATTAATAGTTCATTGCTCACCTGTACACGTTGTCCAATGACACACCTTCATTTCTTAGAATGTAGAATGCTGAGTACATGAATTGGACAAACATCAACTTGCAGGTAACCCAACAGAGACTCATTTTTAGTCTCTGGTTTTTACTAATCTAAAATATCTTCAATATTTTATGAATAAAACATCCTTTGGATCACAAATCCTGATTATTGTGGAATTTAAATCAACATAAACCAAAGCCATAAAAGTCACCTCAAACAAGAATATGTGTGAGCAGTAAGCTGACCCCTCACCCTTCCCCATCTCAGGAACATTGCTGAAATAAGAGAAGACAGAGAGCAAAGTTAAGCTTCTGGATTTAGCAAGACTGCTCATCCTCCTCAGCTTGCCACTAGAGTGGGAAATGTTTGTATCCCATTGGCTTATACGGTAGAATTATTTAGAGCTGCCACTGGTTGTCAGTTTTATGATAATTTTAATGAAATGTTCTCCAGTCCCTACTAATATAAAGGATGCTTAAAGTATAAGATAATGCTCAGCAATTGAGGGGAAGTAATCAGCAGGGGAGACGTGATGCAGTAATAACCAAGCTGAATTGTTGTAATGCGACTGTTCTCTTCCAAAAGCCTTATTTGCTCCTTTTTATGCCCTGAGAAACTATCTCCCATAGCAGTGAATAAGTAATAATGGACCATGTCCCAGCTGTGAGCAGTTTGCTGGTTAGTAAAATAGAGAGAAATGAGGGATTATTCACATCAAATAACACTGTATGACAAGCAAAAGTTTTGTAATTTGCAATGATAAATCTGTAGCAGAGGAACATAAGACGATGTCTGTGTGATTCAATTCTTTACATATAATCAGAGCTGTGTTTAAAACTTAAGGCTTGGAAATTAAATAAAGTGGAGGATTCATCTTCATTACCACTCATGATATTCATCAAATTGTTTAACTCCCCCAAAGCATGACGACATCTACTTGTGAAAGAGGGACTTGGAATGATTTCCATATGTAAATGATACAGCATACAGCACATAAGAACATTTGACTGCAGCTTCCTTCACAGATACTCGTTCCTTTTCTTCTCCTGGTCTTAGCTTTGAAAAGCCCCCAACCTCAGCTGCCAGGTCTCTTGTATTTCTGGAGCCTGCCTTGGATGTAGCACCGGTCATTTCTGATACAGCCCCGTGCGTTTGACTCTTTTTCTCCAGAGAGGACTGGAAAATGTATTTAACTGTCTTATCAGTAGGAAAAATAACCTAGACTATGAAGGCATCCTAGTATCTCTGGGGAAGATGACATTTGAACACGCAGAAGGAGACGAGAAAGGAAGAGAGCCACAAAACAACCGAACACAGAGGCAAACCAAAATATTGCTTGTGTAAGGACGTTATTAGTTGCTATAATCAATTGCTTAGTGCTTTTACCCATTTATTGCCACTCATATTTTCTGGATTCAGACTGAAGTTGTATTATTTCACATACAAAAATAGGTAAATTATATTCATGCAAAATCATCTTTATTCAATCATTCCCAAAAGAAAATTGACTCCATCATACATTTGTAACTAAGGGTTGTGTTCAACATGATTTTGGAGTTATTAAAAATTAAAAGAAGACACACTACTCCTTGGGTAGAATGCTAAGATATTAATGTTTCATAAAGCAAACAATGTAAGATGTCTTGAGCTCTTGTCTCAAGTCTCAAAGATTGTGATGTTTCTCTTATCTTGTTTCAGGTAATATAAAGTATAGTGCTTTTAAATATCAAGGCAAAGGATGAAAAGTTAACTACCAAAATCACAGGGCCAATGGAAAATTAAGTCTCTATGCAACACCCAGAAACTTTGTCATGGAAACATAAAATGGGTACAAATTTAATAAATATGATAGAAAATTTACACCTGATAAATGGTGAAGAAATAGAGCATCCCTATAATTAATATGGAACTGTGTCTTGAATAAAAACATAGTTTGCTGTATATTGGGCGGCAAACAAATTACAGATTATAAATTTTGTGAAGTTCAAGAAGAAGTATCATACACATTCAGAAGAATAGCAATGCCATGGGGACTTGGGGATGCCTGATTTCAGATGCAGTGTGCTGAATTCCCTGGTAGATGTTTGAGGTGTGTTGGGATGTGGATTGTTACACTGATACCTTTCCCTCCTTAACCTAGTTTATTTTGTGGACAGAATCAACATGAGAAAACACAGAATTTGTATTTCACTCAATATATTCTATAGTATAATAATCACACTTGAACTGATCATATTATTACAGTAATCTCACCAGTAATTCTTAGATATTTCTCTTTATAACAAACATGTCCTGCTAGGTAGCACAGAACTCTGTATAAACCTTCAATCTGAAGGAATTAGTAGTAGTATTGGTTGATGAGTTTAAGACTAGTCTAGAATTTAAGCTTAACTATCTGAAATTAAAACTCAAAGAAAGAAAAATGAATACTTCCTGCCTTCTAAAAATATTTCATGCATGTGAGACAACTTTATTATATAACTTTGAAATCAGAGGACCCACATTCATTATCTCTTTATTAACAATAGAAAGGTGGGGAGCTTTTATTGATAGTGATGACAAACAATGGCAATGAACCTATATCTTCAGGTTGTTTTCAACACCCCAGCCTTTCATTAAACTGACAAGTGTTTAACATGAAGTCTTCAAATTGAGGTTTTATTCTGAACTAGATGGAATGAATCTTCATAGTAGCATATTGTCCCATAGAAATAGAACATTTCATAGAAATATAACATTTGGTTTTGTGCATTTGCCAAACTTGTTTGTAACTTAGTGGTAGTGATTTGACTAATTTCTGATTATTTAAAGTCTAAATGTCACCTGGAAGATGCTGTCAACCTCCCTTAGGAAACAGGCGTCAAGTGTCTTTGCTTCATCATCTTTGGACTGTAACATTTGATTCTGGATATATTAATGTGATAGTGAACACTTCACCTTTGAGCTTGGGTACACTGCTCATGCCTTAGCAATCACAAAGTGGGAAGCTATTTGGAATTTGATTTTGTGATACTTTCAGGGAGCAGAAATACTGTGCCAACTCTTACAGGTTCTTATAATTTAAATTATTTACTTAAAAAAAGAAAAAGAAATTAACAGTGATAAAAGTATTCATACATCCTTGGTGATCAGCCAGCATGTATTTTAAAAGAATGTATCCTAGTAAGGACTTTAGTTTCCTTATCAGCATAGCCTTCAACAGATAGCATGATGAATTTTTCAAATGCACCGTGATTGGTGAATTAATAGCAATTTAGTCATCTAACTATGTGTTGGAAAGAGGCTTTTTTGTGATTGATGATTTTCAAGATAATGTGCTTAAGACAGGTGTTTTGGAGACAATCTACTCTTACATGAATTGAGAGCGAGGCTCTAGTAGGGGCTTTGAGTTGCATACTAAAATGATGGGCCTAAGGCTTGATTCTTAAAATATCCCACAGTCAGCCATTAATCTCGAGGTTTTCAATTTCCTGACATTGTTTGTAAATGACTTGTCTATAAAATATCGATTTCTCTGCCTCTAATAAAATCTACATGTGTGGTAGGTAGTCAATTCCCCTCATGGAAAACCCTAGAACTTAGTCAAGTTTATAGAATGAGTTGAATGAATTTTCCCCTGGTTATTAATAGTGGTTATTTAATTAATGTTTTACCTATAGTTGTGCTGAGAATTGTTAAAACCAAGTTGGGAGATTAAGCATGGAGTTAACCCTCACTACATCTAACTGAAGAGTAAAAACACAAACCCCAAACCTCTATTCTGAATCTGATGGCATATTAATTAAGATGGTTGCTCTAATTGCATAATCTTAGAATATAATATAGAAAGAAATGAATTTCTGTTGTTTGTTTGTGTATCTATGTGTGATTGTTAATGTTTCCATTAAGTCCATAGAGACCCTAGGTGCGAACTAGAATTGTGCTTTCCAGGTATAGCCCTTTAAAGAGAATCACCAAGCTTGTCTCCAGAGTCACAGGTCAACCAGTTTCATTTACTGTTTGAGCTCTTAACCACTTGCGCACCTGAGGAATCTTCGTCCTTGCTTAAAACATTCTATTATTGTGGGATTAAGATTATTAAATGAAGAATCAGGGAAGAAATGATAAGATTAGCAATATTCAATGAGTACTCAGTTCTATTATCTTTCAAATGAAGCATCTTTTTTTTGTGTGTGTTTTGGTTAGCCTAGCAATTTACTCGTGAAAACCCATCACCATTGACCCGCATATAGAGTTCAGTCCGTCCTAAAACAAGAGAGTTGTCAGACATTGGATTAAACTTCACAGTAGTTTTTGCAATTTAACTGCAGTTTTTCTTGTTATCTTCCTTCTGCTTTGAAGCACTTCTATTCGCATTGTGATTATCACTAAACTACTTCATGAACCTTAATGTGCACTTATGTTATCACCACGCAAGGATTCATTCTCATAATTCTTTTTTTTTTCTTCTTTTACATTTTATTAGGGACTCCAACAACTCTTACCACAATCCATACATATACATACATCAATTGTACAAAGCACACCCATACACTCCCTGTCCCAATCACTCTCAAGGCATTTGCTCTTCACCTAAGCCCCTTGCATCAGGTCCTCCTTTTCCCCCCCCCTCCCTCCCTTTTCCCCCCTCCCTCATATGCCCTTGGTAATTTATACCTCGTTATTTTGTCATATCTTGCCCTATTCGGGGTCTCCCTTCCCCCCTTCTCTGCTGTCCCTCTCCCAGGGAAGAGGTCACATGTGGCTCCTTGTAATCAGTTCCCCCTTTCCAACCCACTCACCCTCCACTCTCCCAGCATCGTCCCTCACGCCCTTGGTCCTGGAGGTATCATCCACCCTGGATTCCCTGTATCTCCAACCCTCCTATGTACCAGTGTACAGCCTCTGTCCTATCCAGCCCTGCAAGGTAGAATTCGGATCATGGTAGTTGGGGGGAGGAAGCATCCAGGATCTGGGGGAAAGCTGTGTTCTTCATCGATACTACCTCACACCCTAATTAACCCATCTCCTCTCCTAAGCCCCTCTATGAGGGGATCTCCATTGGCTGACACTTTGGCCTTGGGTCTCCACTCTGCACTTCCCCCTACATTTAATATAATATATATACACATACATATATACATATACACATAAATACACATACATACACACACTTATATCTTTTTTTTTTTTGCATGATGCCTTATATCTGGTCCCTTGGGCACCTCGTGATCGCACTGGCCGGTGTGCTTCTTCCATGTGGGCTTATTTGTTTCTGAGCGAGATGGCCGCTTGTTCACCTTCAAGCTTTTAAGACCCCAGACACTATCTCTTTTGATAGCCGGGCACCATCAGCTTTCTTCACCACATTTGCTTATGCACCCATTTGTCTTCAGCGATCCTATCATGGAGGTGTGCAGTCAATGATATGATTTTTTGTTCTTTGATGCCTGGTAACTGATCCCTTTGGGACCACTCGATCACACAGGCTGGTGTGTTCTTCCATGTGGACTTTGTTGCTTCTGAGCTAGATGGCCGCTTGTTTATCTTCAAGCCTTTAAGACCCCAGTCACTATCTCTTTTGATAGCCGGGCACCATCAGCTTTCTTCACCACATTTACTTGTTCACCCATGTTGGCTCCAGCTGTTGTGTCGGGAGAGTGAGCATCATAGAGTTCCAATTTAATAAAAGAAGGTATTCATGCATAGAGGGAGTGTTTGAGTAGAGGCCCAAGGTCCTTCTGCCACCTTAATACTTGACCTATAAATATAGACACAAAGATCTATTTCCCCAACCTCCTATATATATTTGCATGTACATGTCTTTGTCTAGACCTCCATGAATGCCCTTTGACTCCTAGCTCTTTCCTCCATCTCCCTTGACCTTCCTCCTGCCCTACTACCATGCTTCATTGCCACCTGGGCTAGAGTATACCTCTTCTCTAAGCAACCTTACCCTTGATCATTTCCCACCAGGCCTGCCACTCCCCCTTCTCTACCCTTTGGGGTCCCATGTTTTTCCCTTGTCCCTGGGTTTGTTAACACCACTTCCTTACCCCCCCTACCCCCCACCCCAAGTCCCCCCGGAACTGTCGGTCCCGTTGTTTTTCCTCCAGATAGTTCATCCAGCCTGTCCTATTCAGACAGACCTGTGGAGTCACTAACATGCACGAAAACTAGACAGAGGAACACAAAGCAACAGTATATAACCAGACAACAAAACAACCAAAACAAACCACTTAAAAAACACAGTGACTTTCAAGCAGAATCCCACAAAACATACACACAGATGTGAATGTGTGTGTGTGTGTGTATACATATATGTACACATTTGGTATTCCACAAGGCTGTTGTTGCTGTTATGTGCCTTTGAGTCCATTACAATTAATAGGGACTGGTTTCTCCCGATAACAGGTCGAATATACATGGGACAAAATCTCACCATGGTTTCTTGTAAGGATTATTCTGATTGTACTTCTCCAAGACAAATTTGTTTGTTCTTTTGTCAGTCCACGAGACTTTCAATATCATTTGTCAGCACCATAATTCAAATGTATCTATTCTGATAATGATAGGCATTCTAGGCATTGGTGGAGTGAAAAAGAATGGTATTGGCCATTTTGCTGAGAATTATCGCATCTTTGTTCATAAGGGATGTTGGGCTCTGGTTCTCTGTCACTGTGATGTCTTTACTTGGTTTTGTATTAGGCTTATGCTCATTTAATAAAATGATTCAGGAGTTTGATGATTTCTTTCTATATGGAATTGTCCATATAGAATTGGTATCAGCTTCTCCAAATACTTGGTAGAATTCCCGAATGAAGCCCTTGAATCCAGGTTTTTTATTGGAAACTTTTTAACCTAATCTGTTTCTTCTTCTGTGATGGATCTGTAGAGGATTTTTTTACATGAGTCTCCATTAAATTGAGTAGAGGTCTGTTTCTAGACAATTTTCCATTTCATCTAGATTTTCGATTTTGTGGTATTGGACAACCATTTTGAGTTGGATAACCATATGATTCACTAAGTTGGGATGGACAAATTGAAGAGGAGTAGCATCACATTCATTCTTAGAAGAAAAATTCAAGATGCAATTTGAAGCACACTGCTGTTTGTGATGTGATAATATTTATTCATCTGAAAGAAAGGACAATTAATATGGCTAGCCCATTTAAGCACCACCACTAAAGCCAATGAAGAAGAAATTGAATGGATTAACTCACTTTGTCAGTCTGAAATTGATTGACACATGCAGTGAAGATGTATAGATAGCAATTGGCTATTAGACTGTGACAATTTGAAACAGAGAAAGGATAAGTGATAGAAATGCTGCTGGAGATCATGTGATAGAATTTTGCAAGATCAACTACTACTATTCATTGCAATCACCTTTTCAGCATAATAATCATGAATCTACACATGAGCTTCACCTGATGGCATACAAAGAAATAAAAGTGACTCATCTGTGGAAAGAAATGATGGAGAAGTGCAAGATCATAAGGGGAAACAAGCCAGGGCCAAACTGTGGAATAAGTCATCAACTTCTCACAGTCATGTGCAGACTAAAGGCAAATAACATTAAAACATTCCACCAGAATTGAAATAGAGCATTGAGGATACTCCATGTGGTCTTAGAGACCACCTCAACCCACTGAACATCTATGACCAAATGAATTGTCTGATAACATCAAGAACATAATACTGAAGACAGCAAAAGATCATGAACAGGACAAACAAACGCCAAAAAAAAAAAAAAAAGACCAAAGCAGATATCAGAAAGGACCCTGAAGCTTGCTACAGTGACTGGAATTAAAAATGAAGTAGAAGAATGAAATATGGTATTCCACAGGGAGCTCGAGGAGACAAAGTGAAGTATTAAAGGAAATTGTGCAAACCACTGATTTGAAAGCAAAAAAAGTCACACTTAGTATTTTCAAGCTAAAAGAAGTGAGGACAAATTTTAAATCTCATATGCAATATTGAAGGATTCTTTGGACAAAATCTTGAACAATGCAGGAAATATGAAAAGAAGATGGGAAGCATATATTGTGCCAAAAATAATTGGTCGACATCCAACCATTTTAAAAAACTAGTTCATGAGCAAGAACCAATGATATTGAAGGCAAAACCCAAGTTGAATTGAACTTTTTGGCAATAAAACAAGGCTCCAGAAATTGTTGAAATGTCAACAAAAGTACTTCAGCAAATTGATACAGCACTAGAAGCAATCACTAGTTTATTCCAAGAAATTTGGAATATAGCTACTTGGTCAACTGGCTGGAAAATATCATATCATACCCATTTCTAAGAATATAATTATATCCACAGTGAACCCAGGACAGATGACGCCCTCAGGACCAGTGGTGAAAGTAGTGCTACCAGGAGGCTGGAGGGAAGGTAGGGTAGAAAGGGTGAACCGATTACAAGGATCTACATATAACCTCCTCCCTGGGGGATGGACAACAGAAAAGTGGAAGAAGGGAGACATCACTCAGTGTAAGATATGAACAAAAAATTATAAATTATCAAGGGTTCACGAGGAAGGGAGGGTGAGGGTGGGAAGGGGGAAAATGAGGAGTTGACACCAAGGGCTCAAGTACAAAGATAATGTTTTGAGAATGATGATGGCAACAAATGTACACATGTGCTTGACACAATGGATGGATGTATGGATTGTGATAATAGTTGTATGAGCCCCCAATAAAATGATTTAAAAAAAGAAATATATGGTCTCATTTTTTTCCTTTAGAGGGGTTGGTAGACTTGAGCTATCTAGCTTGTAGTTAATTGTCCATTTATTATCACACTGAGTCATCAAGACTCCTTATTTAGAAGAGATTTATAATAAAAAGTGTATAGGTAATAATTGGAAGTATAAGTGATAGCATCAAATTCATTAGCACATAATAATATTACTTAAAATACATTTTAAAGGGTGTTGAAAATAAAATTTCAGTACGTACTTCTGATGTTTTATTTTAAAAATTAAATGTTTAGAATCAAAATACAATTTAATCTATTGACCTTATATTTGCTATAACGTTGCAATGGCTCGGAGAGTAATATTGGATATAACAGGAGTGTTGCCTAGGGAGCAACAAAAAGAGCAAAAAATAAAAATAAAAAAAATCTATCAGTTCCTACCGTTATTTCCCCAGTTGATAATACAGAAGGTAAATGAACTTCCCAACTTCAGAGTGGTTGAATACTGAATATCACAGGCCCTCAAGGCGGGAAAGGGCACTCATCATGCCCCGCATTTCATCTCCTGCTTTTCTTCAAATGCCTCCAGAAAAGATGACAATTTATCCTTTGCGATTCCCAAGAGAAAGAATTGCTATGCGTCTCATTTTTTTTTCAATATTCCAAAATTCATTTAAGGAGAACTTTCCCTTTAACGTCTAAGGCAAAAACATAACCACTTTCTTCTAACAGACTTACTTTTTTTCATCCTCGTCTGGAAAACTTACATTTATGATCATGAATATTAAGTGATTTTTCTAGTTTTCGAATTGTGGGAAAAACATGCGAACTTTAAAAAAAATGAAATCATCCTTATTGCTATGGAGTCAGTGCTGACTCATAATGACCTGATAGGGCAGCGTAGAATTGCCTGTGTGATTTTCCAAGACTGAGACTCTTCATGGGAGTAGAAAGCATCGTCTTTCTCCAAAGGAAAGGCCGGTGGAATTGAACTGCTCAACTTGTAGCCCAAAGAGTACCCACTATGCCAGCAGGGCTTCTTAGGATTTTTCTAATATGAGCTTCTTTGTAATTTATTAATTGCCATGAAGTTATTTTCTAAACTGTCTCCAGCTTCACTGCGTGTCAGTTAATTGATGAAACAAACTTTGTGGTAAAAACGTGATCAGTGTCTTGCATGTTTATTCACACTCCTTTAGCTGTTTTAATTTAGTATATTGCTTAAACTACCTTTTTTGAGGAGTTCATAACCATATCTAATCTTTTATTATTAAAAAATATAATTAACGCAAACAATAAGAATTATGATATATCTGTAAACAAAAAGTTCTTGATTTCTATATCTTAAAGAATCTTGATTTCTCTCTCTTAAAGAAGTTAATAATTTCACATTTTTCTATTAGGTCCTCATATTTTAGAGATTGCCTCAAGAGCCTATTAATATTTCATGTTATAAAAACTTACATATTTTGCATATTTCTTTTAAAATAAAATTTATGAAGATATATCTTCTCTTGCTTATAACTACTTCATTACCTAATATTTTTTACTTATGACAATAGTAAAATTTTGCTGATTATTTTTGTATGCATGATATATATCTTGTAATAACACTCGCTGAGGTGTGAGATGAAAGTAGCACTGCTATGGATTTAATAAGATTCTGTATCAGCTTGTGTCAGTCATGATTGTCAATGGTTTGGCAGTTATTTAGTGACATAGCTTGGAAATTATGTAATGGTCTGATTGGGAAGTTACATCATGATATAGAAATACTCTACATTAAGACGTGATGCAATCATTCTCTATTTCACATAACACAGATTTTTGCATAACTATCTTCTATTTGGAATCTTATCATATCTGAGTCTTGGGTATAATATACTTTAAAATTGAATGTAATTTTATCATATATTCATTAAAAGCTTTCAATAATGACCAACTGTTCATTAGTTGAATTCTTTGAACTTTTTTGCATGTCTCGTAGAGGGTCAGCAAAAACAAGAGAAACCCTGAATGATATGAATCTATAGAGTAGGCGCAATAAGCAACTCAAACATACCAATGATCAAGGTGATGACAGGGGGATGTGCAATATTTTGTTCTGTTAAATGTAAAGTACAGGAGCCTACAGGTACAGTGCTTAAAGTGCATGGCCACTCATTGAAAGACCTGCATCAAACCCACAACCACCTGCTGGGAGAGAGATAGCAATCTACTTATGTAAATATTACAGCACTGGGGTCCCTATAGGGAAGTTCTACTCTATCTTACAGGATTTCTATGAATCCAAATAAACTGAGGAGCAATGTGTTATGCATAGGGTTACACTGAGTCAGAGCTGACAGAAGGCAACTCACCAGAGTACAGTAGAATTTCTCTGCACAGAAGATACTTGGTGAATCATTGATACTCTCAAAACCTGAGGGAAAACAGACAGATAATTAAATTAGAAAGTGAGTAACACATATGAGCAGACATTTACTGAATAAAAATGCATATAGATGGAAAATAAACATATAAGAAAAGTCATCACTGGCCATTAAATAAATACAAATTTAAACCAGAATGAGATGCCATTACAAAACTAATAAAATAAAAAGCAAAATATCATGATAACATCCTAATAGGTAAGAATATGAATAAATTAGATGAATCATACATTGTAGTAGAATGCAAATGAGCCTTTCTCTACAACAGTTGGTAGTTTCTTAAAAATTCAACATGTAGCCACCACACAGGGCACTGTTGTACTCCCAAGAACTTCATACAGAAAAAGGAGGACTTTTGTATACTTGAAAACATATATGATTATTTATAGCAGCTTTATTTGCTTATAATTACCAAATATTGGAAATATTAATGGATGGATGTTTAAACAAACTATGTGCCATATTTATTGAGTACTAAATACTATTTAACAATGGAAAGGTACTAACTACAGATCCACATGACAGCTTAGATGAATCCTTAGGAAATTGTACTTACTGAAAAAGCCATTTCCACAAGCTACCTTCTGGGTAGTTTCATTACATCACAGAAAGTTCCCATAACATTGGTGAGACTAGTTTATTTGGGTGTGGAGGTGAGCGGTAGGCAGAAAAGAGATGGGTATAGCTGTAGCAAGACAACCAAGATCTGTGTTATGAGACTCTAATGATTCATGTATGAACCCTCCCCTATTATAGATTTGTGTTCCTACAAACATGTGCATTGGGCAAATCTACAGAAGACCTTTAAAACTGTTTAAGATCATATATGTCCCTTTGAGAATGGGGTGCATCTCACCCCTGTTATGGTAGTTTCTGTCTCCTCCCATTCGTGGAAAAGCTGGACTATGAATCAGAAACCCCCCCCCCCACCACCAAAAAAGAATCTTTGAAACATGGTGTTGGCAAAGAATACCGACCGCACAATGGGCTGTCAGGAAGACAGACTGATCTACACTGGACAAAAGCCCAGCGGAATGCTCTTTAGAAGAGGGGGAGAGAGGGAGAGAGGTATGTCTCGTGTGTTGGACCTGTTATCAGGAGGGTAAGTTCAAGGTCAGTGGAAGCTTAGTGAAAAAGAAAGATCCCGAATTGTGAGCTATTGAGGCTGTGGCTGACGTAATCAGCCACAGTGATTGCGGGGATGGCATCGGACAGAGGAATGGTTCATTCTTGTAGCTGGGGGTTCTCGCAGTTGTAACTGACTCCTTGGCACCTAACGACCATCACAAAAAGGATGTGCTATCTGACTTAGCAAGTTGATGTTTCCAGCATGGAATAATACCAAGTTTAACTCAGTTAAAATCAAACATTTCTGTAGGTTCATTGTGCACTGAATTGTGTTCGAAGCACATGCCATGTGTCTATTCCTCTTTACATTCCGATGACCACTCCCTTGGTGAAGAATTTACTGAGGCTCACTTTGCGACTAAATGATTTTAGCTGCTGGCAAATGGCGTTCCTTCCTCACATTCTGTAACTCCTCTTTAATCACTCTGCTTTCAGAACCGCTTTCCTACAGGCCATTATCTATTGGTCCTGACATTCTTAACTGCTCTCATTCCCCTCATTGAAGACTGATATTTTCCAAAGCCATCGATCAAATTGCTATTCTCTTTGCCTTTATACTATTATACCCCCTTCTCCCAATTGCCCTTGTCAATTCTGATCTGGGGTTTATGCCTCTTCGCATCTCAAGCACCATCTTGAATGCTGGATGCTTTTAAAAGAGCAACTCAAGTGTCAACTTCTCGATGGAGCCTCTCATAATCTCCTCTGGAGAACATGATTTCTTTAATGTCTGAACTCTTGTAAATATTCCACTTTCTTATGGACATTCAACGCTGATACATGGATTTTCTGTTATTGTAATATGTCTTTCCTCAAGTGCTATACATTTCTTCATGGTAAACAATCTTAAGGTCCTTGAGGAGTTTAAAGATCTGCATAAGGATACAAACCAGGTTTTTCAACCCTGTATTGATGTCTTGAATACAGTGACTTCATGCTTATGTGCTCAATGCATATAGCTCAAACTTGTTGTTGCGTGACATCCAGCCCACATTGATTCATAGCAATATTAAGGATTCTTTCAAACTACTGACATTTTGGTTAGCAGCCAAGCTTTTAACTACTGTATCACCAAGGGTTCTATTGCTGCTGAATAATAATTAAATCCAACACTCATGTTTAAAATTTTATTATTAATTGGGAGTGAATATATATATCATATAATTCCATAGTTCAATCTCATTAAGCAGAATTGTAAAATTGCTACCATATCAGTTTCCAAGCATTCTTTTTCTCTCTGGAACCATTGACATCATCTTCCTTTGACCCCCTCCCCCATAAAACACTTATTTTACTTGCTGTCCCTATAGGTTCATCAGTCTTGAGTTGCATGTACCAAAGCACAGAACAACATGTAACATAATGTCAAGAGTGTGACCTTCAATGACATAACATAAAATACACCCTCGTGTGGATGAACAAAGGCAAAGCAAAAGTACAGAAAATGTTGAAGAACAGATCTGGTCCAGCATGCATCTGAGGGAGGATCAACTGACAACATTTTAACTTTTCAAGTCAGATTTATGGCGTTGATCTTCTATCTTCATCTCTCCAATGTTCTCTGTTTTGTAACTCCTTACCCCCATCCCTCAAATGTGGATAGAGGGACTTCACCCGATGCTTGTTTCCCATGTAGTTCCCACAAAGGAATCTTGGGCTCTCGCTGTCAGCCACAGCTCTCTGCCAATCAGCAATGCTAACAGCTCCATAAGACCCCTTCCCACTCTCTCTCTTCCCAAACTCCCAGGGAAACATTACTCCCATAAATGTTTCTGAAGGGTTATCTTGACTTTCATGTACTAAATACTCTTAAAGATACAAATGAACATACACAAACCTAACAGGATTAATGAGGTAACACAAATAGAAACCATAATAATAAGGGGAGGAAATATTTAGGAAATACCGGATAGTTATGTAGTTCATCAGTGCCGTACTGCCCGCTGAATTTGTCATCCATTCCAAGTGGCCATTCTGAGAGGGGCTACCCAAATATCTTACAGGTGTGCTTGGGGTTCTCACTACACCCACGCCCATTCAGCACAATGTGGCTGTGTGCTTTTGAACTTCTGACACCTCTTCCCATTGACCCCTCATAATAGCACAGGGTGGTGTGCTTCTTCTAAGTGAGCTACATTGCTTCTCTACTAGATGGCCACTAATTTAACTACAAGCTTTTAAGACCACAGATGCTATCTCTTTCGATAGCCAGGCACCATGAACTTTCTTCACCACATTTGCGTATGCACCCATTTTGTCTTCGTGTCAGAAAGGTGAGTATTATGGAATACCATACTATTAGTACAGGCCATTTTTGAACCGAAGCAAGATTTAAATAGAAGCTTAAAGTCCATCTGCTTCCTTGTTGCATATGCATATACACACATATATTTATATAGAAATATATGTTTTCCCTCCTACCCAAATACTGTTTACCCATACTTCACCTCTCAGTAATTCCTCTCAGATACAAATCGATTGAGCAAACATGACCAGAAAAGCTCAACGGTCCTCTCCATCAATTTTAGAACACTTATTATTGCCCTAAACCTATCATTGTTGGTTCCTTGCTCACCTCACTTACCCTCCTCCCCTTCCATGCCTCCCAAGACCCATCAGTTCACTCCCTGTCTCTGTCAGATTGCCTTTCCTTCATATCTTGTATCGATAAACACCAAAGAAAAATAAAACAAACAAAAATAATGATAATCATAGGGATCATGGCAAAGAATAGGTGAATTTCTCTGGGACATGTTATAAGCCATCTGTCATAACCCTAATGCTCCCAGGTTTAACTATTCCAGGTCTCACTTATCTAAGAAAACATATAACCTTTAAGTCTTCGTGCACTGTGTCCAACAGGCGAGCATCATATAAGGCCACTTTGCTATCCCTGCAGTCAGGGATGGAGCGTTCTAGTGCCCTCTTACCCCAGTTATGTCTTTACACTTTCACTGTAGCCCCCTGGTGAGTAATTTTCAACCAGTTCTGAGAGGGTGAGTGTTCGTCCCGGTAGACAAATTCAGGGAAACACTCATGTGTATTTAAGAGAGAGCTTTATATAAAAGAACAGTTGTATATTGAGAAAACATTCCAGCTCAGTCCAGATCAAGTCCATAACTCTGATATTAGCACATATGTCCGATACCAGTGTAGACAGTCCTCTTCAGACTCATAGAACACATGCAATGATATTGAATGCAGGAAGATCACAGGTCAGTGGGTTGAAAGTCTTGTGGATCTAGTGGCAGTGGAAGCATCTCAGTGCTGGTGTGGGTCTCCACGTGACTCCCCCAGGTCTAGGGCTCTGGTTCCATCAGCTTAACTCCATGTGTCTTGTCAGCAGGAAAACAAAGCAGAGAGTATGTGTCTGGCCCCTAATGAGCTCTTTATAGCTCCTCCAAATGAGGTCATCAAGCTTCGACTTGGTTGACAGGCTAAACTCCACCCCTTCACTCTTAATAGTATCAAATCGACACCAGAGTATGTACCTACCATAGGGTGCCATTGCTGCCCCCTAAGTCTACAATCAGGATTCTTCGGGGATTTCTGATCTCCACTCCCATCACGTGTCTGTTGCACACCTATTTGGTGTGCTCCCAGCTGGGCGGATCAGGCTGGCTCCTTTCTCTAGCTGTCTCTTCAGGGATGTCTTCTGCAGCACTGTCATCTGGAGAGTGGAAGTCATGTCTGGAGCTGAGGCTGACCCTGCAGTCATCTCTGGGAGCAGGTTGCTCTGAGCAGGAACTTCACCCTCAGGAACTGGCACACTTGAATAAGGTCTCCTTTAACTCTCCCTTGCCTTTGGAAATATGATCTAGACCCTCCCCTTTTGGTTGGTTAGTACCCCTGCCCCCCTCCCTATTGCCAACATTATTCTTTCCCTACCACTCTGAGGCTTTAAAGGTCGAGGAGGAAGGGAAAGGGTGCCTTTCAGTGCAAATGATCTCTGTATCTGGTGTAGATGACACATGCACCATTTGGTCTGGGTTGGCTCATGCCAGAGTATCTGGTCCTCAACCCGGGAACTGTGTATTGGGTGCGTTTGCCCTTATCCCATTCTGCTGTTTGAACTTACTTCAGTGTCCTCATGTTGTACTTGACACTTTGTGTTGGGGAACTTCACTTTGCCTGGTATCCTCCAACTCTTCCAACCAAATGAGGTGTTTCATGACTGTTTTCTTAGGGAAGCATAGTATTCCATTGTATGTATCAGAGTTGCTTTTTGTCTCTTTTTATCCATCTGTCTATTGATGGAAATTTAGGCTGTTTCCATTTTTTTTTTTTTTGCAATTACAAATGGCTCAAGGGAGAACATTGGAAAGCAGATGTCTGCTTGCGGTCAGTTTCTTATTTCTTCTGGATATATGCCCAGTACCAGAATTGCTGAGTGTTATGGTAGTGCTATTTCCATCTGTTTTAGGTATCACCAAATTGCTTTCCACAGTGACTACATATCTACAAGACCACCAGTGATGAATAAGAGTTCCTATCTTACCACACCCCTACAGCAGTTGTTGCTTTCTGGGGGTTTTTTGGACTATATCTGTGAGTCTTAGGTGATATCTCATAGTTGTTTTGATTCACATTTCCTGGATGGCTAATAATCCAGAACATTTTCTCATATGTGTATCAGTCATTTGGATTTCCTCCTTTGTGGATCTTCTATTCAAGTCTTTTGCCTACCACTTGAGTGGACTATTCATTTAATTCTTGTTGTAAGCTTGCAGGATTCTGTAGCTTTTAGTAATAAACCCTTTGTTTGTTGTGTCATTACTAAATGGTTTTCCCAGTCTGTGCGCTCTTCTAGTACTTTCTTGATGAATTCTCTCAATGTGCACACGTGTTTTATCTTTAGAAGTTCCCACTCATCTATTGTTATCATCCTCTGGGTGTATATCCTTTCTTTTTTCTGATAACCATGTATTCCCTGTGCTGAGGTTCTTATCTTTGTCCCAATTTTCTGATGATCCCAATAGTTTTGACTTACCTTGAATTTGTTCTTATAAATGGAGTGAGGTAAGGGTGTTGTTTCATTCATCAACAGAATGGTATCCAATTTTTCCAGCACCATTTGTTGAAAAGGACATCTGCTTTTCATCTAATATTTTGTGGGCCTTTATCAAAGATAAGTTGCCTATATGCCACTGTTTTTATTTCTGGATTTTCTGTTCTTATCTGTTGGTCCGAGTATTTATCATTATATTGGTACCATGTTCTTTTCACAATCGTGGCTGTATAATAAATTTTAAAGTCGAGTAATGCAAGCCCACTCACTTTGCTCTTCTTCTTGAGGATTTATTTTCCAATCCTAGACTTCCATTTCCATATGAAGTTGGTAGTCAGTTTCTCCATTTCTTTGAAAATTTATGTTGGAATTTTTATCAGGGTTGCATTGTTGGAATTTGATGTTGGAATTTTTATCTGGCTTGAACAGCTGGCCCTGTTGGGGTCCTTGCCCAGTGGCTGGGGCTCAAGGTGGTCAAAGGGAGCCTCGTAGACAAAGGGCTTTGTAAACCAGCTGAAAGGTTGGATTTTTCACTCTGGGTAACAGGAGTCCTGGGGAAACCAGGTTTGATTAGCAAGGAGAACAGACTGGAGTAGAAAGATTAGTGACAGGGACAGATCAATACCCTTATAGTTGTGTACAGAGGCTCTGTGTTTGTGTGAACCCCAAGTCCCAGCTGCTTGGCATGAATAACAAGCAAATCTTGGCCAGGGTTGATTTCTTTACAATATTGAGTCTTCCAACCCATGAGCATAGGATATTCCTTCATTTGTGAAGGTCCCTTTTTGTTTCTTGTAATAATGTTTTATAGTTTTCCTCAGAAAGATCTTTTGGTTTTTTGCTTAGCTATATCCTCAGATATTTCAATTTATGCTTGACTATTGTGAAGGTTACTACCTTCTTGATCTATTTTTCTGTAATCCCTTCAGCTGTATGCAGCAATCCAGTTGACTTCTATTTGTTGATCATATATCCTGCCACTCTACCTCATTGTTTCCAGCTATCCTATTGTGGAGCTTTTGGGGTTCTCAATATATAAAAACATATCTTCTGAAAATAATAATTTCACTTCTCCTTTCTCCCAACATATACCTTTGATAACCTTCCATTGCCTGTATTATTAGCTCTTACCTCCAAGACCTTCAGGGTGATGTTGAATAGAAGTGGGGACAAGGGACATCCTTGATAGGTCCCTTTTATCAATATGTTTTCTTCTTTTCTCCATTAATTGTAACACTGGCTGCTGGTTTTTCATGTATAGATTTTATTGTATTGAGGTAATTTCCATCTAATATCATCTTCTTTTGTGTCTTAATTTGGAAAGTGTCTTGAACGTTGTCAAATTCTTTTTCTGTGTCTCTTATCATGTGGTTCTTGTTACTTTGGTGGCTAATGTTGATGGCATTTTGGATGTAGAACCATTCCTACAGATATGAGTCCCACTTGGTCCTGATGAATTACTTTTTGATATACTTTTGTATTCTATTGGCCACATTTATTTTGAGGATTTTTTCATTTGTTCATTAGAGATATCGGCCTGTAGTTCAATATTCTTATGGGATCCTTTCCCAGCTTTGGTATCAGTGTTACACTAGCTTCTGAGAATATGTTTCGGAGTTTACAGTCCTTGTCTATGTTCTGGAAGAGTTTGTATAGAATTGGTGTCCTCTTCCTGAATGCTTGGTTGAATTCTCATGTAAAGCCATCTGGGCTTGGCCTCATTTATTTCTTCTTTTGCTACGGATCTGTTCAAGTTCTTGATGTCCATAAGAAATTATGGGGAGGTTTGTTTTTCCTGGTATTTGTCCATGTTCTCCAAGTTGTTGAATTTGTTGGGAGTGCAATCTTTTGTAGTAATGTGTTATTAGTCTTTTAATTTCACTGGGGCCCCTCATAATTTCCCTTGTTTCATCCCTTATCCTGGATGCTGACATCTGTTCCTTCTTATTTTCTGTTAGGTTTGCTAGCAGTTTGTCAGAAGAATTCTGTTGATCCTTTAGAAACAGTGGTTCTCAACCTGGGCTCTCCCGATTCATAACATTAGCAAATTTACAGTTTTGAAGTAGCAATGAAAATAATTGATGGTTGGAGGATCACCACAACATGAAGAACTGTATTAAAGGGTCATGACATTAGGAAAGTTGAGAACCACTGCTTTAGAAGAACCAGCTTATCACTGAGTTGATTTTTTCCTTTTTTTTTTTTTTTTGCTTTTCCACTTATTGATCTCTGCCCTAATTTTTATAATTTATTTTCTTTTGCTATTAGATGGGTTATTCTGTTGACTCTTGCAATTGCTGAAGATTATGTGATAAGGTATTGAGCATAAGTCTCTCTTCCCTCTTCACATGTGCATTTATCACTACCAAACAAAATCTAATGACTGCCTTTGCTGTATTTCACATTTTGGTATAACATATTCTCATTCTTATTAGTTTATATATATTTAATAGTTTTTTTCTCTAATTTGGGCTAAACCAATCTTTTAAAATAAATAAATCATTGGAGTCATGTGATGGCTACTTGCAAAACAGTCTGTGTCTAAGGCTGTCCCTGGAGTGAAAGCAGAGTGAATCAGGTATCTCCAAGAGTGGAGATTGATCTGCATGAGAAAGGGATTCTTCATGGAGGATGACCTAAAGAGATTCCTGTATAAAAAATTACCAAGTGTTGAAGGACTCCTTGCTATTGTGTCCAATAGAGATGGGGGATCTGATAGTAAAGTGGCCAATGACAATACTCCAGATCATGTTTTGATCTGGCTTTTTATCTACATTTGCTATCAAAACCGACCAAGACAAAAAACATGATTTCTCAAAAGTACCATCTGTTACTATAACTACCAAGTGGTTCAGTTTAATCATTTGCCTTTGAAGGTGAGTTTCATAGCCAGCAGAATGTGTGAATACAGGACTAGTAATTATCAGCCTAGAGCAGGAAATTACCCCTTTATTTCAAGAACCAAGACATGTTGTGGAAGTGCCTTAAGCAGGCAGCGGTCTGGACATCTACCTTGTCTTCACTATACAGACAGAATATGAACTCAGCAGTCTCTAGACCACAAGAATACTTGTATCTGTACCCAAGAAAGGGCCCTCTTTCCTACTTTATACTAAAATAAAGAGCCTATAGATGTAATTTCTGGACAGATTGATTATTATATTTCTTTGTTTGGAGTATGTTCTTATTTTGTGTGACCTGGGAATGTCACAGAAATGGTTCCGACTGCCACAGCTCCCATGGAGTTAAGTTCTGTCACCAGAAGAAGATGATACTCTTTTCAATGGATCAGCATCAAAATGATACAATGATCCACAAGAACCATCCAGTGCTCTCTTTTATAAAATATATATATGCCCAGGCCCGCTGAAAGAAGCAGACCGTGTGTGTGTGTGTGTGTGTGTGTGTGTGTGTGTGTGTGTGTGTGTGAGAATAAGGAGGAGAACCTGTTTTCTTCCTATTATCTTTGATTTCTTTGCATTGAATGTGAGGAAAATACAATGGTTTAGCAAAAGTAATAAACTCAGTACAATCATTCACTTTTCTTATGTGCCTGTTGTTTTACCGTGTAGATGACTTACTAAGTGATGTGGTTTCTCTCAGAGGGTGCTGCTCCATCAAACCGTAGCAACTTCCCCCCTACTCTGCTATCCATACATAACCAATCACTGTTATAATGTTGGTACGTTCTTTATGAAATTTCAATGTGATTTGTTATCAAACTGTTGCATATAGTGCTATATATGTAAACATGATAATATAGACATTTTTCATACATGAGTACAAATAAAATAGTATTTTTAAAAGTAAAAAATAAGTAAATTATTCAATTTTCATGTATTTGCCCATGTTTTCTTGTTCTTTCTTTCATTTATTTTCAGCTTCTTGCCATAATGGTCAGAGAAGGAAGTCTGTGTGACCTCGAAATATTTGAATTTACTCAAACTTGACGTTTGTCCCAGCTTGTGGTCTATGTACACATATGTTTCATGTGCACTTGAAAAGAATATGTTTTTATTTTTTTTTCAGTAGGATGGAGAGCTCTGAATATATTGATCACATCTAGTCGTCTGATTGTAGAGTTTAGTTCGGTAGCTTCTTTACCTGCTTACCTGTCTTTTTTGTAGAACGGTGTATTGAAAATTTCTTACTATGATTGTCAATGCTGTGATATATTTTTTTAATCTTTTGAAGGATTTGGTTGTCAAACTTCACAGGTCTTTCATTAGGTGTCTGTATTTATTACACTCATGGGCTCTTGTTCTACTGCTCCCTTAAGCAATATATAGTTCCCACACTTATCTCTTGCTGCACCTTGAGATCAATATTTTCAGAGACTAAAATTGCAACCCCTGTTTAATTTTATATTTTTTAGATTGCCATTTGCTTAATATGATTTTTGCTATCCTTTGCTCTTCAAACTGTATTTGTCTGTGATCTTGAGACAACTGCTTGATGGGTTTCGGTTTTAATCCAGACCACTGACGTTCTGAGTAATTACATCTATCTGTGGATTCCTTGCTATTATTTTGAACCTTCTGTGTTAGGTATCTTCCTATCATCCTCCTTAGCTGTCTGTTGTGTATGTGTGGAGAATTTATTCTTGCCTTCTTTTCTCAATTGGGTCAAAGGAGTCTTGGGTGTTTGTTTCATTGCTATGACTTCTAGATAGTTATATACTGTTCAGTGGTCTCATATTTGTATTCTTTGGATGTTGGATTTCTGTACAAAATGAGTTGGAAAGTAATTTTTGTCGTGCGGTTTTTCTTTGTTTTGTTTTGCTTTTTAATGTAATCTCTAAATTTTTTCTTATCTGAGAAAACTATTTTTCCACCTTCTACTTTGATGGACAGTGTGGCAGGATAAAGGATTTTTTGGCTACAATCGTTCTCCTTCAACTCTCAGAAGATCCTACTAGGTTTTCTCCTCTTTTTCATGATTTCTGTTGATAAGTCTGAGCATATTCTCCCCCCCCTTTGTTTATTTATTTATTTATAATCGTTTTATTAGGGGCTCCTACAACTCTTCTCACAATCCATACATACATCAATTGTGTAAAGCACATGTGTACATTCATTGCCCTCATCATTCTCAAAACATTTGCTCTCCACTGAAGCCCCTGGCATCAGTTCCTCATCATTCCCCCTCTTTCTCCCCTCCCCCCTTCCCTCATGAGTCCTCTATAGTTTATAAATTATTATTTGGTCACATCTTGCCCTGTCTGACGTCTCCCCTCACCCACTTTTCTGTTGTCCTTCCCCCAGGGAGGAGGTCACATGTAGATCCTTGTAATCGGTTCCCTCTTTCCAACCCACTCTCCCTCTACCCTCCCAGTATCACCACTCAGACCACTGGTCCTGAAGGGATCATCCATCCTGGATTCCCTGTGTTTCCAGTTCCTAGCTGTACCAGTGTACATCCTTTGGTCTAGCCATACTTGCAAGGTGGAATTTGGATCATGATAGGGTGGGGGTGGGGTGGTGGGGGGAGCATTTAGGAACTAGAGGAAAGTTGTATTATTCATCGTTGCTACATCACACCTTGACTGGCTCATCTCCTCCCCTAGACCCCTCTGCAAGGAGATCACCAGTGGCCAACAAATGGGCTTTGGGTCTCCACTCTGCACTACCCACCTCATTCACTATGGTAAGATTTTTGTTCTTGTTCTGATGATGCCTTATACCTGATCCCTTCGACACCTCATGATTGCACAGGCTGCTGTGCTTCTTCCATGTGAGCTTTCTTGCTTCTGAGCTAGATGGCTGCTTGATATTCTTATCTGATTACCCTTAGAGGTTACAGCACCTTTTTCTCTAGTTGTTCTTATGATTTTCTCAAAGTTGGATAATTTGACTACAGTAGGCCTTGGTGGTTTCTTCCTGGGATTCAGTTTTATTGGCGTCCTTTCTGTTTCCTGGATGATTATTGAATCATCTTTTATTAAACTAGGGATGTTCTCTTCCAGGGATTCCCTCACTATTTTGGCTGTTGATTTTTTTTTTTTTTGCATCTAGTTCTGGTATCCCAATTATTCAGATACTGTTTTTCTTCATACCATTGCTCATTTTTCTCAGGTATTCTTCAGCTTCTTTAATTATCTTATTTGATTGTCTTTCACTTCAGCTTCTTTAATTGTCTTATTTGGTTGTCTTTCGTGTTTGTTGAATTCTGCTTTGATATCTTAATTGTCCCTATGTGGTTCTCTGCTTCTTCTGATTTATTGGTCAGGTCTGCTACTGTTTTCTTTGATTCTGTTGCATAGTCCATTGACTCTTGTATTTCCCTGTGGTATGTGGAGCAGGGGTGGGGAGGGAGCACATTCGAAGGATCTGGCAATACAGGAAACATGGTAGCAGGATGAGTCACCAGGGGAGGGAGATGGAAAAGCACAAAGGATCATGGCATGCTAGTCTGTTGGGCAGGAAATGCAGGTGACAGTGGCATCTGTGTGTATGAGGATTATCACAAGGAATCAAGGCAGGCAGGGGAAACCCGGGGCCTGTGAGAGCAGGGGAGGGCCAGAGAGCTCTGGATGTGTATTTCTGGTGCTGGGGGGACAATAGGGATCACACTGCTTGGCTTTCTGGCATGGGGGAACCAAGGGGAACCCATGTGGCAAGTACAGCTAAGCTGTCTGTGGTTCCCAAGATCATTCAACAGCATAGGCTAATACTGGGTCTCCCCCACTTGGTTCCCTCACCCACAGATCTGATGACTACTCACAGGAAACTACAAACAGGTGTCTCTATCATTTTTAAGAGTTTATTTTTTCCCCCACGAATTGAGTGAGGCAAGAAATATAATGCTAATAGGTCATATGCAAGTATTCTCAAGAGTTCAGCATGATGGTGATTCAAAACTAAATTAATAATGCCATCCAAATAAGATGCAACTTTACATTGGAGAATTGCATATGCTATTAGAATATGGAATGAGCTCTGTTGACATCGTGGATTATTTGCTAGCCTGCTAACTGCAAGGTCAGCAGTTCGAATCAACCAGTCTCTCAAAGGAGAAAGATGGATCTTTCTGCTCCTGTAAAGATTTGCATCCTCAGAAACTGTACATTGCTTGCTATGAGTGATAATCAATTAGATAAAAATTATGGAAGTATGAGAATATACAGAAAGGATCATAGTGTTGATGCTTAATTTGAGGTGGGAATCAAACATAATCAGGGAAATGTGGGCTCAGTAACATTCCAGGTAGAGTATAGGCATAGATGATTATTGGCAGTGTGATGTGTATGCACAGGAGGAGCTGGAAATGAGTCACCTGGTGAGTGATAAGGGTTCTCCAAATTATTTGTGTAGGTCACTGGCTGGAGAGTGCCTCAAGTGAGCTTGGATCAAATGATGGGAGAGGGGGGAATGCTGTCTGCTGATTAGTTCCAGGGTAAGTCCCCCAGAGAAGAAGGCAGCTCTCTCATAGGCATGAGGCTCACTGATGGGAGTACAGTGCAGGAGAGGGGAGATGGAGTGGTCACACTTAGAGGAGTTTGTCTGTCGGTGAGATGGATGGAGGGCTGACCCCTGGGTGCAGGGGAGGAGTCAATGAGGATACTTTGGGGTCACTAGGTGGTGTTTGTCTTTGGTGGCAAGTAGCAGATGGACAATATTGAACTCAGGCATCTTGGGGTATTCTGGGGACCCAGGCTCGGTGCCATGGAATGCTGGGACACTGAATCCTGCTTCTGGGGCACACAGCATGTTCCAGAGCCTGAATTATTGAGTTCAAATTTGTGAACTCCACTGAGTGACCTGAACTGTGTTTCAGACACACTTGAGCCCATTTTTTGCAGCCACTGTGTTGTGTTTACTCATAATACCAAGGTCATTATTTCCCCCAAATATTTTCTCTATCTTCTCATTCTTTATATGTACTTAAATTTCACCTACTCAGTACTAAAACAAATTTCTTATCAAGTTTATTATTTCCAAAAGTAAATAAATACTTGTCCTCAAATTCTATTCTACTTTTTTAAATCGTTTTTAGAGTGACCGAGGAAAAGAGAAGCACTTTATCTTACTTTACATTTCTTTCTGAATAGATTTTCAATGATAAAATATGAACCTTCAAATTCTTGATGTCTTTAAAGTTTGAAAAATGTAATTCATGATTAACTGAAATATTATTGCATTATTTAACTTCAGAAAATACAAATATTTAATAAGGTGGTGAGAACTATTTGAAGGTTTTAAACACAAAGTGGTAGTGTTTTGTGTTTTTTCTTTTCATGTGCATAATCACTCTGGTAGTTTTATTTATTTGCATACTAGCAAGAGGAACACAGGAACGTAAACATGTTCATCATGCACATGATAGGAATTAGATTTTTTTTTTTACTAATGAAAAGACTCCCTCTTATGCTCTGGATCCTGGCCCTACCAATGCTTACATTTGATTTTGTTAATTTTTTCTCACCCCTCCCCTTTTTTTAATGTTTAGCAGAGATAAGTGAGGGATGGATTGAGGCAATTAAAATAATTGGAAATTTGTGGATAAACAGCCTATATTCCCCCAAATAAATATACTCTCTATGCTAAGTAGATTGAGTTATCTTTCTGGAGAACTGCATGATTTTAGCACAGTTTAGTTAAAATTTTTTATGCCTCTTGTAGCACTGAATATTCATTCAGAATATGAATTTCCAGCAGGCAAAAGCAGTGTGTGGCAGCCAATCAATCTATCAAAATAGAAACAAAGATGAACAAAAATATTTGGCAAGTGCCACCACAACGTATTGATAATAAAGACAAATAAAAAGACTGATGGATAGAATCCTCTCAAACATCTAAAGCTAGGTTCATTATGCAAAGAAATTAACCACAATACATTTTAAAATTGTATTATGGATTTTTGTATTTGGATGATGGAAATTATCAGTAGATTTCTGTTTCGCCTATCACACGAGGTGTCAATAAAAGACTAGACTGACGGTCAAGGAGGCATTTTAATACCTTGAAAAAATTGACTATTTGAGGAAGAGTAAGAGATCTATGTAGGTATATGTCCTGCAGGATAATACTATAATTTACATACTTTTAATAGTTTTTGTGTCTTAATTAGCTAGTGCCAGTGTAACTGATATATCAAAAGCAGATAGCTTTAACAAAGAGATTTAGTCTCTTTATGGAGGAAGCTGGAAGTCCAAACTTAGGTGGGCAGGCCGAGGGGAAATTTTCTCTCTCTCTTGGCTTTGGGAGAAGATTCTGCCTCCTTTCAACCTCTGTGGACCTGCCTTTCCTTGGAGAGCTCCCTGTCTCTTGGTATCACTCTTCCCTTCGCTCTAAGGTTTCCCAGCGTAGAAACTCTGGGTCCAAAGAATGTGGGCCACCGCCAGCTTTTCTTTCTTGTTGGCCGTGCAGTCCCATTTCTTTCTCCTTTAATATATCTTAGGCAAAAAAAAAAATGTGATGCAGGTCATACCCTAAATAAACTCCCTTTTTATTGAATCAGGGCTCTCATCTGAATGAGCATGTTCCATTCTTCCTCAAATCCCTGCCACTGATTGGCTGATAAAATAAGCCCACAACACAGAGAATACTAATACTCTGGTGCTTGATGATTACACATTGCACCGTAATCTGTGTGGTTGGCAGTTCAAAACCAAGAGCAGCCATGAGAGAGATAGACTGACCATTCTATTCCTGTAAACAGTCTCAAAATCCACAATGGGTCACTATGAGTCAGTATTAACTCAATGGAACTTCTTTTTCTAATGAGGTAAGATTACTTAAATGCCAAATTTCAGTACTACATAACTTCTAAACTACTGAGAATCATAGTCCAAACAAGTTACCATATATTTGGTGTGGGATTCAATCCAATCCATGGCAACAGGAAGGGCAATATATTGCTGAATATCATAACACCAAAGTCAAATGTTTATCTCACTTTGCTCCACACATAAATTTCATCATGGAATTTTGAGAATGAAGTGATTAGTTCTAGTTCTGATTGGGGTAGCAAAAACCAAAATAGGTGAATTCAGGTAACAGACATTTGAGTGTAAAAAGCTATCTCTAGGAAAGTAAAACCTGTGACAAGAAAGCAGCTTACATATATAGCTATCCAGAGAGGTTTATATTTTTAAAAAGTGGCTTAGAGTTGTAGATGTGAACATGTTCCGAGTGCATGAGTCAAATGTCAGGCTGGAAGCGTCTCCTGATTTGCATAGCCCCAGAGGCCAATGAACTCAAAATCCAGAGGTCAGTTGGCTTCAGAGCTCAGTAAATCCAAGGTCCACAAGTGACATGGCAGCTGCTAAAGACTCCAAGATCAACAGGCAATATAGATGTGCCACAGCAGGATCTAAAGAAAGCAAGCAAGCTTTACCATAGAGCCCACTTATATTAGAAGCAGGCCATCCTGGTAGAGATTACACAATGCCAGATCTCATCCTCCCAATCTTTGGAAAGTCCACTCAAGTGTACACAGCACCTGAAGTAGCACACAACATGTATGCTGAATTTCTTACAACCATGGAACATGTTTCTCCAACTATTAGTCCTATAGTGAGAATTTGGTGTATTTTGAGATTTAAAATGTTACATGATGGAATTCTTTTTCTGTTCATATTTTTTTCTTCCATCATTCAGAAGGAAATGGACAGGAAAAGGTTTGGCTGAAGGTATGGTATTTGAGACACAAGCATGCACTCACATGCACAAACCAATTAAAAGCTCTCTTTCACCTCAGATACACACGTGCACTCACAATCAAGGCATCCGTTTCTCGCTTAGGTAGAGAACTTGCCTGGCTGCAAGAATAAACCTCACTTGCAAGTACTATTATGTAGCCCTGGTCAGCAAAGTCAAATCTGGACAGAACCTTCCTGGACAGTTTCATCCATAAGCAAAGCGATAGAATCATCAGTCTGTAAGACCAGTCCAATAAGGCCCTAGTGGTGCAGGGATTAAGCATTTAGTTTATTTCAGAGAAGTCAGTAGCTCAATCCACTCAGCAGCTCCAAGAAAGACAGACCTGGCCATCGGTTTATGTAAAAGTCACAGCTGATATAATTCTGTGGGACAGATCCCCCTTTAAGTTAGAATGGACTTCACAGTGCCTAATCCCCAATGAAGCAAGCACAAAATCAAATTGCAGAAGCAGCCATGAAGCTGTTACTCGTGTTCATTTCATTAAGTAATTAGTGTATTGTTGAAAAACTTGTGTCACTCATATCAATAAAACAAGCAGTAATGGATTTTAGGAACTTTGATGGCATAGCGGTTAATTGTTGGGTGACCAATTGTAAGGTTAGTAGTTTGAAACCACAGGTATTCTGCAGGCTAAAACAGGAGGCCCCCCACTACCCCGAAGAGTTACAGGTTCAGAAACCATAGGGGAAATTCTATGCTGTTCTGTAGGGTAATTAAGAGTCAGAATGCACCCATGGCAGTGGGTTTGTTTTTCTGAGGGTTCAGTGTCCTGGTAGCTTAGTGGTAAAGAATTATGGGTTGGGCTGCAAACTATAAGGTCAGACGTTTGAAACCACCAACCACTCAGGGTTAGAAAGAAAGGGCTTTCTAGTCCCATCAAGAGTTACAGTCTTGGAAAAACCCACAGGGACAATTCTACCCTGTTTTATAAGGTTGCTAACAATCATTATTGACTAGATGGGAATGGATTTTTATTTTCATTTTTTAATGCTTCGTGTTTAAATACGATTGGAATTGCTTCGTGTTTAAATACGATTGGAATGGTTAAATGAAATGGTGATATTAAATTGATAAAAGTGATTTCTTATATTTATATGAATTGCCTAAATTCTTAGAGATATTTTTCCTTTAAGTATATAAATCTCTATTAGTAGATGTTAGAAGTGATTAAGAAAATCACATAAATTGCATTTCGAATGGAGTTTGAAGTCTAAATAATTTTTTAATTATGTATGTTGGCAAAGGTGCATGTTTAAGTAGAATTTAATCTCTTAAATGTATAAATTAGTTGAACGTAAAATAAAGTCAAGTAGAAGCAATTACCTTTATTTCAAAGATAATTATTATATTAAAGTAAGGAAAATCATGTTATTTAACATTTCAGCTTTAACAGATGAAATATTAACTAAAATAAAAGCACTCTATCACATACAAAAATGACTCAGCAGACTTAAATTACATATCTTCTTACTTTCTAAAATGCAAATTTCCACATGATCAGCATGTATAATTTTATTCATTTATTTGTATATGAATGGAATCCATGATTTTAGTTGTGGGAAACAGAACCAGGAAGAGAGTGTATGCAGACAAATTCTCTATGCTCCCATTTCAGGAGTCTGGGAGACAGACTCATATTTCTGAGTTGGAGATGAATCCATCACATTCTCCTAACTAAAAGTTATCCCTCACAAATCCCACCCCCACCCTCCCACCCCCCCACCCCCCCGTAATAATGCCAATTTAAGATGCTGCTGGCAAGCACCTGGTTGTTACACATTTGAAGGTTAACTGCCTGAAGGTTGTCTGCCAACATCGAAGACAATCAGACCACCCCCCTCAAGCATGGCCCACTCGCTCTGATAATTACCCAGATGGAGAAGAGACCAGGGATCCCTAAGGTCAAGCCAGCTCAGAGTCGACCACGGTGAAGCTGCCATCTTAACTCTAGAATGCCCCCATCTTGTTATGTGTGTGCCTTCCTGTCACGTGTAGACCCCTAGCACACCCCCTCACTGTTACATATGTGTATGATGTGGCTTGAATATCTCAAGATTATATAAGCCTGTTAAAGAATACATTAACTCTCTCGGTACTGCCATTGGAAGAGGTAAGCTCTTGCTTGCCTTGTCTGGTGTTTCTGTAATTTATCTTTCAGTTACATAACTTCCCCTTTACGACCCATTTGGTTGTGGAGACTGGTCTCCCACATTTAGGTAATTGAAAAAAAAATCAAATTTCAAACTGTGAGCCCAAATTTCACCCAAGTCTTACTGTTGATATTCGATGACTAAGCATGTATTGAGTAGCCTTTCCTCTGAAGCAAATTAAGTGGAAAAGATCCAGGAAAGTCAGATAATTCATGAGGTTTCACATATCTAACTTTATTAATATAGCTCTGCTTAGAATGCACACACTCAGACCGACAGACACACATTGTATTCCATTATGATCTGCTTTTTTAATAGGCTATAGTAAAACAGTATGATGCAGCGACTTTCAGAAGGAAACATTTACATTTTATATTTAAAAGTATATTACCTCTTTTTTAGCTGCATTGACTATGTCATGAGCAATATGTTCAAGTAATATGAAGACTTTATATAAGTTCATTTAGGAAATTTCTAAAGGAATTTCATCTCCTCTTTCATGGTCATCTCCTCTTTCATGGTTCTTGATCTGCTCTCTTACAACACTCTCTTCTTTTTCTCCATTTATTGCTCTTCATTTCTTCCCTTCATTTTTTCTCTCTCACACTTATCCAATCTATTTTTTATTGTCAAAAATAAATATTTTTCTACTAATGTGAAAATTTTACTATTTTAATATTATATTTATAATGATTCTGCAATTGACATGTAAAATGTAAATTAAATGAATAAATTCATGCATGATGAAAATTAATACTACATAGTATTACATAAAACTGTGAAGAAATGAGTGAAATGATTTTTCTATATTACTCCCACAGAAATACATACATGCAATTTTAAATTCCTGTTATATATATATATATATCCCACTTATGAAAATATTCTCAAAAGGATTATTGCTGTGAATTTAAAATTTTTAAAAATATAAAATGTTTATAACTTTGAATTATAACTGACCTGGAAAGATAGAAACGAAATTAAAATAATGAGATAGTGAACATGAAGTAATTGTCTAAACCTTAAAAAATAGGCTGAAAATTGGCAGCACATTGGTTGCAGAATTTGTCCTAATGACCTTATAAAGGTCTAGTAACTTATAAAACTTAGTTTCTTTATTAGTTTGATATATCAAGTCCATTTCTTTCCAGTTACAACTACTCTCAATTACTCTAATTAAATGGTGGAATCCATTTCATTTTTTACATGCCTGCCATCTGATAACATTCATGGTTATGATTCCTGTTTTACCATCTTTGCAAACTTAATATAAAAAAGAGAAGTTTTATGGATACTTAAAGTTTGATTTTATCATTTGACTAATGTCTTCTCTAACTCCATATCTTTAAACTATCGACATTTTCCAATAATACTAGCAATACAACAAAATATAGCTCTTTTCTGCTGTATCTGGCCTTAGAAAAGGCCATTTGCTAAATTAATTATTCATTTGTTAAAACTTTCTTTTCAGAAAAAAAATCTTTTCAGAAACAAACAAACACTTCTCTGTGTGTTGTAAATATAAAAAAATTTCTTAACCGAGTGGAAAACTTTATTTTAAATGTCTTCTTATAATGTCAACTTGTTTGTCATAATTATTCATGCAAATTGATTCTATATTGATTGGCTATTGATTGAAATGTAACCATTTGCCAATACATAAATTACAATTTGGTGATATAAATTAGCATATGAAATTATCATGGTCCTCTCAGAACTTACTGAGGACTTTTTTGACATCTTGAATGCTAACAAACAATCTAAGAGTAAAAATACAATAATCGGGACTGAGTAGTAAGGGATAGCTCTAGTCACACAGCGGTTCTCAACCTGTGGGTCGTGACCCTTTTTGGGGTCAACCGACCAGGTCGCCCGATTCATAACAGTAGATAACAGTAGCAAGATTACAGTGATGAAGTAGCAATGAGATAATTTTATTGTTGGGAGGGTTGCGGCATTAGGAGGGTTGAGAACCACTGCAGTGGCTTCTGCAGGTTATACCAATTGTCCAAGGAGATTAAGACTACTCACTTCTGTGGGAAAATTGTGTGGTGGCCAACACATCTAATTCCATAGATAATAAAAAATGATACAAATTAAAAAATTCACAGGATGAAGTCTGAGAGAGATAACAGCATGAAACTTCTGTGCCCTAAACTAGACATGCTATGGTGCCCTGGTGGGCACCAACCAGGATCACCCCTGACTCTACACATTCACAGGCCTTTAGACTATGATATATCAGGTGATGTCTTGTTCAGGTTGAGTAAGCTTTTGCCTTTGAAACGTTCTCCGGAAGAAAGATGAAAGGTCAAATGACTCTTGGTAAGGAGAGTCTGCCAATCACTTTCAAATGACATTATGGAGTTTGGTACCTTACTGTAAAACTCTACCTTATTTATTTTTATCTCTTATAATATTTATTATCTTATAAAATGACTTCCTCTAGCTCATGTTCTACTACAGCTAATTTCTATTTCTCAATTTTGAGGTAGTTTTTTTTTTCATTTTTAACATCATTTTATTGGGGGCTCTTACAGCTCTTATAACAATCCGTACATCGATTGTATCAAACATATTTGCACATATGTTTTCATTTCTAAACATTTACTTTCTATTCAAGCCCTTGGAATATTCTACTTTATAGTATAACAGATTAGATAACCAATTTAAGATTACATTCTGTGTCACCTAAAAATAATTTTATAGGAAGACCTACGTTCTCATTGCAAAGAATATAATATTATTCACTGCTTAAGAATTTGTTGAAATGACTTATTTCACAACTATAAGTGGTCATTCTATCCCTCTCTCTTACACTCTTTCTTTGAGAGAGAGAGAAAAGTGATGTAGTAATTAGGTAGCCACTTAGAAATTATGTAGCTATATATCAAATTGATTTAATCATGAAAATCCTCTTCAGATTAGATATAAAGATGTGTATTCAATTTGGAATGCAAGAACATGAAAGGAAAAAGAGGGAGGCTTGCTCAGGCTTTTCTCTCCGGCTCCATGATTAGCACAGGGTTAACTCTAGGTAGGCTGCATCCTGGTGTTTTTTTTTTTGTTTCCTTGGAAATGCAGAAAGCTGTAAGTCATCAGTTGAAAGATGTCATGAGATACAATCAGCCTTTGTTAACATTACCATTTTTAGGTAGGAAGAGCAGGAAAGTTCAGTCTGGTTTGAATTAGCTCTCTTGCCCATTAAAAAAATTTTTTTTCTAAATTTATAAAGAGATTTAAGTGCTCAGTTACTGATAGTTTGGGTTTGTAATCAATGTAGCGACTATCTGAAGAAATTGGTAAAGAAAAGGGAACTGTTTATTATTGTTTCAATGTTGTCTATTGAGTTGCAAGTCTTCTGCTCCATGTAATGATTATGTCAACTTTATGAGGCATGGTACTCTTCTCCCATATTTACGGAGGAAGAGACAGAGATTCAGTTTCATAAAGATTTTTAACTAAAATCCCAAGTCACAGATTACATATGAGAGTTGGAACAAACTAATGTTGACTTGGAAAGCCTACCCATATTTTTCCCACTCCCACTTCCCAGCTTTCCAGTAAAGGGGAAAAAAACTTATGTTCTTCCAGCTTAAAATGATTATGGTTTTATTTATATATTTCAGCTAGGTAGTCAAAATAGTAAACTGCGCTTACTGCGTTCACATTGGTAAAGTTGATTTAGCCATAACTTCCAAGAGCAGACTTGTGAGAGTAGACATTAAATTGGATATATTACAACATTATTTCTTGAACACTTTTCCTAATGACCTTGCATATCATTTCACATTTGTAGTGACCATGAAAAACTATATTAGATAAAACTTTAACATATATCAACTCTACAATATCTTTAGATGGAGACTTCTGGATTATTAACAGTTTATGCAGTCATCTCCTCACTGGTCTACCACTTGGTCAGATTTTGGTAGCTTGCCTATTGCTGAAAGCTATACTTCTGGGGTTACAAATGCCAGCATGGCCTCCCATAGCAAACAAGTTCAGCAGAACGGTTATATTGAGAACAGACTAAGAATGAAGAAGCAGTCTATTTCTGAAAAATCAGTCACGAAAACCCTTATGAGTAGCAATAGAAGATTGTTTGATATGATGCTGGAATATGAACTTCTGAGGTTGGAAGGCGTTCAAAATATGCATATGACTAAAAGAAGCGATCTCTTTAAAATAGATCCTATCATCTGAAAAAGGGCATCGTGCTTGGTAGAGCAGAGGGGCAGTGACAAGGAGGAAGATTCTGGGTGACAAGCATTGACACAAGGAATTCAACAATGGGATCTATCATAACAATTACAAGAGTGGTGACGGCCCGAAGAACAATCCTTCTGTTGTACGCAGGGCTGGCTGACACCAAGCGACAACATGCATCGTATACTTGCTTGGAGTGCTAGACAGAAGAAAAACATTCAATATGCTAGGGACATGGTTCTCTGACATAGTATCCCTTTGTTGTTTTTGTGGTTGTTGTTAGGAGCTGTGCCAACTCACAGCAACCTGATGTACAACAAACGAAACACCACTCAATCCTGTGCTATCCTGACAACTGCTGTTGGAGACCATGGTTGCAGCCCCTGTGTCAATCCATCACTTTAAACGCCTTCTCCCGTTCACTGCCCCTCTACTTCCAAAAGCATAATGTCTTTCTCCGGGGATTCGTCTCATCTGACACCATGACTAAAGTATGTAAGACAAAGTCTCACTGTTCTTGCCTCTATGAAGCATTCTGGTTGTACTTCTTCCAGGAGAGATTTGTATGTCCTTTTGGCAGCCCATGGTAATTTCAATATTCTTCGCCAACACCATGTTTCAAATGCACCCATTCTTCTCTTGTCTTCTTTATTCAGTGTCCAATGATCACATGCATATGAGCTCATTGGGAATTGTATGGCTTGGGTCAGGCACTTCTTACTCCTCAACATAACTATCATAATTCACAGCACTCTGTACAGTGTATTGTTTAATCTATTTACTGCTGTTTCCATGAGCATTGATTATGGATATAAATAAGACAAAATCCTTGACAACTTCCATATTTTTTCTCCCTTTAGGATGCTATTACCTATTGGTCTAATTTTGAGAATTTGGGCCTTCTTGTAATCCATCCTAACGTCTTCAATCTTTTATCTTCATCACCAAGTGCCTTAAGTCCTCTTCTCTTTCAGCAGGCAAGATTGTGTCATCTGCATATTGCAGGTTGCAATAAGCCTTCCTCCAGGCGGGACGGTGCATTCTTCTTCATATAACCAGAGTCTCTCACGGTTTTCTCAGCATAAATGTTAAATCAGTTTGGTGAGAGGATACAACCCTAACATACACCTTTCCTGCTTTTAAACCATTGATTATTCTCTGGTTCTGTCCCCTCAACTGTCTCTGGATCCATGTACAAGTTCTATCTGAATGAGAATCCACAGAGTTGAATGCATTTGCATAGTCAATGAAACACAAGAAAATTTCTTTTGGGTTTCCTTGGTTTTGAGCCAAGATCTACCATCAGTAATGGTAGCTATCATTGCAGGACCACGTTTGAATCTGGAACATCCCTCTCAATGTACTACTGTCATCACCATTGCATGATCTTCAGCTAAATTTTGCTTACATGTGATACTAATGATATAGTTCTATAGTTTGAGCATGGGTACAAATATGGATCTTTTGTGTTAGCTGGCCAAGTAGCTGTCTTCCAAATTTCTTGACATAGATGAGGGAGAGCATCCAGTGCTTCATCAGATTGTAAAACCTTTCCATTGGTATTCCGTCAATTCTGGGAGTCTTATTTTATTCCAATGTTTCCAGTGCAGAATGGGCTTTTCCTTCAGTATTATCAGTTCTTGTTAATATGCTTCCTTCTGAACTGGTGGAATGCAAAGGAGTTATTTTTGATACAATTACTCTGTGTATTTTTGCATCTTCTTTTGATGTTTCCTGCATCATACACTATTTTCCCCAGATAATCTTCCAGTATTGGCACTGGAGGCTTGAATTTTCTTCTCTTTAAGTCTTTCAGCTTCAGGTATACTGAACATGTTCTATCTTGCTTTTCCAACTCTAGGTTCTTGCCCATTTCATTATAATATTTAAATTGTGTTTTCAATCTGCCCTTTGAAAATCTCTGTTCAGCCATCTAGCTCAGAAGCAACAAAGCCCACATGGAAGAACACACCAGCCTGTGTGATCATGTGGTCCCGAGGGATCAGTTATCAAAGAACAAAAAATCATATCATTGGTTGCACACCTCCATGATACGATCGCCAAAGACAAATGGGTGCATAAGCAAATGTGGCGAAGAAAGCTGATGGTGCCGGGTTATCAAAAGAGATAGTGTCTGGGGTCTTAATGGCTTGAAGGTGAACAAGCGGCCATCTAGCTCAGAAGCAATAAAGCCCACATGGAAAATGCAGACCAGCCTGTGTGATCACAAGGTGCCAAAGGGACCAGGTATAAGGCATCATGCAAACATGCAATATATATATATATATATATATATATATATATATATATATATATATATATATATATATATATATATATATATATATATATATATATATATATATATAGTGAATGAAGGGGGAAGTGCAAAGTGGAGACCCACTGGAGATCCCCTCACAGAGGGGTTTAGGGGGAGGAGATGGGTCAGTCAGCGTGCGATGTAGTACCGATGGAGAACACAGCTTTCCCCCAGATCCTGGATGCTTCCTCCCCCCAACTACCATGATCCGAATTCTACCTTGCTGGACTGGATGGGGCAGAGGTTGTGCACTGGTCCATGTGGGAACTGGAGGCACAGGGAATCCAGGGTGGATGATACCTTCAGGACCAGGGGTGTGAGGGGCGATACTGGGAGAGTGGAGGGTGAGTGGGTTGCAAAGGGGGAACTGATTACAAGGATCCACATGTGACTTCCTCCCTGGGAGACTCACAGCAGAGAACCGGGGGAGGGGAGACTCCGGATAGGGCAAGATATGACAAAATAACAATCTATAAATTATCAAGGGCTCATCAGGGAGGGGGGAAGCGGGGAGGGAGGGGAAAAAAAGAGGACCTGATGTAAAGGGCTTAAGTGGAGAGCAAATGCTTTGAGAATGATTAGGGCAAAGAATGTACGGATGTGCTTTATACAAGTGATGTATGTATGTGTATGGATTGTGATAAGAATTGTATGAGCCCCTAATAAAATGTTAAAAATAAAATCTCTGTTCAGCGCTTTTCCTTCCTTGTTTCTGCTATTTGCTTTGACTACTGTATGATGACGTGCAGGTTTAGAGGATTTTTTTTACATCTCCTTCAATCTTTTCTTTCTTTCCTATTCTTCATTGTCTTAGAGCATACGAGCATACTGTAAGTCTTCATCTACAAAGAAGCTAGATACTCTTAGGAAAGCTCTTGTCTTCTACTTCTGTCCTGTATTTCTCCCATTTCTCTTTTACTTGTTGATTTAAAAAAGACTTCATGTTGAGTATGTCAGTGTAATATTATAATAATTAATATATAGTTATAGTGCATGTGGTACTATAATATCTTGGGGGAGGGGGGAACACACATCCAGACAGACATCAGTTCAGCCCCTGGAATTTTGGGTTGTTAGGTTGCTAATGTTCAAATAAAATGGCATAACATGTTAAAACAAGTGCATATTTCTGATTTCAGTCTGCCTTAGCATCAACCATCTGTTAAGGTAAAATTACACTGAAATTCACAGCAGTAGTACGATTCCTTAGCCATTTCAAGTGGTAACAGAAGGGAAATTAAATTTAGAAAGTTAGCCGCGTTGGGTGAGAAAGCAGTGCATGTTCTTTGAACAGGTCCTTGCATCCTGACCTGAGCATAGACATGCCATTTGTTACTGTTCTATGAAAGAATATCACTGAAAAAGTTCTTTAATAATTGAGAATCCAAATGGTCTTTTTTTTTCTTTTTAGAATAGTAAGAAATTTTCTAGAGATCTATTTATTCTTCATGGCCTTGCAGTATGTTTCTCTTCCTATAACTGTTCTGTAAAGTTCTGTTGAATTAAAAAATAAAGCATTAAAGATTTTCAAAGGCCTCCAATACCGCCCTTAGGGTATGAAAACATTAATTGTACCCATCTCATTTTTTATTCTTTTAGTACTTTTCATAGACCAAAACCCTGTTAATAATGATCTTCCTATTTCTTCAACATAGCTCCCGAGCTAAGTTGGGTTCTAGCATTGTTGAATCCTCTGCAGAATAAGGAGTTTGTCTAAACTTTGCACACCCTGGTATTGACTTTCTTTGTAGGGAGTAGTTGCACTACTTGCATATGGCATTGCCAATGTTACATGGGGGATCAAATCCACCTGTCAGTGTGTCTTAGAGGTAAAGAAACTTGTCAAGTACAGCCCAAATCCTACCCTCCAGGATATTTCCCTCCTTTATCTTTGACCATAAAATTGAGTAATGACCTTTTAAAGCGAATTATGAATAGGGGACACATAAAACAGTTATCTATTTAAATTATTTATCTGGGGTTGGGTGGATATTGGAAAGGCCATTAGTGGTATCCCCCCTATCCCCAGGCGTCAGTTTTAACTCTTATTTCAAAACACATGCCTTTGTGGCATGTTTCTTTCCATAAATACATAATCTTCCATGTCCTTTTAACTTTTAATAGCCATATAACTCATACCATGAACTGACTTGCAGGCCAGAATACTGTACATCTTGTACAAAGCCACCAATTTTCATCAAGTAGGTTTCAGTTGGTGGAAATACCATTTGAGTCATAGCCTGGGAAGACAGGCGGTTTTACTTGATTGATGGGATTGGAAACCCATGAAACAGTTTTTTGCTCTGGCTGTTGGTTCTGCTGCTGCAGCTTCCTAATCCTGGCTGGGGGAGGTCCGATAGAGAAAACCTGGGGTACAAAGGATGTACTCTATGCTTGGCTCTTCATTCTGCCCTCTGCTACTGAATAGACTTACCTTAAAGCCATGGGAATAGTAAAATGACGTATCCCTTAGTTAGCATTTCAAGTTTTTACAACTACAATAGATCCTTTTAACAATCACGGACAACGGAAACATAATCAATCAGCTTCTTCCCCCACCTTCTCTTACCCATATCTATTAGCAAAGAGGAAATAAACATAATCTCCAGGGTATCATTCAGTTAACTAGTGGAGTTGCAAAGATTATTGTTTTGGGGTGCCATGAATCCATTCTGACTCATAGCGGCACTATGTACAACACAATGAAACGCTACCCAGTCCTGCACCATCCTCATAACCATCTTGTGTTTGAGCCCATTGTTGTAGTCACAGTGACACACGATCTTGTCGTGGCCTTCCTCTGTGTCACTGCCCCTCCACCTTAACAAGCATCATGTACTTCTATGTGGACTGACTTCTCTAGAAGGATCATAGCAAACCACTCACTAAACCACAAGGACATGAAATCAGTATTGTTCACATATAAATAACCTGGAGTTCACTTTATTATAACTTTTTTTAAGACTCTCTGACAAATATACTCATTCACCCAAAGCAGATGAAAATTAAATATCTGTCAGAATGTCAGTTACAGAGACACGGGTGCAAAACCAAAAATGTTTCCCTGTGCTTCTTTGAACTTTTTGCTAGTTTCCTGATGATAATGCATGTTTCTAGAATAAGTATCTGTTTGGAATCACAGGCATTTTTAACTCTAAATTTTCTATGAGGAAATTTATAAGGTAAAGAATTCGTAATCCAAATTTGCTATGTCATTCAAATTTTCAATGTTATTGATGTAAATGCTGAGCATGATACGAATATCAGTGATACTCCAACTACTCACAACATTTAGGACATCATACATATTTGATACCCTGCAGTGCCCTAGAGTCCGATCTGACTCATAGCAGCCCATACCCAAAGAAATGAGTCATTGTCAAGTTCAATATCGTCCCATCCCTTCTTTCTGCTGTTGTTATGTGTGAGCTCACTTTCACAGCCACTCTGCCAAACGATCTTGTTCAGTGTCTTCCTCTGTTTTTCCTGCAGGATACTTTACCAAACCTAATGCCCTTCTCTAGACTCTAGAGTATATTTGAAAGATTTGTGAGAGTAAATTTCCCTGTCTTTACTTCTGTGGAGTATTCTGCCTTCATTTCCACCATAACAGATATGGCTTCCATAGACCATGGCAGTCCATGGTGCTTTAAATATTGATTGCCGATACCAAAATTCAGATGCATCAATTCTTCTCTGATCTTTCCTATTCACCTTCTACAGGTCACATGCATAGTCCTCTAATGGGCATCTTTATTTCCAATGGGCATTTTAAATAGATCTCGGGTGGCAGATTATCCCTGTACAATATGTCCTTTGATTGTTTGTACTTCCATAAGTGTTCTTGTGTACCCCTTAGTTAGCAGGCCAAGTGTTTAAGGTCACAACCGACCCGGTTAATAATCACTCACAATGGAAACATAATCAATCAGCATCTTCGCCCATCTTATCTTACCCATATCTATTAGTAAAATTGAATCACTGTTCACTTCAATCTTTCCTCAGATGTGTATGTCTCTATCTATCTATCATCTGTTATGTATGTAGTTGTCACTCACCTTCTCTAATCCAGATGCTGCATTTTTTCTTTTAATGCAGTTTCTCAGATCATTTGCCCACTTTACATACTGAATAAATAGTATTGAAGAATACAAAATGGGAGAACACTTTCTCTGATTTTAAACCATGCTGCACCCCCTTGTTTAGTTTGAGTAACTGACTCGTGTTCTCTGTACAGATTATACATAAACACGATTAAGTGTTCTGGAATTCTAAGCTTTGAAATATTATTCATCGTTGACTGTGACCACATAGCCCTTTAAATGCCCTCGAATAGTCAGTCAAACATAAGTCAATATCTTTCTGATATTCTCTCTTTTCAGTCAGCAACCTCTGACATCGTTCATGATAACCAGTATCCCATACACTCTTCTGAATATAGCTTAAATTTCTGTCAGTTCCCTGTTGAAATATTGTTAGATCCATTTTGAAATTCTCCAACAATATTAATCACATGCTTCATGGTAATAATGATCTGGTGTTGCACTGGGCACCAACATGGATCGCGGGCAGCTTGCTGGCAGGCAAATATTGTTCAAACATCTGGGCAAGACCAGTGAGGATACCCAGTGCAGCCTCCGTCATGAAAACACTTCAAATGCTTTTCCTCTCGTCCTGGACTCGGATTTCTCCCCACTGCCTTCAGAGCATCTCTATGTGTCCCTTCAATACCCTGGTCCTGGATCCATATTGATACTGGATAATTAATTTTAACAAATGGGCTTTTCTAGTGCAGTTGATTAAAAATGGGTTCAATCAGATGTGGAAAATAAAACTCCTTTCATTATCTTGGCAATTGTTGTGTAAATACAACTCTTTCCTAGAACAAATTCTTAAAAATAAATGTAAAAGGAGACAACATTTTAAATGAAATATAATTCATATAACATTTTACTCTTGGTTTAACAATCTGTAAGTACAGATATATGCTGATATATTTCTTTCTTTGTTATTTCTGATAAATGCATGACACTTTAAATTTGAACAACATAAAATGAAGTAGAGATGAATAAACACAGAAAAGGAAGATTGTTTCTATAATGTGTGCAATAGCCTCTGACAATAATAAGGATAATATGGCTGATTCTAATGCACACATGTTCTTTGGCTAGCCACTTTTAGAAAAATGCATCACAATGGAGTATTCTTTTAATGCCCACCGCTGGTGATGTGATATTTGCCTGTGTTTATTTTTAACTTTCTTTCCTATCATATTCCAAAATAGTTGCTCCTTATCATTTCTATCTGCTTTCAATTCTTTGAACAGAATGGACTTTCAACCTTGTTATGTATGTTATCATGTGTTCTGAAAAGTCATCTCTCGTGTCCTTTTAAAGACTCCTTCAGAGGCCGTAAAACCTTTGGAATTTTGTAGAAGCATTCAGGGTTTGAGGAGAAATCTTTGTCTCATTTATCATACCTCTATGATCATTCCACACCAACTTTTCACCATTCCTTGAATGATTTTGGTTAGTGCCTGCTAACCAGAGCTCTATTATACCACCTATAGGCTAGTCCATAATTGTCGACTTTACTCATTCTTCCTCATGAGACTATCAAATGCCAAAGAGAGGGAGGAAAGATTTTGTCTGATTCATATTGAATCCAAAATAATGGTGAGATGCGTGTGTTTATTACCTAAGTCAATATATATTTATTTCTTTTCAAAATTTGCCATAAATATTTCCCACTTTACTATAGAATGCATGACATTCAATGCAAGGAGTTTTGAATCTTGGTTTCCATTTAACTCATAGTATTTTTCATTGCTTCTGATTCTTCCTCTCATTTTTTTTATTTCAAAGTTACTATTATTTTTAGACATCATGACAGGAAATGTTTCCATGATGGTTGCTTTCCTATTCTTAATTATTCTTATGATTGTCCTAATGTTTCATATGGCCCCAGATTATGTTCTAATTTGTAGTTAGAGATTTCAAAAGCTCCGATATACTTTATAAGTACAATGACATGAATCTGTGTCACCTACCAAACCAATATTTACTTGACATTTAAAATCAAACATTCTTTGCCCTTTTGATTTTATTATTTTATACCACTCCTGCAAAGGATTATTTCCTGAAGTCACTATAGATGCTAAAGCAAAGAAGTCATCCTGGGTAGCAAAGAGAGAGAGAGAGAGAGAGAGAGAGAGAGAGAGAGAGAGAGAGAGAGAGAGAGAGAGAGACCAAATAAGGTAGATTTTTGTTAACTGTAGGTATATGAGCTTATTAAAAAGTCCATTTATTTTCTTATCTCTTTAACATTTATTATCTCCTAGAGAATGTGTGTTGGAAGACCTAGAGAGAGAGTCTCTGAAATGCATTGCAAATATTCCTGATGTACTTTGCCATCCTTCTCCTATGTTTCATTTTGACAAGTTAATACATGTCCTCATTGCGCATGTATATTTGAGTGCATACAAACAAATGGTTTGACTACCATCTGTTCACATCACTGCTCGTTTCAAATAACTACCAGGAAGTTTAAGAACAGAAAAAGCCACACCTCAAAAGAAAATACCTAGTGATACTTGAATAGTTTGACTTTTGTCCACAAATTTAAGCATGGTTGGCATGCACAGCAAATACAAAGCTATTGCAGAGAATTTGTACATCCACACATGACTGAATAACCAATAATTTATCACAAAAACAGATAGAACTATAACTACTGCCAAGCCTCAATGTAGTATCAAAGTTCGGTCTCACAGGAAACTTAACATGTGTCAGCAATATTGGGTTAGCCTTCAGTTTCAGGTGTGCGTGCGTGCATGTGTGTGTGTGTGTGTGTGTGTGCGTGTGTGTTTAAAAAGAGACTACATTTCATGAATGCATACCAGAAGAATGCTCTGGAAAAAATGAGTTAGAAGGCCATGGATACAAAGTGGAACAAAACTCAAACTAATGAAAGGTTTACTAATCAAAGAGAGACTGGTGGGACCTCTGAGACTATTGCTGTGTAGGTCTGGAATGAAACTCAAGCCCCCACTCAAGTTTCTCGAAACAACAGGCAGGTCTACAAGAACAATAAAGCGAAAGACTTACAGTCTCTGCAACCAGATACCTGCTTACTGTGACTCAGAATCAACAGGATGGTCATGGGTTGTTTTTTTTTTTTGGTTTATGACACATAGAGCTGTATATACATAAAGATATAGATATAAATCCACCACTCATCTGTCAGTTTGCCTTACCCTGGTGGCTTATGTGTTGCTGTCAATGGGAGTTATGTCACTGGTATTTCATATATATGTATATGTATGTGTTTATGATATGTGTATGTGTATGTATGTGTATATGTATGTGTATGTGTATATGTATGTGTATGTGTATATGTGTGTATATGTATATATGTGTGTATATGTATATATATATATGACGAGCCCCTCCGTTGGAAGGCACTGAAAATATAATTGGGAAGGACGACTTCCTCAAAGTAGAGTAGATCTTAAGGATGTGGATGGACAAAAGCATTGGGGTCCCTGGGAGCACAATTCAAACAAAATGAGAGGAAACTACTGCAAACAATCATTGATAATAAGAACATGGAATGCATGAAGTATGAATCTAGGCAAATTGTAAATCATCAAAAGTTAATCGAAACACATAAAGATAGCACCTAATAACAGCACTATTACTAGTCCTAACAACGTTGCCTCTGATGTAATAGATCCTTTTGTAGCACATGGAATTGTATTTTGTGTATTAAAACAACAACCACTAAGCTCTAAATTGATATTTGAAAGGTGCCCGAAAACACATTTTCTTTGATTTTCTCAACCGCATACATTGAAGAGGGTCTTCCCAGCACAGCAACCAAGCTCTTGTTGCCAAAGGAAATGTTCTGCTCGTTCAAACCTTAGCTGCTCAGCGGAAGAAAGCTGTGGCTTCGGCTCTCAGAAAGATGAAAGATTTGCAAACCCTATAGAACCAGTAGGGTTGCTGCTTTGATTTGGACCTGAGGAGATGACAAAGGGCTTTACTCTGTTCTGAGTTCTGAAGACAGCTTGTCATTGAAGTTCATTGTGACCATTATGTTGACATATTGATGTATGTATATGTATGGATTGTGGTAAGAGTTGTTTGAGTCCCTAATAAAATGTAAAAGAAGAAAAGAGAAAAAAATGATTAGGGCAAAGATTGTACAGATGTGCTTTATACAATTGATGTATGTATATGTATGAACTGTGAAAAGAATTGTATCAGCCCCAATAAATTGTTAAAAAAAAAAAAAGAAAGAAAATAGCAGGCTCCCTTTGAATCAACATTTTTATCGAGTCAAAATCCAGAGACCATACGATCCCATAGTTCAATCATTTCAAAAATTTTCCAGTCATTACCACAACCAATTTTAGAACATTTTCTTATTTTGCTATTAGTTTCCCCTTTCCCCCACAGGACCCTAAGGAGCCTGTCATCCACATATTGTCCCTAGAGAGTCACCTTTCCAGGACTTCATATGCAATAAGCATTCACAACAAACACTCAAGAAGCTGACAACACTAACAAAATAAGACACTGAGAACCCTCAGTTGGAAAATATTATGTCTGCTTATAGCAAAACTGAGAGGAAATAAAGTTTCCCTTTTATGTGAGTTCATGTTCACTCTATTTCAATATTTTATTTCTTGTCAAATAGAATCTTAGAAGTCAGGTTGATTAGTTCAAAGATAGCTGAAGGTCATTTAGTTCACAGACTGGGCATTACATTCAAGAGAATGAAGAACAACTTTTTTCTTTGTGTTCTCCAATTTAAAGATGTATTAACAGAGTTGAACTTCTTTATCTTGTAGAAGGCAAATGGTCCTTTGGTTTGATACTATAGCTGGTCACTAAAAGAAAATACTTCATAGTTATTGTTGTTCCAAATTTTAAAAAAATGTCTATTCAATGTTTATATTACTTTTGTTTTCAAAAGTATTATACAAGCTGTCATAATTTAAAAACAATATTGGGAATTTTGTGTTGCTTCTATGATAATTTTATGCTCCTCTACCTTTGATACTGTGCCAATTTTTCACTTGAAATTTGCACCATCTGCAATAGAAAACAAATGCACTTCATTCAAAAATAAAATTTAGTTCTAAGTGAATTCACAAGCTTCCCAATATTAGAAATGGATAATGTACTTACAAATGTAATTTCATGATAAAATAAAGAGCAATGTGATTTCCCCAGTATATACCTTTAGTTTAGCAGTTGAGTGAGTCCTGGTAGAAGAGTTTAAAGTATTCAATTTGGAATGCTTCTTGGAAGAGCATCAAGCGATTCTTAAAAATAATAGTTCTTATGGATGATAGTTTGCTTGGATAAGCCATAGCTTTAAGATATACTATGAAAGGCAAAATGTAAACGGATGTAAGAAATGCTTACAAGGCCACTGTCTGTCTCCGACACGAGATATTTAGTAATTGGAAGTGGGACTGCAGCTGCAGGCACGTTTTCTTCTCCAAGATTTTTACAGCTTCCTCCATACCATCCGTTTCATCTGCCTTTTCTGGATCGTTTTGCCATGTTTAATATCTGATGATATTCGTTTGTCTTTGTGATTAAAGCAAACAGCTAAATAGAAATCAAGCAGTGTTCTTGATGTATAACAGAAGCAACCAAAATATTTCAAAACACACTCAACATTTTGCGTGAGGAGCAGATTTTTGAATGTTTTAGAGAAGTTTCTGGTTACATTGCAATGTTTCAAATGATCTTTTAAAATGTTAGATATTCCTGTTTTAACAGCTGTTATGTTTCTCTTACACTCCTCAAGTAAAATGCTCCCATCCTCTCATCTTCTAATTCCTAAGGAAATGAAATGGCTTTGTTTTGTTGCTTTCCTTTCTCTATGTCTTAATCTTCACATACTTGCAAATTAATATTCATATTTGCTAAGGTTCTTGGAACATGTGGTTGAATTGGTTCCAGCTCATAGAATCGGCGTCCAGCAAAAAGCACAACGCTCCTGCCCGGCACCATCATTACAATTGTATAGCAGACTTACCACGATGTCAATCTAGAGCCTTGAGGGTCGTCCTGTTTTCACTGACTCTCCACATGAGGAAATGTATGTCTTTTTCACATCCTGGTTCCTCCTGATAACATGTCCAAAGTATGTGAGATGAAATCTTGCCCTCGTCACTTTTAAGGAGCATTCTTGTGGGAACTTTTTCCAAGGTCAGTTTGGTTGTTCTTCTCGAAGTCCGTGGGGCTTTTAATATTTATCACAGCACCATTGTTCAAAAACATCAGCTCTTTTCCTGTCTTCCTTATTCATGATGCAACTTTCACGCGCATTCTGAGGTGAATGAAAATACCATGGCTTTTGCCAGGCTCTTCTTAGTTCTCAAAGTGATACCTTCATTGCTTTAAAGACTTCTTTGGTAACACATCAACTTAATGCAATGCATCATTTGATTTCTTAGCTGTTGATTGCGTGAGCATTGAGTGTGGATACAAGCTAAATGAAATCCTTGAGAAGTTAAATCTTGTCTGTTTATCTTTCTGTTGTTTATTGGACCAGTAAGGAGAATTTTGTAATTCTGAAGGTTATCTTCATTGATCTTTATCACTAAGTGCTCCAAGTCCTCTTTTCGATGAGAATGCAAAAGTTATGCCATCTGCATTTTTGATGTTGTTAAGGAACTCTGCTCCTGTGCGGACTTTCCCTCATGTGGTAAGAGTGCTCAGCACTGAGATGGACTGAGAACAGTTAAAAGAGATAACACTGACTTACACCGTTCCTGATATGAAAGGATTATGTGTGTCCTTTGGTTTGAACAACTGCCTCTTGAACTATATACAGGTTCCTCAAAATCCTATTCTTCACAATATTATCCACAGTTTGTTGTGAACCACACTGTCACATGCTTTGCATAGTGACTAAAACAGAAATACTGGCCTTCTCTGCTTATTTCTGGCCTTCTCTGCTTATTTCTGGCCTTCTCTGCTTATTTCTAAAACCAGTTGAATTTCTGACAATGCTGTAACAATTTTTAAATAATTTTCAGCAAAATATTACTTTCATATAATATTTCTTCAATATTTTCTGGATTCTGTTTGGTCACTCATTTTTGGAGTGTTCACAGAGCTAGATAATCTCTAATCCATTGGTCAGGCATCTATCAATATTGGCCTAGGCTACTGGGTATGTCTAGCTGTGCCTCAACTTGCTGAAACAGTTCAGGTAGTCGCTGATGATTCTGGGAACCTCTCTTGTTCTGTGGATGTTGTACTTTTCCTTTCAATACCATGGGTTCTGGATTGTATGCCACCTCTTGACATAGTAAGTGTAAACAAACTTGTTTTGGTGCAATGACTTTGTACATTCATTACATCTTCTTTTGATGATTTTGTCACAGTTCATTATTTTGCCTATTTATGGCAGTTGCATAAATTCATTATAATTTGATGTATAAAAGTGTAGGGGTGGAGTCTAGCCTGTCAGTTAAGTCACAGCCTGAGGTGACTCCTTGTGGGCGTGGCCTTCTCATTAGGAACATCCTGGCAATCTTCCCCCACCTTTCTCTCGCTCTCTCGCTCTCGCTCTCGCTCTCGCTCTCGCTCTCGCTCTCGCTCTCTTTCTGCCTGAGCCCTGTGATGAAATGTGCCATTGGATCCACCCAGCCTTGCTCTCACTAGCCTGGGATCTTCCCTGCATTCTTCATTATTGCACATGGCTGTGTGAGTTTGCAAAAGAACTTAGGGACTAATATCAGACTGGGATGTTTTGTTGATGCATAATTACTTCTTAATATAAAGCTCTTTCTTACATGTTTAGGAATGTCACTAGACTTGTTTCTCTAGCCAACCAGGCCTAACACCCAATTGTATCCTTCATTATAATTACTCCTTGACACTTAAATTTTGTTGTTTATTTTTTTTAACTTGAGAAATGCCGAGTGTGTTTTTCTCATTCAGATCTCTTTATACATTTTATGACAATTCTATATTCTCTTTCTCCTTGAGCATCCCTTAAAATTTTCTGTTGACCTCTTTTACTTCATCATTTCTTAGATTCACCATAGCTACTTTATCTTTAACAATAAATTTTAGACTCCTCTGACATCCGATTTGGTCTTTTCTTTCTTGCCTTTTTTGAAAGCACTGTCTGCTTTCTTCATTTATAATGTTCTTGATAGTATTCTACAACTAGTCTGACCTTTGGTCATTATGTTTATTGCATCCAATCTGGTCTTGAGATTTTTCTCAAAGTTCAGCGGAAATATACTCACTTGTTTTTTGGCTCACTCAGACTTGTTTTAGTTATCTTCCGTTTCTATCGGGACCTGCATAGGCGCAATCTCTGGTCTTCCCAGTGTGTCCCTGATCTTGTGTGGGCTGGTATTATTGAGCTTCTCCATCTTATTTGCCCACAAGTGCACTTAGTTTGAGTCCGTTGTATTCCTTCTGGAGAGGTGCATGTGTATAATCACTGTTTATGTTTTTGAAAAATGGTGCTTACATTAAAATCATGAGTCTTTCTAACTTTTATCTAGTGATCTCCATCTGTTTCTATCACTAATGCCATAATTTCCAACTACTCATTCTTCTTTATTTCCAAGTTTTGCATTCCAATCATTAGTCATTATCAGTGTATCTTGATTGTATTTTTGGTAGGTTTTAGACTAAATATGTTGTGGAATTGTTCAATATCTTCATCACTAGCTTTAGTGGTTGATGCATAACTTTAAATTATAATTGTATTAAATTATTGTCCTGATAGGCCTGTGGACAATATCCTCATACACAGAATTGCACTTCAAGATAGATGTAGGGGTGCTCTTTTTATTGTACATCTGACATCATTCCCCAACAGTTTTATCTCAAGTCTAGTAACTATATGATTTCACATAGTTTATTGGTCAATGCTAGTCTATATCCATATACTAATGCCACAGATAAAGAATGTTATGAGTTCAAGTTGTATTTGGATAATTTATAACTTTGTAAATTCATACTATATACTTTGCATGTCCCTATTATTAATGGGTGCTTCCAGCTGTTTCTTCTTATTTTGAGCTGTGCCCAGTTAGCAAATGAAAATCTCCCAAGCTTTGCTCCATCCACACCTCTAAGTTAGACCCTTTGAGTAGACAGATCTTCCCCTGTGCTTACTTTTAGTGGTTTGAATCCAAGGGTTCCTCGTAGAAGTCTATGCTTAGCTGGTACTCATCACCCATTCAGTTGCTAATCCCTCACACGTGGATTGTCTCCTTTTTCTTCCTCTTTTGCTACTCTGTCTTAGTCTGGAAGTTCATTTGAAACGTGTTCTCACTGGGAGACTCAGCTTATATCTGAAATATCGACTGTAGTATAGCTTCTACTTTCACAGAAACAAACAGACTTTTTGCTAGTATAGAAATTGATGCAACAAACATAGGTATGTATATGTCCATTGTGTTTTGTTCTTTATTTATTTCGGGTGTATACCAAGTCCAGAGATTGCAGGATCGTGAAGTATTTGCATTTGTTTTATGAAGAGCCACCCTGATTTGTGCAATATTACAATCCTTTCAACAATATCTGAGCCTTGCAATCTCTCCACATGCTCTCCATTTTTAAATAATTTCTTTTAAAAAACTGCTAAAAACATCAATGTGAAGTGGTATCTCATTGTTGTTTTAATTTGTATTTCTGTATGACATATGAACATGAACATTTCTTCTAACGATTATTGGCTGCCTAGGTGTCTCCTTTAATAAATTGTCTATATACTTTTTGTGCCCATTTTTAAATTGGGTTATTTGTATTTTTCTTGTTAAAATGTGGCAGTTTTCTGTAGCTTTTTAAAATTGTCCCTTAATCTGACATATCATCTGCATTGCTCCAGGTTTGTCTTTCCAGGTAATGCAATCATATTGACAAATAATGTTTAACTTAATTTTTCCAATGTGATGGGTACCACTTTTTTCATAACCTACATTGATAACATTTCCTATTGCTTATGTATTAAGTGTTTTATCAAAAAAAATTTGGGTGTGTTTTAGACATGTAATTGTGTTCTAAAAGTCACATTAAATGGAGGACACTGAGTTATTGTCAATTAATACAGTCCTTCTGTCCTTAATTCCATGTATCAGATTATAATTTTCTACTTTATATGCCTATGGCTGTAAGGTGTTGGAAGGCATTTTAAAGGTAAATGCCCCATTACAGATTTTAAAATAAAGCTTGATAGATGTTTCCTCCTCTTCCAATATAGTCAATGCCATCACTTTTTTGAATAATTCATTTAAGAGTCATTTTCCAAATTTTTTTTATCATATTCTTTAAAATTCTCCATGATTGTCAGGGGAAAATGAAAAACACTAAATGAATGTTCAAATGGTTTCATGTCATTTTATCAATTTAGCTGTTATGATTACACTAGTGTACACAACTACTGATACTTTGTATCTTATTTTTCAGTAAGTTAATCAGCGACACATTTATATAGCACTTACTATGAATATCAGTTGCATGCAGGGTCCTTAGCAGTGTTTACATTTTAAATCATGCAAAGGTTAAATCGAATTACAGTGATTATCATTTAAATAAGCTAGAACTTCCAAAATGTACACTAAATTTTTAGATAATTGTGTAAAAATATGCAAACAGAATGTAAGTGGGAATGGCATTTTTCTCAAAAATGCTGATTTTATTTTCTTAACTAGAGTGCAATTTAGTAAGTTGATATTAATCATTTAGTAAATTGATATTAATCTGTAGCATTTTTTTTCTGCACCTATAACTATATATATTTATTCACCATATATTGTTAATTTGTTAAGGATTCTTTTAAAAGGTGAAATTTGCTAGCTATAATTATTAATAAAAGAACTATGTGGTGATAATTTTTAAAATAATTTTATTGGGACCCATACAACTCATCACAATCCATACATACATCAATTGTGTAAAGCCCACTTATACATTCGTTTAATTCACTTTCTGCTTAGGTTCCTGGAATCAGCTCCTCATTTTCCTTTATCCCTTCCCCCTCCCTCCCCTCTCGCCCCTCCCTCATGAACTCTTAACAATTTATAAATTATTATTTTATCTTATCTTACACTGCCCGCTGTCTCCCTTCACCCACTTTTCTGTTGCCCATCCCCCAGAGAGGAGGTTATATGTAGATCCCCAAGATCAGTTACCCTTTCAACCGCTCCTTCCCTCCTGGAATCGCTGCTCTCACTGTTGGTCCTGAGGAGTTCATCTGTCCTGGATTCCCTGTGTTTCCAATTCCCATCTGTACCACTGTGCATCCTCTTCTCTAACCAGGTTTGCAAGGCAGAATTGGGACCATGATAGTTGGGGTAGGAAGCGTTTAAGAACTAGGGGAAGTCTGTGAGTTTCTTTATTGTGACACTGAACCCTGATTGACTCATCTCCTCCCCACTACCTCTCTGCAAGGGATGTCCAGTTGTCTACAGATGGGCCTTGGGTACCCATCACATGCTTCCTCATTCACGATGATATGATTCCCCCCAACACCCGCCTTTGGTGCTTGAAACCTGGTAACTTCAGCCCTTCATGATCATACATGTTTGTGTGCTGCTTCCATGTGGGCTTTGTCGTTTCTGGGCTACATGGCTGCCTGTTTACTTTCAAGCCTTTAAGACCCCAGGTGCTATATCTCTCATTAGCCAGGCACCATCAACCTTCTTCACCACATTTACTTATGCACACATTCGTCTTCGGCATTTATGTGGGGAAGGTGATCATGCAATGATGGGTTTTGTCCTTTGGTGTTTGCTATCTGATCCCTTTAATACCTTGTGTTCACACAGGCTTGTGTGCTTCTCTGTGGGCTTTGTAGCTTCTGAGCTAGATGGCCGCTTGTTTGCCTTCAAGCCTACAAGACCCCAGACACTATATCTTTTGATAAACGGGCACCATGAGCTTTCTTCACCATGTTTGCTTATGATACTTCTGTCTTCAGAAATCATGTCGGGAAGGTGGGTAACATGAAATGACAGTTTAGATGAGCAAGGTGCTCTTAAGGGACTGCACGTGAGGAGGCTCAATGTCCACCTGCTACCTTACTACTAAACTTATAAATATATGCACATAGGTCTTTTCCCCCTAATCATAAATATATTTACATATGTACATGTCTGTATTTAGACTTCTATGTGTGCCCTTGGCCTCCTACTCCTTTCCTCTATTTCCTAATGTGTTCCTCCTGTCCCACTACCATTGTCAGCCTTCATTCTGGTTTCAGGAATTCCTCTCAGTTACCTTGCCTTTGGTCACTCCCTACCAGTCCACCCATCCCCTCCTTGCCACTGGTTTTGAACCACTCATTGTTCCCTTGTCCCTGGGTTGGCCAACACCTACTCCCTTCCCCTACCTCCCACACTCTCATATCCCTCCAGGACTGTTGGTCCCATTATTTATCCTCAGGTTGTTTGTCCAGTCTATCTTATCTAGGTGGACCTGCAGTAAATATATGCATAAAACTGGGGATGGCTTCGGCAGCACCAAAGTGGCACATAAGAACATGGCGACGACGGCAGCAACACCGACAAGCTAACAAACAAACAAACAGAAAAAAACACTGACATACAAAATTTAAAAGAAGAGGGGAAAAAATGAAATAAAAAGACGGGGGGGGAGCCTGTTAGTAGTTTAAGGTCTGTTTGTTGACCTTTAGGAGTGTTTTCCAGATGAGTCTGGTGGGGTGCCACATCCTGGCCCCAGAGTCCATCCTTTATACTCCCTCAGGACCTCCTTGCTCTGCTTCCCCTGTCACTCCATTGCATGCCCCAGTGTTTTGCCTCAGTGTGGTGGGGTCAGCTCAGTCACACATCCCACACTGTGTCTCCGGTGCTGTCCTGTGTAGGGCCATGGGTCAGTACACGATGTCGCATCTCGCCATGGGGTCAGATATATGGTCCTCTCTGTACATTGGACCCTCTGAGCTGGGCTATCATCCTCTGAGCTTGGTGGGCCCAGGTGTGCTCTGCTCCGTTCATCCTCCTTTCTTTGCGTCAACTTCCCTTTGGGTGTGGTGTGGTAGGTCAGTTCCTTTCCCACACTAGATGATCGGTTTTCACTTTAAGTATCTCCAGATTGCTTTCCACAGTGGCTGTACAAATCTACACGGCCACCAGCAGTGGAGGAAGGTTCCTACTTTACCACAGCTCCTCCAACACTTGTTGCTCTCTGATTTGCTGATATGGGCTAGCCTCAGGGGGTTTATGTAGTATCTCATGGTTATTTAGATTTGCATTTTTCTTATAGCTAATGACCTGGAACACTTTTTCATATGCTTATTGGCCATGTGGATCTCCTCCGTAGTGAAAGTTCATTTCAGGTTTTTTTTTTCCCCCACTTCCTTAGGGGGTTAACTATTTTTCTCTTTTTGCAGGTCATGATGGTGTTGTAGATTTTGGTAATGAGCCCTTTGTCTAATGTGTCATTACTAAAAATACTATCCCAGTCTGTGGGTTGTCTGGTCAACTTCTTAGTAAAGTCTTTCAAGGTGCACAGATGCTTTATTCTTATTAAATCCCATTTGTCAATTTCCAAGGGCAGATGCTGCCACGTGGGGAGAAGGGAACCGTGGGAAAGGGAAGCTTCTCTCCTAGTGGGGTCCAGCGAGTGGGCAGCTGCGCTAGGGGGTTCTGCCACCTCTGAGCATGTCTGAGCAGAACAGGCAAGTGACTCTGGCCGCAGAGTGGGGATGGAGTGGGGCTATAGAGAATGGAGGCTGTGGTGGCAGCAGCCTACTGACCCGAGATATCCCACGAATCGGGTCCTGGATCACGGAGGCCGGCTCAGGGCAAATGCGTGGGTGGGGGTGGGGTTCTGACCCAGGGGGATATTTCACTCACCAGACTCCTACCACTCCACTACCTGAACATCAAACCTACCATGTTCGAAAGAGCTCTCAGAGTATGTGGGTCCCGTGGTCTGCCCTCTTCTGTCATCACCGTGGTCTAGCATTTCTTTAATAAAATGAATAAGATCAACTCTTGTTCAACAGGAATACAAGTGCATATGTATTTATATTAAAGGATTTTTAGGAAAATTCTATTCTACTGCTAAAAACATTAATACAATGGTAACATAAATTAAAATGAAGTTTTGAGATTTTTATACAGTGTGATTGTCAACGTTCTTAGATTATTGCAAAAATCAGCAATAAGAGAGGCAACTATCTCCCTAAGATATTATTAGAATCTCATGTGAAGAGTCAGAAAATGGCAGAATAAGAGAATATTGTATGCCGCAGTGGCCTTAAGCTAACCTTCAGCTATTCGTATTTTAAAGATACAACGTTCTGCTCTTTTTCTGTTACGCATTGTTACTTAAATATTGCAGTCGGCAAAAAGCATATTTCTTAATGATGAACTTTGTTTAGCTTCTTCAAAGTAAGGGTCTGAAAAAACGTAAAAATAAAATATTTTAATGATAAACTTTCTGTTGTTTTCTTTACATTTGGTATGTAATATTTTGAATTCATTGAAATAGTCTTCCACTTAGAACTAGAATTTGTATTTAATATTATTTCATAACCATCTTTGGGGTTGTTTTGCTGTCTCTAAGATTCAACATGGGGATTTTTACCTTGCTTCTTTTGCACATATCATTTGTTCTTCCTGAAATATTTTTCTGCTTTTTAATCTGTCCAGTAACTTCTATGACTTGCATTTTCCAAGAGAGAATTTTCTCTTTGATGAATTTTGAGTAACAGTTTAATCCTGTGCTTTAGAATGTCATTGTACTCACTCAAAATAGAATAATCTTCATTGTCTTCCATCTCCTTCACCTCTTCTTTACCACTTTCTAGTCTTCCAAAATTCTTTTCATTCACTCTTTTCTCCTGTGATGATTCTACATTTGCCAATAATTAGTTCATCAAAAGCCCCAGATACTAACTAATACTGGTGGCTTGAAGTTCTCTCACATTATGCATGGGATTCTCAAGGTATTAACTAACTTCTCCAAGATTCTTGAACTTGATACTTAAAATCCTAGAAAACACCAAGCAATAATAGGTTTAATTAATGTGACAACTTTGTTTATACTCTCATCCCAGAAACAGAGGTTACCTCTGGCCTATGCCACACACTCTAAATCTTGGTCTGTGCTTGAAGCTGTTTTTGTGCTTTTTAACCTGAAAGACATTGTTCCCTTGTCCAGTTATCCCATTATCTAAGAGTTTAAATCATCTGTCCTCTACACTTAAGTTGTCTATGGGTCTTTATGCCCTTTCTACTTGCATATGATTTAAAGAACTAGTGTTAAAATATTACACTTTATAGAATTAGGCTTTGTATATCTGTTTCCCTGACATTTCTCATGTCTATAATTTTACACAGTGACAAATGTGCGGTGTGTGTGTTCTATCCAAGAATTCGGTTTAGTAATCACAGCATATCCTATTGGAAATCAACATAATGTTGGTTAAATTAATGATACTAGCAGTAGAATAAGAAGCCCTTGTGTTATAATAGGTAAGCTTTAGGCTGTAATCCAAAACATCAGCTGTTCCAAAACACCAGCCGTTCAAATAAAGACAGATGAGATTCTCTACTCCCATGAAGTTACTGTCTTGAAAATCAACAGGAGCAGTTTCTTCTTGGGAAGAGGCACATATCCCTCCCTATGGGTGGATTAGTGGCCTGTCATCATCTTTTATTTTCCCTTCCCTCTTCCCTCCCTCTGTGCTTCTTAAAGACATGGGAGAGTTGGGAAAGATGTTTTTCAACCCCTATGCTGTCTGTATCTTCTTATTCTTATTGTTTTTTTGGGGGGCTTATTTGTTCATTTTTCTCATATTTAGTTGGATAACACACATATCCCTAGGTTCCTCCTGACCCCTGCCAGAGTTCCTGGACCTCAACCTGGAAATTACGCATTAACTTTTCCTCTATGCCCCTTGAACTTTTTGGATTTACCTCAGTGGGCTCATGTTGTACTTGTTCTTTTGTGCTTGCCTAACTTCGCTTAGCATAATTTCCTCCAACTCTTCCCATGAGATGATATGCTTCATTAATTCATCGCTGCTTTTAAAGGATGTGTAGTACTCCATTATGTGTGTATACAAGCAATTTAAAATCCATTCGTCAGTTGATGGAAATAGAGATTGTTTACAACTTTTGACATTGTGAACTGTGCTATAATGAACAGTAGAGCACAGAAGTCTGATCGTGATCTGTTTCTTACTTCTGGGTATATGCCCAGTAGGGGAATTTCTAGGTCATAAAGTAGCTCTATTTCCATTTGTTTTAGGTATCACCAAATTGATTTCCATAGTGGTTGTGCCTGCCTACAGGACTGCCAGCAATGGATGAGATTTCCTATCTCACCACACCCCTTTTAACATTTGTTGCTTTCTGATTTTTTTGATTGGGATATCTCTGAGGGTGTTAGATGGTATCTCATAGTGTAATTGGCATTCATCTAATGACTAATGATTTAGAACATTGTCTCATATGCTTATTGCCCATTCAGGGTTCTGCGCTTCTGAAACTTCTGTGTAGGTATTTTGTTCACTTTCTCAGTGGGCTGTTTGCATTTTTCTTATTGTAGGTTAGCAGAGTATTGTAGATTTTAGTAATAAGCCCTTGGTCTAATTAGTCACTGCTGAAGATGTGTTCCCAAAACGCAGGCTCTCTTATTACTCTCTTGTTGAAGTCTTTTGATGTACACAGGTGTGCTAGTATGGGTAGAATAGAGAAACAAATCCATAGACGCTCATATATGTGTATAAGAAAGAATTTTATATTCAAGAGGAATTGAATATTGAGAAAACATCCAGATCAAGTCCATAACTCTGCTATTAGCCCATATGTCTGACACCAATATATCAAGTCCTCTTCAAACTCACAAAACACGTGCAATGATGCTGAATGCAAGACAATCACAGCCCAGTGGGTGGAAAGTCTTGTGGATCTAGTGGAAGTATAAGCGTCTCAGCTCTGGCAGGGGTCTCCATGTGATTTCTCCAGCTCTGAGGCTCTGGCTACCAAGGAGGAATATCAGAGTTCCCAGAATCCTCAGAAGACCATGCCCACACAAAAGCCTATTGGCTATGATCTGATTGATAGGCTAGCTTCCACCCCTGCATCCCCAATCCTGAAATTGACACCACATTATGTAACTACCACATCAGGTGTTCTATCTTTAGTATATCCCACTTGTGAATGTGTGCTTCCTCTGTGGATGTGTCTTTCCCTATTTCCGTTGGCCTAATCTATATTCCCTGTGCCAAGGTTTTGAGGTTTGTTCCAATTCCTTCGTGATGGCTCAAATAGTTTGGGGTTTTACTTCAAGGTCCTTGATCCACCTTGAATTTACTTTTGTGCATAGAGTGAAGTAAGGGTTTTGCTTCACCTTTTTAAAGGCAGATATCCAATGTTTCCAGCACCACTTGAAGAGGATGCCACTTCCCATCTGATATTTTTTGGGCCCTTATTGAAAACCAGTTGTATGTTTGCTGATGCTTTTATTTCTGAGTTTCCAGTTATTTTCCATTGGTCTGAGTATCTGTCATTATACCATTACCACGCTGTTCTGACCGCGATGGCTGTAACACAGGTGTTGAAGTCAAGTAAAGCAAGCCCTCCGACTTTGTTCTTCTTCTTAAGGAGCTTTACTAATTCTGGGCTTCGAAGTAAGTAGTCAGTTATTCCATGTCTGTGAAGAACGATCCTGGTATTTGCATTGGGATAGCGTTGAACTCACGCAGTGCCTTGGGTAGGATTGGCATCTGTACTATATTGAGTCTTCTGATCCATGAGCGTGGAATATTCTTCCATTTGTGAAGGTCACTTTTGGTTTTGTGTAGAAGTGTCCTGTGGTTTTCCTCGTACAAATCTTTTGCTTTCTTTGGTTAGGCAGATCGCTAGATATTTCCATTTGTGCTTGGCTATTGTGAATGGTACTACCTTCTTGAGCTCCTGTTCCATGGTCTTGTCTGATGTATATAGCAATCCCATAGACTTCTGTTTGTTGATCTTGTATCCTGACACTCTACCATATTCTTCTGTCACTTCCAGCACTCCTGTTGTGGAGCTTTTGGGGTTTTCAACATATAAAATCATGCCATCTGCAAATAACGATAGTTTTGTATCTTCTTTCCCCAAATACTTTTAATGTCTTTCCTTTGCCTAATGTTGTTAGCTAGGAACTCCAGGACAAAGTTGAATAGAAATGGGAATAAGGGCATCCTATTCTGGACCCTTTTTCAGTGGAATTGTCTTTTCTGCATTGACTATAATGCTTGATGTTGGTTTTCATACATAAATTGTATTACATTGAGAAATTTTCTTTCCATTCCTATCTTCTTGAGAGTCTTAAACATTAATGGATGTTGGATGTTGTTGAATACTTTTCAGTACTCTTGATATTATCATGTGGTTCTTATCCTTTTGCTTGTTAATGTGGTAAATAATGTTGATGGACTTTCGGATGCTGAACCATCCCTGCAATCAATCCCACTTGGTCATGATGAATTATTGTTTATACTCATGTATAAACGGAGTTTATCAGCACAGTTTTTATGCAGTTTGTGGTAAAATTAGGTGCCTCAACTGATATTCGCGCTGGCTTATACTTGAGTACATACGGTATTCATTTTATATACTTCTCTTTTCTATTGACCAATATTTTGTTGAGGATGTTTTATGGATGTTCATTAGAGATATATCAATCTGTAGTTTTCCATTCTTGTGGGACCCTCGTCAACTTTAGGTATCAGTATTACACTTGCTTCATAGAAAGAGATTGGGAGTTTGCTGTCCTTTTCTATGCTCTGGAAGAGTTTGTGTAAGATTAGTGTCTGCTCTTCCCTGAATGCTTGGTAGAATTCTCCTGTGAGGCTGCCTGACCCAGGTTTTTTTGTTTTTGTTTTTTTGAGTTGGTAATCCCTTGATAACCTTACCTATTTCTTCTATGGCTATGAGTCTGTTGAGATTCTTGACATCTATATGGGATAATCTAAGCAGGGATGGTTTTTCCAAATATTTGTCTATGTCTTCCAAGTTGTTGAATTAATAAGAGTACAGACATTTCTAGTACGGTATAATTAGCCTTTTAATTTCATAAGGGTCTGTTGTAATTTCCCCTGCCTCACCCTTCTTCCAGACTATATATGTTTGCTCCTTCCTTTCTTTGGTTAGGTTTGCCAATGTCTTTTTGCTGTGTTGATTTTATTGTACAGCTTAGTTATTTTCCCCCTTCTTTATCTCTGCCATGACTTTTATTATTTCTTTTGTTTTGCTGTTAGGAGGATTATTCTGTTGAGGTTTTGGAGACTGTGTATCAATCATAAGTTTCTATTCCTTTTTTATCATATGTGCATTTATCACTACCAAGCTTCCTTTGATAACTGCTTTTGCAGTGTCCCAACGGTTTTGGTACTTTGAATTGTCATTCTCATTAGTTTCTAAAGACTTCAAAATCATATCTCTAGTCTAGGCCACTACTCACTCATTTTGCTGAAGAGTTATTCACCTCCAATTGTTGACCCCTGTTTTCTTGGTAATCCTTTTATCGATTCCCAGCCTTATGGCATAGTGGTCTGAGAGGGAAGTCTGAGTGACCTCTCTATGTTTGAATTTACTCAGACTTGAGTTGTATCCCAGCATATGGTCTATTTTAAAATATGTTCCATGTGGACTGGAAAAGAATGTGAATTTATTTGCATTGGAGTGAGCTCTAAAACTGTCTATCAGTTCAAGTTGCCTGATTCTGAAGTTTAGTTCTAGAGCCTTCTTCTTAAGCGCCTTTCTCAGTGAGCCATCTTTCTCATAGAATGGTATATTAAATTCACCTACTATGATTATTGAGCTTGAGATTTCTTTTTTCATCTTTTGAAGAGTTTGACAAATTTTGCAATTCTCTCATTGGGAGTGTATATATTTATTATGCTCACTGTTTCTTCGTATACTAATACCTCAAGCATTATATAGTGTTCATCCTTATCTATTGTTATGGCTTGCACCTTGAGGTCAATTTTGTTAGGAATTTGGATTGTAACTTTGGGTTTTTTAGAATTGCCATTGGCTTGGTATATTTTTCTCCAGCTTCTAATTCCCAGCCTGTTTTTGTCTGCCATCTTGACATGTGTCTCTTGTAGAGAAAAGATTGATGGATTATGTTTTCTAAAGCAGTCTGCTAGTCTTTGTCTTTTAATAAGTGAATTTAGGCCCGTGGTAGTTACATAATCTGATGTAAATTTGGGACTTGAGAGGATTAAGAATGAAGGGGTGAAGTCTAGTCTGTCAATCGGATCATAGTCTATGAGACCTCTGTGTGGGCATAGCTTTATCCCGAGAATTCTGGGAAATCCCGTATTTTCCTCCTTGGAGGAAGGAGACCTTTCTATCTCTTTCTGTCTCTCTCTCTCTTGTTCCTTGGGGACTCTCTACTGACAAGGCTTACTACCTGGGAAACATTGCAGCTGGCACTACACATGGGACTACGCTAGTGCCCTGACCCGGAGAAGCCACATAGACCTACCTTAATATAACTAGACCTCTGAAGCCAGAGAAGCCACATAGAGACCCCATGCCAGTGCTGAGATACTTACAATGCCACTGGATCCAAAGACTTTCTACCCACTGACCTATGATCATCCTGCATTCAGCATCATTGTGTGTGTTTTGTGAGTCTGAAGAGGATGCTATAGAATGGTATTGGACATATGGGCTAATGTTAGACTTTTGGGCTTGGACTGGACTGGGTTGGGATGCTTTCTTAATGTACCTGTTATATGAAACTCTCTCTTATACACATATGTGTCTCTATGAATTTGTTTCTCTAGGATACCGGGACTAACACAAGGCCATTTTTATGTAGAGTTGTTACATCCATCTGTGGATTATTTAATGTAATTCTTTGTGCTGGGTATTTTCCTATGTCACTTCTATCATGGTGTGTTAGGGGACAGTTCATACTTGCCTTCTTTTTAGCATTGAACCAATGTGATCTTGGGGGCTGTTTTTAGTGTCTTGACTTCTGGTGGAGTTACTTTATGTGGTTTTCTCCCATTTGTGCTTGGTGAATGTTGTTTTTTGACAACATAGTGAGTTGTCAAGAATTTTTTTTTTTTAGAACTGGGTTTCATTTAACATATTTTTCGTGTTTTCTTTGTCTGAGAAGACTCTTACTTTTCTGTCTTGATAGAGAGTTTGTTGAGGTAGATTATTCTTGGTTTATGTTGCTCAATTTCAACTTTCAGCTGATGTAACTCTACTCTCTCTTCTTCTTAATAGTATCTACTGATAGGTCTGAGCATTTTCTTACCTGAGTACCTTTATAGGTGACTGCCTTTTATTCCCTAGCTGCTCTTATGATTTCCTCCTTTTCCTCAAATTTGGATAACTCAGTTATTAAATGCATTGGCAAATTCTCACTGGGGTTTAGAGTAGTTGGTGTCCTCTCTCTGAAATCTAGACGTCGGTGTTGCCTGATTCTCATTCATTATATTGGGGAAGTTTCCAGGAATTCCCTCGCTATTTTACAGTTGACTTTTTCATTGAATCCTGTTCTCTTAGCCCAATTCTGCTAATGTCATTCCTCTTCATAGCATTGAACATTGTTCTCACATTGCCTCAGCTTCTTGGATTATCTCGTTTGACTGTCTTTGCCATTTATTGATTTCTGCCTGGTAATCCTAAAGGTTTTCTGCTTCTTTGCATCTCTTGCCAAAATCTGTTAACTTGTTATTTGCTTCTGTTACCTCATCCATTAACTCTTGTATTTCCCTTTAGTGCATGGCTTTTATCTCCTCTATCATTTGATCCTTTTTTCTGTATTCTTCCCCTCATATCTTCTATGATTCCTACCCGTATTCTGAAGATTTATCTCCATGAAAGATAACGTCTGTTTATTCCATGAATATCAGTAGGTACTGAACTTCCTCTGACAGTGCATTTTGTTTCTCTTGCTTTTTCATTGAGCTTGTTGAGGAGGTTGCTGTCCATGTGTCATTTCGGAGGAGCATGACAGCATTTTTCTAGGAGTCAAAAAGCCCTGGGCTTTCTCTTTGAGACGTTGCTAGGAATGCTTCTGTAGACTGCCTCTAGCCAATGGCACTGCAGGATCCGGCTACTGCTTTATCGTGCTGGGGTTCACGCTCTCCCTAGCTGAGAAGGATTCCCTTCTTTTGAAGGGCAAGTTGAATGGCCCTCTCAGGGATTATGAGGCTGACAGTGTTTAGGCTGACCTAGAAAAGAGCCACAGTGACCAGATGCTGTGGAGGGATCCGGCAGTGACATTAAACATCACGGGTGGACAACAGTGGGTTTTCCATAGGAGCCTGTTCATAGCTGTGGAAACCAAGCAAGAATGGCTTGCATGCTCCATGGTCAGCAGGCAAGTGTGGCTCCAGACATGGAGGGCAAGGTGCAGGGAAAGGGGTGGGTAGTGTAGAGGAGTTCGTCCATGGCAGAACATGCCATGGGTGTGTGGTGGGAAAGCCTTAGCTGGGGATGCTAGTTTTGCCAGCAGGGGCACTGGGGGCCACCAAAGATGGCAGGAGGAGCCGCAGGTGGATGGTGGGAAGACTTCAGGTGAGGCAGGAGAAGCTGCTTGTGGATAGCGGGAAGGTGCTGGGTGAAGCAGGTAGTGGCGGGCAGGAGCATTCTGGAGAGAATGTGGAAAGCTGTGAGCAGGCAGCAGCAGTGTGGGGGTCAAGCCATGTGTGGAAAAACTGCTGTTGGGCAGCTGGTGGGCTTTGGGCACAGCCTCCGGACCTCAGCTGGACAAGCAGTGGGTGCTGGCCATGACGGCATGACGGGACTTGCAGCTGTGCTGGTGGTGCAAGCCAGCATAGCCCTTGCACCATGCCGTAGGTCTCCTGGCCTCCATAGCAACCATAGGAGAGGAGGGGGCAAGGTCTATTCCCGGGTCAAGGAAGAGCTCTGGGTTGTCGCAGGGGTTAACTATTAGACTCAGCTCCCCCACTTGTCCTCTGACTTCCAGACCCACCGATCACCACAGAGCTCCCAACACGAGTTGGTCACCTGGGTTCCATCTTGCTGGAAGTCCCCCATACATTTTCTTAAATGCTATGCATCTAAAAATCCTTTTTTTTCCTGTACTGAAATTATTGAAAAAGGTATATTAAAAATCATTGTAACAGTTTTATTCACATATAATTCATGTATCATATAATTCATGTATCATTCACTTCAATAGTTTAAAAAGTTTAAAAGTTCAATAGTTTAAAAAGTGCCATCACTGTTTTTCTCCTCAACACATTGTAACTCTCCACCCTGCCCACCCACTTCCCCTGTTATAACCCCATAAGGTAGTAATTCGGTTACTTTCTCTGTAGATTCACCTGCCCTAGATTTCATATATCAAAAACATGCACAAAAAACACAAATAATAAGACCACAGAATATCAAACGGATAGCAAAATAAAACAGAAAATCCTTAGTTGCAAAGATAATAGAATACAATAAAACCCGTAACAAATTTAAAATGGTTCAAAAGGGGGAACAGGGAATGTGCTCAGTTTTAATGTAACCCTGCCCTGCCAGTGTTTGCAAGGTCAGTGTTCAACACGCCAGGCAGTTGCTATCAGTGGGTGTGGACTCCATGGTAGTGAGTCTGATGGTTTGTTTGTTGTTTTACATATGCGTTTGTTCACTTTCCAAAGAAATCTGTCTAATAGCAAGGTTATTCATACACTTGGTCGATAGTCAAAGGGAATTCGCTGTAGATTTCATCCAAGGGGGGGACCCTGCAAATATATGTTGAGCTTTCCCTCTCGTTCATAGTGTTCTGCAAGCTGAATGCATATGCTTTAAGCTCTAATGTTGTTCCCTCTTTTGGTCTTGGGTTTTATTATTTACAAATGTTGGATCACACAGACTGCTTTATTTCTTCTTTGTGGACTTACCTGCCAAACTAAGATACCTGCCACCTACTAAGACAACTGCTTGTTTTCAGGTAAGTCTCTAAGACCCCAGATGTGATTCTGTCAGATAGCACGACCTAGTTTCTCCACCACACTTCGTTATAGCACCTACATCTTCCGCGGTCTCTTCATGGGGGCAATTATCAAGTAAGGCCATGTCATATGAACAAACTGATGAGCTCAGGCCTAAAGTTTGGGCAAACTAAAAATCCGTTCATGGCGTATATATGGTCAGTTAAGAGACTTCATTATCATTTTATTAAGGAACATTATAAATCTTTCCCCTGGGGCATATGCCATTTTATTTATTAAAACAAACTAACTAACTCAACTAGAAGCTCACTGCCATCGAGTGGAAACTGACTCACGGGAACCGTCTAGGACAGGATAGAACTGCTCCTGTTGATTTTCAAGACAGTAACTTCATGGGAGTAGAAAGTCTCATCTGTCTTTCTTTGAGCGGCTGGTGTTTTCGAACAGCGATCTTTTGGATTACAGCCTAAAGCTTACCTATTATAACACAAGGGTTCCTTATTCTACTGCTCGTATCATTAATTTAACCAATGTTATGTTGATTTCCAGTAGGATATGCTGTGATTACTAAACCGAATTCTTGGATAGAACGCACACACGTGCACACACTGTGCCACACAGTGGCAAATATGCGGTGATACACTGATGTCAATTTACTCTGTGAAAGGTCTAGTGCTTTGTTGCCCTTAGTTATCATATGTGCTGTCAAATTCATTCTGAATCATAGTGACCCTAGATAACGATGTAGAACTGGCCCATGGGGTTTCAAAAGCTGTAATATTTACAGAAGCAAATTGCTACGTCTTTCCCCTGGAGAACGGTTGGTCGGTCCCAAGTGCCCACCATAACCACTCTGCCCCTGGGGTGCCTTTTATAGCCTACAAAAATATCATTTAATACACTGAGATTTTAGTTTCACTATATTATTTCTGAGAACCCTGGTGGTGTAGGGAGTGCATGTTGGGCTGTGATCCCCAAGGTCAACAGTTCCAAACCACCAGCAGCTCTGCGGGAGAAAGACCTGACTTTCGACTTCCACAAATCCTTTCAGTCTCTAACACTCACAGGGGCCTCTGCCCTGTCCTGTAAAGTTGCTATGAGTCAGCACTGACTCAATGGTGGTGAGCTACTATTTTGATTGTAATTTTTTATTTGCATAAATATGTGTATGTATCTGTATTTGCATTTTAATCTATGTATATGTATTACTTACTGTCTCATTCTTTGATGCTGACCCTCTCTGTGAAGGCATATGTGTTCATTTGGTTAAGGAGACTTATTAACTGGCACCACAGTGATATATTTCCCATCACTACAGTCATTGTTTTACCCTGGAGCATAGCTTCCATGCTCTGTGCAATAGAGCACATGTGATTTCTCAACACTGCTGATCCTGTTGGCAAGTGTGAGATGCTTCTCTCTTATAAATACCATACACATAGAAGCTGAAATCTTCATTTCCCTAACATGTTCTGGTGCAGACTCAATGGCTAGCACTTTTCTTGGACCGTTTTAAATGCCAGTTTGCCTTTCATCAAGACACTCTGTTGGAACGCTTCACCGAGATGTCTATATATAAACCAATCTCACAAATTATGATCAAAAGGAATCCAAAAATCTCCAATGTTGAGACAGATTTTCCCTTCCCACAATATGATGATGATCTAAATATTTGTGGATTCTTTGATAACCCACCATTTCCTCTGACATACACACCATGAAGCATAGGCTATCAACAGACTTATGCAAAAAGTATGTCAGGCGTTAGCTGTAATTTATAAATAAGGAAACTGAGTGTTAGAATACCGATTCACTCAGGTTCTGGAGTGACATGAATTATCCTAACCTATAGAGTTTGCATTGGATGAAACAATATAGTATAGTAGTATAGATCTCCTTAATGTTTTGGTGAAAATATTATAGCTTTGATCTAAACCAACATGGAGAACAGGAAATATGGTTAGAATAGCGATTGTCAGCATACCATGAATTAATGCATACATCATTAGTGCGTGACTGAATAGAAAATAAAAGTCACAGCTTATGGATGTCAGGAAGTAGCCTCATACCAGATACTAATAAATGTTCCCACAACCTACAAACAGTTCATCATGGGTTTACAATTTAGATTCCACACATAGATATCGAGTGCCTGCTAGAAGCTAATGTACTCAAACAAGCTAGTGTAATCACAATCAATCATATAAAGTAGGTGTTGCTATTTCAATTTTACACATGAGGGGGAATCGCCTCCTGTTAACTAGGTTGGAAACACGAGAAAGAAATATACCTATTTTGATTTTTCTTCTATATTCCACAAAATGTTAAGCTTGTTCTTCAAAATCCTTGATTTCTGAGAGGCCATGGACCAAAAAACCTTTAAAGAAGTGGTTCTTCAATATGTTTCCCTTTTGTCAGACTATGGAACCGGCTGTTTCACTGTGCTGTATTAAAACGGCCTAAACATTTCTATGGTGCATTTACATTAAATACATACTACTTAGACTAAATTATTTGGGGAAATTTTAATTTTCCATTTGTCTATAAATTTCAGATTTGTGGAACTGAACTTCACTATAACACAGAGGTGCAGTATGTTGAATTTCATATAGCCGGATATTTTCTTTCTTTAATAGGAGAATCAATCTTATTTTCCTTTCCCTTTAAAGAGCTGCCTGTGATAATCTTTACAGGATTGGACTAAAGAAGGTCAGTTTTTTACCAGACTTTTAAAACCAGTGTCTTAAACTGCTGAGAAGCAATTTTAGTAAACATGGCATCTTAATGCTGTATCCCTTGTTGGCTCAATACAGGGAAGATTCACAGATGAAAACCAATCAATAGAAAGCAGCAGGCTAGTCAGCAGCTAATGCTCACCCTCCTTACAAGTCCCAATAAAAGCTTTCATCAGCGAGAAAGTCATGGTAAAAGCAAAAGCAAACTGAACCGGCAATCTTCAGTTCTCCAAGCACCTGAAGCCACTCAAGAGTATTGTTGAATCTCCGCAGACACCACAGAATTCTGGATTATTGCTGTCTGATTTGGGGGGATATCTTCTATTTTATCCACTGGCCTGATATGGACTTATATTGACGGAGTATCTCCTAAACTTGATTTCACTTCATATTCTTTCCTATCACATTTCTGGAGAGTCTGAGACTTTTCTAGTATAAGTTGTTAAGGTAAAAACTTGACAGTTTGGATCAGATAAGGGAACAAGATTTCGATCTTATTTTCAAGAGGAAAATAACAACCTTTACACCTGCTAGGAATGAAGGACTTGTGAATTCATCGAAATCTTATAAGTAGGCATGTAAAAACTGCTATCAATTGAATTTAGATCAATAGTGACTCGGTAGGATGAAGTAGAAATATCCCTTTAGCCAAAGGGATTTGCACACATTCTGAGTATATAAATTTTTATGGGAACAGAAAGCCTCATCCTTCTCCCTTGGAACCAGTGGTGGGTTCAAACTGCTGACCTTGTGGTTACTAGCTCAATGTGTTCTCCACCCAGCCTCCAGGCCTCTAATTGTGTGATAACAATGACAATAATTTTTAAAATCTATTTTGTTACTCTTATTTTAAAATTTCCTTTTTGGTGATTGTAATCTCTCCTTAAGGAGATATTGCATTTATTTTTAAATAGTGTTATTGGCATATAATTCACACATCATACAATCTAATCTGTCAATCATATGAAGAAGAGCTTGCACTCATCACCACTATCCATTTTAGATCGTCTCATAGTCATTGAAGGGTATAGTATTACCACCCTGTGCACCCTGCCAAAGAACTGTGAGACTAGGAAAGAAGAGGCATTCGCATTGATTGTTGGGAATTAATTGTGTATCGATTATTAATCCTATTAATTTGATCATGTCATCTTGCTTTGTCCTCACATTGTCCATTCACGGTAAGTATTACTGTCATCCGCAGTTTATAGATGAGGGGAGAAAGGCTTAAAAATCCCAAGCAAAAGAACCAGGTATGATGCTAAAAGATTGTCCAGTAACTGCCCCAGATTTCAATTTCTTCCTATAAATTTGACCAGATTGATTTTAAAAAAATAATATTTTCAGTAAAAATTTGCAAACAACTTTAAAATAACGTATCCAGTGGCAATGACTGCTTGCTTACAATGTTCACAACATCCTATGCTGAGACAATTCTACTCTGACTATTCTCTATCCAATAATCCCTGCCGGGCCATCTTCCCACCTTTGCATAAGAGATATTACTGATGATTTGGTCTCATATATGTGATTGTTGTGCAGGAGAGCAATATTCACTGGTTATATTTTTAGTACATGTGTTATGGTACTCTCATATTTAGATCAATGGTAACTTCAAAGGATGGTTTCAGTGCTAGGTTTAAATAACATCTCAGGGAAATCATCTCAGAAAGTTCTATTTCACTTTTTTAAATCTAAATTCTATCAAGATTTGTCTCCGGTAGCTTAGAGAAGAGCCATTCGTAGTGATGAACAGTTGCAATGCAAACATTTTTATCTCAGGGAAGAGGAACTCATGGTTCTGTAGATCCATTTCTTGTGGCTTTTCTACTTTCTATTGTGCTTTGAAGGAGTGGGGATTGATAGTTGCATTTAGATGGCTACTCACAAATGCAGACGAGAGTCACTAGTTGCTAGGCGAGGAGGGAGAGTTTGAAATTTATGAACGACATGTTGCCAATTTCCTACTGGTGTGTCGATTGTCTTATTGTGGTGGCACGCTTGTTGCTCTGATACCTTTAAGCTTAGCCAAACCAAACACAAAACGCCAAAGCCACTGCCATCGTGCTGATGCTGCATCACAGCAACCCTGTGGACTTCCCTGTGGGTAGAAAGCCTCATCTTGCTCTCTTGAAGGGGCTGGTGCTTTTGAAACCTTGAGGATCACAGACCAAGGCATCACCACGACACCACCAGGGGTCCTCCAAAGCTATGCCACCTGTATTTAAAATACATAAGGGTCCTCTGGGGCGAACAGGATTCAAAGGAGTTTCCAGGTGAATTACATTTTAGGAAGATGGAATTCTGAAATTCTGAAAATTTATTGTCAGAAAACGTTTAGTCTAGCACCATTACATGGTCTGATGTAGTTAAGAAAATGAGCCCTTCAAGTTAAAAGGTACCCAAATGAGTTGGTGAGGAGCTGCCTCTCCATAGTTCCTTGGTGGCTTTGATGGAGCAATGCTTTGAGGATCTTGGTTTGTTGGTGGAATATAACTGAAAATGAGAATAGCAGCAAGCATCTTAGCAATCACAACATGGAATATAGGAAACACAAACTATGGATTGAGGAACATTAGACATCTTCAAAAATGAAGCAGAACTATTAAAATAATTTCTTAGGCCTTCATGTGCTGAAATGGACTAGTATTGCCCATTTTGAAACATATAATTATATGATTTGTTATATGGGGAATGAAAATATTGAAGATGAATTAAAATACATTCATTGTCTGTCAAAAAGATCATCTCAAGACTGAAATTGACATACAATACAGCCCATCATAAGATAATATTTACATGAAGGGTTCATGAGGTAGGGAGAGTGGGGAGGGAGGGGAAAATGAGCAGCCAATATTAGGGCTCAAGTGGAGGGCAATTGTTTTGAGAATGATGAGGGCAACGAATGTACATATGTGCTTGACACAGTGAATGTTTGTATGGATTGTGATAAGAGATGCATGAGCCCTCAATAAAATGATTAAAAAAGATATCACTTATATGTATACAAGAACACAATTTAGTACAACTAATATTCAAACTTATACAGAAGTCACTATAGTCAATGATAAAGAAATTGAAGAATTGTGCCAAATTCTTCATTCTTAAATATCAAGATGTATAAAAAATTATTTAAGCCTCAATTGAGAAAGTTGGGAGAAAATGAAGGATCTCTATTTGAAAAATATGGTTTGGGGATAGAAACAATGCTAGAGATCACGAGAGAATTTTCCAAGAGTGAAGACTTATTCATTGAAAACGTCTATGTCAACAGCATGAGTAGCACCTATACATATGAACCTCTCCAAATGGAATACACAAAAATCAAATTGATCACCTTGTGAAGAGACAATGGAGAAGCTATGTATCATCAACCTCCCCAACAAACAAACAAACACAAATCAATACCAGGGGCTGACTGTTGAACAAACTATCAATTACTTTGATGCCAGTTCAGGTTGAATTTGGAGAACACTTAAACAAGGCCATGGAAGCCTAAATAGGTTCACTATGTCTCACCTAAAATTTGAGAACTTCTTAAAAGCAAATTTAAGTAATTGAAGACTAGTGACCAAAGACCAGTTGAGTTATAGGTGACATTAAAAACATCATATAAGAGCAAATTAAAGGTCATTTAAAAGAAAGGAAAGAAAGACCAAATGAGATGTTAGAAGATACTCTGGAAGTTGGTATGGAACAAAAGATGTCAGTGAGATAGATGAACACGTTGCTTTAACAAGAGGTCAATGCTCACAATTAGGAGGAGGGAACAGGACTGTCCTTGGTCCATTCTGTTGTCCACAACTGTATCTGAGTCACGGTGAACTTAGAACCGACTTGATGGCCTCTGACAACAGTCTGCTAACCGATGTAATGTTCCAGGAAATAATGACCCGAAGTCTTCAACTTGTGTGTGGAAAGTCTATTACCTCTTTGAAAACTCTACCCACAGGAAAAAGGCCAATTAGTCATTTCTGAGAAAAAGGATGGACTTGATATTTTGTCTTTAAAATACGTATTACACTATAGCTTCGACTATTCCCCAAGAGAAACAGTTCAGAAATAACAATGAGGGTAGAGAATGAGTTGATGAACATTCTTACCCATGTATTGTTTTATATTGTGCCATAGCAATGCTTTAATATTGCTATTAGAGAGAAGTAGGAATTCTTCAAATAAGCAAAATTACAAAAAAGATAGATAGAAAAGTGGTGATTAAAATAAGGCAATATTAATTTAGGAAAATATATGGAGATGAAAGAAAATTGTTAGGTAATATTAATTGGGTTGACAGGACAAAACATTTTATCTGCAATTCCTAAGTCTGTACTATTCAAAGGATATAAGTGAATAAAACTTACATTATCAGAAAAGAACAGAAAAATCAAAGAAAGTAATCTATATGAATAAAATATAAAAGAAGATTTGTTAAGAAATACTGCCTATTTGAATTCTGAACATTTTACTAATTGCTTTTCAAAAAGAACTACTAAATGATTTTGAAGCCTGTCACGGAGAAGTGATTCTTTACTCTTCGTTGAATAAGATTTTCTATAAAACAGTAATGGTCTTTAAAAATGGGTTCTAAGTATTGTCTACTGTCATAAATGTGTTTTCAAATATAATATATGTGTGTAGTATTGCCACTTCCATGCTCAGCAACGGTAGGAGATTATCTTTCTCAAACATATAGCTTATCTTTTAAAATTTCAGAATGAAAGTGTTTATTGACAATGAACTGGTTTTGACTAGAATCACCAGTCATAACTTTCCTCTGTAGAAATGAATTGACTTTCTGGAGCTCTGGCTTTGGCCTTTGCTCTCCATTTACTTTCAACTATTTTGATATTTGGGCACATTATGAGTTTAAGTAATGCTGAGGTTATAAATATTTGTTATTTTTGTTTTTAGGAAATATTAATAGAATCTCCAGCTATCTACATTTCTGAATACAATATTTCTCTACCTATAATGAAATCTAAATACTCCTATATATTATTTTATACCTATATATTTTTTGTTTTTACACTCTGATGAAAAATAAATAAATTATTTATGCATCCATCTGTTTATCTTGCTGCTAAATGCAACCCCCATGTTTAACTTCCATATTTTTAAAGTATTTATACAAGTTTTATAGCTTCCTTTAGGTATTTGTGTTCAGTGTTATTTTATCTTTACATAAAACATCTTTATACTTTCCAGTGTGTCTCTGAATACATAAATCTAATGTACTTTCATCAAAGTGAAAGGATGAATGAGACATCTCAGACAGAAAAGTTGTTTGTTTTTTCTTTTGTTTTGTTTATCATTCTTGTTTCTCTCAGCAAGTAAGTCACCAAGAAGAGAGTAATTTTATTTTATTATATAAGTTGTTGCTTTGTATTCACCTGTGATAATTTTGATAGGTCCACTGATTTTCATCTCTTTCTTCTTAGACAAAAGTCCTCGTGCTTCACTTCTGTTCACTGCTGCCTTGGCAGTACAGCACGAATATGCACTTTGGGGGTGTGTTTATCACTCTGTATAATGGGGGGTGGTGCTTGTGAAGTCATCTATACCAAGGTATTCTAGTATTCAGAGAGCCGCATCTCTTACTCCGGTAATGCCCACATAATAAAGAATGGAGATATTTAGCAATATTATCTAAATGAAAACTATCCTTCAGTATTTAGTTCAGTGAGTTTTGTTTTCTTAGTAGTCTTGACTCCACAATTTGATATATTTTATGCATACTTGTCACTTTTCATGTTCAGAAACATGTCAAGGCATACTCCATTCCTTGAAGGTCAGGCTCCTTTGTGGAACAAGAACTGCCATGCCCCTCTCTTATGCCATAATAATCACCCTCTTTCATCTCAAAACACCTAAAACTCACTGCCATCGAGTTGATGCTGACTTACAGTGATCCCATAGGACAGGTAGAACTGCTCCTATGAACTGCTCCTATGGGCACCTACTCTTAACGGGATTGAGCTTGTTCTTTCTCCCTAGGAGCTGGTGGTGGTTTTGAACTGCTGACTTTGCTGTGAGGAGCCAGGTGCATAACCACTACACCACGAGGGCTCCTCTCCCATCTCAAAGGAAGAAATAGAATGTCAATCTACTAAACACACACAGCATGTTATCTTTATATTATCAACAGGCTGAAGATTCGTGCAATCTTCTGCCTAAAAATATGTATCGTTCAGACAACAAACTGGTTATTTCTATAGGCATGATATTTGTGTTTCCAGGGTTAGGTCTCTTCCAAAAGCATGTCTAAAGAGCTCATATGAGACATGAGCACTGGCAGGAGATGCCTAAGAAATCAGTCATTGAAAACCCTCCAGAGCACAGTACTACTGTGACACACAAGGGGTTTCAAGTAGTTAATGACAGAAAGTAGTTCCTAAGCGGATCTAGCCTAGTCTAGTTGACACATAAAACTAACTGTCACAATGCTTTTCTTAGAACAACAAGAACTCTCCAGATGTAATTTTGGAACTGAGAGAGAGAGAGAGAGAGAGAGAATTATTTGTCTCAAGATGCTTTTCTTCCCTTCATTATATTGTATAATAATACCAATGTCTCTGAAGAAAACAAGGAAATATAGGCTTTTTAAAAAATGGGTATTTGTTTATTTCATTGGACCTGGAAGAAAATTCTGATACTTACCTCTGAATGTAGGCCAGTGAAAACCCCTTGCCTCCCAACGGTCTGATCCACAAGGGATGACAGACATAAGGCCTGAAAGCACGAGGATACATGGTGTGTGGAGTTTGCAGCTCACAACGACAGCAACCAATCGCTGTGCACAGTTGTGCACACATGTTTTGTCACAGATCCCAAAGAGCTATGTTTTACAGGTAATTTCAAAATCATAATAAAAATGTATACATAAACAAATGCTTAGTAAATTGGCATGGATTGTGATAACAGCACGATTAGATGAGTATCAACTTTAAATGTTTGTTTTCTATTTTTTCTGGTATATCTTAAAATGTTATTCAACCAATGTCAGTATTTTTCATAGAACGAAAGGCATCTACCAGAGGCATTCAAGGATAGCTCTACTCCTATATATTGGTTTTAACTCTCATTTAGCGAGGTCCATGCATTCTGAGGTGCACCGCCCAAGATGCTACAAATCCCACTGAGAAAACAAAAGGGTGACAATACATAGAAAATCGGTTGCTTTCTCAACATTGCAGCAGCTGGCACAGACAGATGTTTGCCTGTTCTTTCTTCTTTTTTGGGGAGTTTATTGAAAGAAACAATAAAAGGGCTGTAGCTCAATTGGAAACCTGTGCTTTCTTTATATATTTGCTTAACTTCATGTACAGGTAAGGATTGAAATCGTAAATTTATAATTAAAAATCAAAATACCAGATGGTTTTATAATTTGAATTTTCTGTTTCCTCGTAGCAAGCTGGACTTTCTGAAACATTAAGATAGGGTTGAACAATATCTGTGCATGCAATAGGCAGTCTCTGTACTTTAAGCAACAAAGCCTCTTTTGTTATTGGGAACTCTGGAGCTATAGACCAAATTAAATGCCATGCTCCATTATATTTATATGGTTTCTTGTATAGTAATTTAGGCACAGATATTTTAAGTTTTTACCCCAAAATACTAAGCCATTTTTTAAAAATAAAAATCATTTAAGTATATATTACAATAAAATCTGGGGATTTTAAGGTTGTATTTGAGACAAACATACCAGTCAAATTATAGCATTTAGTGAAGGTTTTTTGACAAGAAATAGAAAATTGAATAAAAGAAAAGATCACCTTGAATTAAAAAGCAAAACAAAAGATAAAACACCATCTCTGTTATGATGCATCTCTGTGTAAGATACAACAGGAAAATTATTACAATGATGAAATAAGTTGTACTGAGTATTTCAGATTTACTTTGTGTGTTTGACTGAATAATGATCCCCAAAGTCATTAAAGTTCTCTATCCATGGAACCTGCAAACGTTACCTTCTCTTCCAAAAGGGCTTCGCAGATGCAAGAAGAGGGATAAGACAGGGAGGTTATCAAACGGGGCCCCAAACGTTATCAGAACTGTTCCTACAGGATGGAGTGAGTGGGAGATTTGAGTACAGAGACAGAGGCAATGTGATAATTGAAGTAAAAATGTCATGCTGCTGAGTTTGAGGATGGAGAAAGAGGCTTTCTTTCTCACAGCATTAAAAAAAAAAATCAGTTGCCTTCCATAATGTGGCAACATAATTTATCCATCTCTCACGAGATTACTTCTCCCATCTGCAGTCAACTTTGTGTTCTCTCTTGGTCCACCTCCAATTTGGCAAAACAATGAATCCATTTCTAAATTAGCGATTCTATAGCCTAGCCTCATTGGCCGATTCAACCCTTCATGTACTGAAAAAGTCATAATAAATGCTGATTCACTAGACATTTAGAAACTAAAATTTTAAAATACAAAATGTAAACTGTAAACCCAATTAATATTTTCAGTCTAAGTTTCTACCCTAAATACCAAAATCATGTATCCAAAATAGCCACTCAATCTGTTTACTGGAACCTTAATTCTGAAATAAATATTTCAAGTTGTTCTGCAATAATTGAAATAAGTTAAAAAACACACTTTTTTCTAATAAGATTGAGTTGGAGCATATATCAGATTCTGTCAGGATTTTTATTTATTTTTAAATGGTTTCTAGGTGGACTACAGAATGTAAGTCCTTCTGAGCAGTCACTGAATGAAAAACATTTATTATAAAGTGTGAAATGTCCAAGACAGGGAAAAGTTTAATTACTTACGTTATGGAATGAACCTATGCACTACAGTACAAGCTGTATATTTCGCTTAGATCTATAGCAGAATTATAGGCTTAATTTACATTTTAATATGAGACAACCGCACTTGCTTGAAAGAGAAAATAAACTCTTGAAGGGATTCTCTTGACATATGAAAAACACTGTTTCATTCTCCAAAACACTGTCTATGAAATAAGGAAGGCAGGGAATGACTTCCGTTACATTTTCATTTTTCAAGAAAACTCCCTGTTGTCTTTGAGATGGAAGATCCTTTTGCATCCTGAGTCACAAGCCCTGCAGAAACTACAAGAATTTCGGAAGGCTAGACTCATTCTAATCTACTAAAGGCTAAGGGAAATGTGTCGGGGGGATGGGAATTTCTATATTTAAAGACAGATAACAGAATGCATTAACCAGGTTCCAACAGTAAACACACTACTCTGCTGAAAGTATAACAAAGCTTCACCAAGATGACAATCATCAGTTTTATAGTGAAATAAGCTTTTAAAGGGGGAAAAGAGAATACATGGTGTTTTTGTTTTGTTTTTCTCTTGCTGCTTTTTGAACATCTGACATTACTTTTCAGTATATGGACAGAATCTCCTAAAGGAAATGATGCTCCTTTTTCAGCATAAATGACTAGTGTAGAAGGTGAGCTGGCCAAAGTGTTCTCTAATAATATCAGGAGTCATTATGCGGCTCACACCAGGAGTGAGGGTGCTGGATTCTACAAGGCATGGCATGTTTAACCTGCTCTTAACTTCACTAAGCTGCCTTTGCCTTTCATCTTTAAAGATCCATTATAGCTCACCAAGGAGTGTGTGACTGTGATTGGTAAATCTGATTTTATCTTATGTCAGCAGGAGAAACAAGTGATTGACACCAGCATAACCTTTTATTTCAGGGAGATGCCAGGTGTTGAGCTTCAATAGCAGCAATACCGCAAATGTAACAGACACTCAACTTGACAGGACAGCAACCCGGACTTCAGAGTAGGTGGAAATTGTAAACAACGGGAATGCCACGTTTTTGATGTAATTACAAGATACTGGTTTAATGATCGCCAGTTGACAAATTTTTAAAGTAAGAAAGAGAAAGGATTCGGGTGGGTATTTCTCCCAGGAGAAACTTTACTCCGTTTTCAATTGTAGTGTTTGTTAGAGCCTGCTCATTAGTCTTCTGCGGGTACTAGTGTTGTGAGCTACTTTTTGAAACTTCATGGTGTTTGTGCTTGTGAAATGCACAACTTTGCTTTCATTTTTGGCAATTTTTTGAAGAAATAGCCAGAAATATTTAGCAGCCTATAATATAAAATGGAACTGAAATGCATTCCTTATAATCAGTGCATTTAGTAAACAGAACCCACACACATTCTCAATCATAATTGCATAACGATAAATATTTTAAAGGTTTTGTGAAATGATGGGGGAAAGATAGGCCCAATTCAAGTTAGATATAAGTTATATCTGGTATACAACACATTAGTATATATATGTATAAATATATGTAAATTTGTGTTGAAGTAAGAATTAAAACGGGCTATATTTGTATAGAAATCTGTGAGCACCGAGTAGCAAAGGAGGTTGAAATAGACTAACCATCTGCAGAGATCATCTGCATATCAGAAGGCATCAGGACTCACTATCAAAACGAGTTGTTCCCAGTCCCCACAGATGTCCACTGTGGCTGCCTGAAGGAAAGCATGTCCAAAAAGGAGAAGGTGGGACAAACGCTACCAGCAAATAAAACTAGCGTGGCTTCTTCATTTTTTGAATGTAGGATTGCTAGCTTTAGCAGTCGCGAGTAGGTTGCCTCAGGGAATTTAGAACATTGAAAAAATAGGAAGAGGGTGTCTCTGGAAGGGTCAAAAGGAGCTCTGGGGTCCCAAGGGTTAAAACACTCAGCTGCTCACCAAAGATTGGTGGTTCCAACCCACAGGTCACTCTGTGGGAGCATTCAGTTTCCTTTTGTAAAGGGTGTAGGCTTGGAAATCTTCTGGGGTCATGTTACTCTGTCCTCAAAGGCTGTGCTCAGCCAGAGGGGGCTCAGTGGCACATGACCACCACCATAGAAGGGGCTTCACATCAGTCCTAATTATTCTTGATTAGTAGATTTCATGAATAGTTATGACATTCTGCCAATCACACTCATTTGTAACCAAGCCAATAAGATGACTTGACAAATTATTGGTCATCTTGTGCTCCATACAGCTTTATGCTTCACAAGGGACACATATTTACCTTCCTATAATTCAGATTGCCCAGGCACATATGAGGTCTATTGCTGTTTTCTTTTTTAATATATGAGGGAAAATACAGAGGTTTATGATCTGGAATACAGTTAACACCAGAGACAGAATTTCAATGGAAATGGGGATGTATTATCTTGTCATTTATTAGTTTATTACTAATGTTAAAACAATACTAATCTGCCTCATGGCTTAGAACTGGATGTATGAACAGTGTCCTTTTTATCCATATAAGAAATTGGTCACAACCTGAGAATCAGCTGGACTTACACAAACCAGTAATTATGAACATGGCAGAGGATCCGGGAACTCATTGTTCTGTTATGCATATTACTGGAAGTTAGAGCTGGCTTCTGAGATAGTTAATGTTTATTGTGCTAACCTTGGTGATAAGCACATGTGGGGTTAATTGAAGGTCAGAGTGATAAGTGGTTTGGTGAGCCTCGCCTTTCTAGTTCTCAGGTCTCTTGCTTTGTGTTGGTCGAAACAGGGTTCAGCTGCCGTAGTCAGTTCCCTGCGTCAGCTGGCAAGGCTCACTTCTTGCAAGCCATCCCTGAGAAACCACATGGACCAACCCAGATGCAGCCCTTGGTGTTGGAGCAACCATGTGGAGACCCCTGCCAGTGCTGAGATGCTTTGTGTGTGTTTTGTTAGATGGAGGAGAACTTTGTGGATTGGTGTTGGGTGTATGGGCTAAGGTTGGACTTGTGGGCTTGGGCAGCACTGGATTGGGATGTTTTCTTGATGTGCACTTAACCTTTATATAAAACTCTCTCTTATACATTTGAGTTTTCTGTGAATTTGTTTCTCTGAATGTATCCAGACTAACACAGCGTCATAACAACTGACAGCCAGAGGACTAGAAATGAATTTCCTTAACTTTGGAGTTTTCCTGAGTGGTGCAAATAGTCACTAAACTTTGTTGCCAATCAAAAACTGAAGTCCAAACCTAGCCAGCAGGGTCTTCAAAGAAAGGTCTGGCAAGCTCTTTCTGCACAAATCAATCACTGAGAACCAGATGGAGCACAGCTCAACATGGACTCACATGAGGTTAGCATGCAGCAGAGTTGAGTTACAGATAACTAGTTTGTTTTCAGAACCTTAAGACCCCATCATTGGCACTGCCAGTCCGCTAATGGCTATAATGTTTATAAACAAGTTTTCTGTTGAACCACTTCACCTAAAATATTTTAGGAATATGAATTTTCCCCAATTTGTAATGTTGTCCCACCCCCAAAGGTAAGAAAATTGCAGAGTACAATTGATCACAGATATAGGTAAATGAATATGTAAAAATTGAGCAGATAATACAAAATAATATTCTGCCACCAAAACTTCCTGCTATCACTTGATAGTCATCACAATTATAAATTCAATTCAATGTCTTATGGATATTTCAAAATATTAAATGGGGGGAGGGCGGACTGTGAGTGCAGGGTAATTGTAATTCTTCTTGAAATACACATTACAAAAAAACCCAACCGATTACTAAGCATATTCAAATGCTGAATAATGCCTTCAATTAGTTATTTGCAGTCAACTGGATTGTAGAAACTCTGAAGATGGGTGTTTTTTTTTAAGAAGGATAAATAGAATTTAAGTTTAGTGGGAAAAAAGTCATTACAATATATGAGCCAAGCCGAACTTCAAAACTTCTAATAGGCATTAATAACATTTATAAATAAAATAAGATCCTAGCTTACACCAATATTAAGATATAAGAATTAACATTTTGTTGATAAGTTAAATGTTTAGAATATTATATGGTTCAATAACAAGACTAGAAAATTCAAAGAGGGGAAATAATTTTTTTGATATGCACCTGTAATGAGGAGAATATCCAAATCACTTCTCAAAGCAATGTTTCCTGTGGTGTGTGATTCCGAGAAACAACATTTTCTATTATCTCTAATGTTGAGTGGGGCACTTCAGGCTAAATTCTATCCGTGGTAATATCTACCGATAGCAGTTTCATAGTAAACAAACGTAATACTGACTTTATCAAGGATTTTATTTTGCTTGGATCTGCAAGTGAAAGTCAAGAACAAAATGGTATATTGCATTGGGCAGACAATTTCCACAGGATCGCTACACTGTTAAATAACAAAGATGTCACTTTAAGAACTATGGTGCATCTAATGGTTAGATTTTATGGCAACTTGATGCACCTGTGTGAACATAGGGGTGGAGTTCAACCTATCAATCGGGTTGCAGCCTGGTGATGCCTCCTTCAGGGTGTGACTTTGTCTTCAGAAATATGAAGGAAAACAGGTCTTCCTTGGCATCTTCGCCTCCCTCTTTGTCTAGTTTACGTACCTGGATTTGTGGTTGGTGACCCAGGCAGCCTGCTGATCCTCGTGAAGCTGTGACACCTTCGATCCATGTGACTCTGCCCACACTAGTCTGTGATCTCCCGGCTTCCCACTTCCCTGCCAGCTTCCTCTGCTGGCAGCTGTGTGAGGGCGAGGGCCTGAAGCCAGCATCTTACCCGTAGACCCAGTTGCCATGGGCTGTGGTGATTTCTAGATATACAATTCTTTCTTGGCTCTCTCTGCATGGATCTGGCTGTTGAGATCATGGCTGTCCCAGAGAATACAGAATCAAGATTGGAGGAAGACTTATTTACAACCTGCAATATGCAGATGACACAACCTTGCTGGCTGAAAATGAGGATGACTTGAAGCACCTGCTGACAAAGATGAAAGATTACATTCTTCTGTGTGGAGGCCTAGTGGTGCAGTGGTTCCAGGGTGCGCTGCTAACTACAAGGTCAGTTGTTGAATCCTCCAGCCATTCTGTGGGAAAAAAGACTTGTCTTTCTACTCCTGGAAAGAGTTATAGTCTCAGAAACACACAGGGGCATTTATGTTCTGTTTGATGGGAGCAGTGAGTGTGGCCTTGGCTTAGTGTGAATTTCAGCTCAATGTAAAGAAAACCCAAATCTTCACAGCTGGACTAATAGGTAAGATCTTCCTTGGGTAGATGCAGTATTGACTTCTCGTTCTTTTTTGTATGTCTGGAGGACATCAGACCTAGCTTCCTTGTCATTTCTTCATAGATGCAAACAAGATTTCCTATGAGGCAAGTCATACCCAGATTATAAACAAGAGATCCATTGATGTGGGTAAGACCTTGTTTGGGACTTTTAGCCTCTCGAATTCTAGTGTTAAGTTTTTTTGCTTATCGTCACCCTCCTGAAGTCCCCTGCTACAGCAGCATTGCATAAGTCCTGTTTTAAGTCTTGCATTGCATTCAACAATGCTTTTAATTTTTTTCCCTGTGATTCAGTAACTATTCTGGATCAGTGAGGTAACTTAGCACTGTAAATGGAAAGTGACAGCATTATAATAACAGCTTAAGTCTGGAAGAACAAGTACAATGGAATTCAAAGTGACAGCAGATCCTCTTTTATGATGCAAACAAAGCAAAGCAAAATATGGTTACTGAGAGAAGTTTTGAGATAGTAAAACTGACTATGCTACCTGATTTTAATAGCTTGGGATTAAATTATTTAAACATGATATCAACTACTGGGTATGGTGCTATGACTTAATCCCCAAATTCTCTCATATAAACCAAAATATCTGACTGCAAAATCTTTAGATTATTTAATATGTTCAAACATATTCATAATATCAATATTCCACAGTTTTGTATTTAATTTCTCTGCTTTCTTTAGATTAGGAATACTTTCTCATGATATTTTATACTTGAAGAATTCAAAATTATCCCAAATGTTGATGTCAACATTAATTATATGAAAGTTCACAGATGTAGGAAAAGTCAGTTCATATTATAACTTTACATATATGTGACAATTTTCCTCAAATGGATCTAAAGGTGGATAACAGAAGAAAATGACCTAAATTGAGGTCTGCTCTGCTATCAACAGGTTTACTGAGAGTAGGAACTAAGATGGCTTTCTTTGGTTACAGGTTACCTAGGAGCACAACTCTTTTTCTGAAACTGAAACTCAGCTTTGATTCAAATCTTTCTCTATAGAATGGGTGCAAATTAGCAAAAAGTTCCTTTAATGTTGCACTGGGAGTGTCTATTTTATAAATAGAAATGGAAATACTCGTTACTGAACTAATTTTTAAATCATGTGTACACTATGTTAAAGTCCTTAGTAATTGCTTTCTAAAATTATACTTGCTTTGACATGTGCCATTTTAATCAGTCAAAACATTGAAATGCCAACCTTTGGGTTATAAGGAAATTGGAAAATTCATAGTAATCAACAGATTTATTAAAGAAACAAAGAGATTTAAATGGGTTTTCTAAATAAAATTGTATAATGTTTCGTAGGAATTTGTCTGGCATATATTTGATGGGTTAAAAAGTAAAAATAGTTTGATTAAGGAAACAATAACATTTTATAATCAATGTTCATAGTGATACATCATCTGAAACAATGTCACTTGTTAAAGTTTGTCATTTCTTTCTATTTTGTTTCCTAAAGATTTTAACTATCTAACCTTAGTTTTCCATCTGTGGATTTGACTCTCCCTGTTTTTACCATATGCCTATTCAAAGGGGTTGAAAGCTGTTAGATGTCATTGTCCGAACAGGTATTCAAATGCCACGGAGTTATATGTCCTATTGTTATCCAAATACGACAAAGGTGGCCCCCAGCTCTCTGGGAGTAATCAGGCTCTGCAAAAGATTCCGTTGGTGTCAATTTACAGGGTGCATGATGGAGGTGATAAAAAGTAGATGGAAAACCCAAGAACACGAGTTCGAAAAAGCGAGAAGCAGTTACTTAAGTAACATGTAAACCTTCACTGCATTTTCTAACATTACACTGACATCACCTGGTAAAGGCTTGGTGCAAAGATCAACTAGATACTGCTGCTGCCATTTCAGAACTTGGAACATACTAAGGGAAATAAGAAAAGCGTATAAAGTAATTATACTTTAATAAGTACTATAATTGAAATAGATATTATATATACTTTTTTCACTGAGCTTCAAGGGTTAAATATGTTGTTTTCTAGTCCTGTAAATGGTTCCTGTCTTGGAAACCCATAGGCTAGTTTTATCCTGTTATGCAAGGTCAACAGGAGTCAGAATTGACTCCGTGGCAGTTATTTTGAGTGACGAAAAAAAATAAATGAAATAAATGATGTGGTATTTTGCCCGCAGTGGGTGAATTTTGGAATGATTTACCTGGTACAGTATTTCTAAGGTTTCATAAGAAAGATAGTGTATATTTTAAAGTTATAAAAGGCTAATGAGAGAATGAACACTATGTACACAAATATGGAGATAAGAAATGACCAGCTTTATTAGAGAACCAGCTTCATAATAGCCATATATTTTCTCACCACAAAGTTCATTAACTATATGTCTAGCCATATACCATTGAATAATGTTTACTTTGAAACTTGTAATTATCTGGCTTTTAAATGAATTTGCCATTTATTCAACAATGCGGCAGCTCTGCATTGGAAATGTTAAAATATAGGCAACATAATTAAATTAATTTGCTAAGCATAGGAAATGATAAAATATAAACATAATTAAATGTTACCTGTTTTGATATAGTTTCTAAGAAAGGGCAGGGACATACACAAGTGGTATGAATGAATTCCTCTCACACACCTACTCCTCAGTGACCTTTTCTATTTATGGCAACATAAATTCTACTATCAACTATTTTGAAAATTAACTATGTCTCTTTATCAGTAATGAATGTTAAGGTGCTAGGAGACAGTAATACCAGTTATGATAGTTTATGCATCAACTTGGCTGGGCCATGATTCTGAGTGGTTTGGCAGCTAGTTGATGATATGTAGCCATCTTCTATTTTGTGATCTAATGTAATCATCATCCGTGTTTGCATAATATCACTTATCATGTAATGGGTATTTTTAACCCAACTACGTTGTTGAGTGAGGAATGAGGGTAGTTATTATGTATAACTATGCTTGACATTTGAGTCTATTACCAAGCTAATATGTTAGTTGGCCCTAGTTTCATAGATTCAGGCAGAAGACACAAAAACATGAGTCAGACATAAAAAAAAATATGTTCTCGATGGCAATGGAAGTCATCTGAGTAAACACATATTTTTGCAGTGATTCCCCAAATCAATTTTCGAGGCTGACTCAGAACGAAGGAGTTAACGTCTGCTCAGGCAGTGGGCTGCCTTACAGGAGAAGCATCTAAGGAAACTGAGTCTTTTACAATAGGAAGGAGGTAAGCATGCCCTTTGCTGTGAAGGACATGCTTTGTCTATACAGAAAAGCCTCTTTTTAAATCTAAATATCTTTAAAAAAAATCCATAACAGTCATTTACTTTGTCAGATAAGTAGAAGTGTGAGGGATTCACAGGGAACTGTCTTCATGTGCAACAAGAGCAATCTCCATAGATTTTATTAGAATATTTTATTAGTGTAACAGAAAGCCATGAAGACTGCTCTTGTTGCGCATTAATTCTTCAAATGCGAAACACAGCACTTTTTAAAAAAACAAAATTTTGATTCATCCAGTGTTCCTGTTTTCAATGTATAAAATTCTTCATGATGACTATTGTCATTGAGAAAACAGAAACAAAAACCCTTCTCAATCTACGAGGAAGCTCATAATTCTGTAGCTTCATTTAAAATATCCTCTCCCTCTAATTCTCCACACCCCAAGCACTCTGGACTTTTTAGTTCTCAGTTCCTGAAACAAATCTTGATTTTTCTCTCTCTGCTGTTTTATCTGGCAGGAATATCTTCTTCTGCACCCCGCTACAACTCACACTTGTAACTGACCCATTCTTACCTTCCAGATAATTTCAACCCCATGTCGTGTTTCCCTACATTGCTTTCCCCCACTATGAAAAGGTTAGAACTTTGGCTTAATCCTTTCATAGAAGGTTGGATAATTCTAATACAGTATTTGTCATATCTTAAATTGTACTTTTATTTTATAAATAGTTGTTGAACATCGATCTCTGTCCCTGGGTTTAAACTCCATGAGGTTGGGGCCCGTGCTTAAGTTTTTACCTTTGCAAAGCATTGTGTACTTCTTGAAATGGGTGGATGTCTATCAATTATGTTTTGGAACAAGAATCTAGCTTGCCTCCATTTTCATTTGATGCTTTCTGCATCACTCAGAATTTTTCCCACAGATCCTTCAATATTTCAACTTCGGACTTGAATTTTTTCTTCTTTTCACCTTTAGATACACTTGTCACATCTTCCTTTGTGGATTCTGACTCCTGCATTTTGCACATTTTATTGTAACACTCTGCTTTGCCTCTGGAGTTGCCTTTCGAAATTTTCTGCAGAGGTTTCATTCCTTCCATTTGCTTTAGTTACTCCTTGTTCAAAAGCTTGTTTCAGGGTCTGCTCTGACCCTCACTTCAGTTGGTGCTCTGTAATTGTGGGAAAGTTGTTCATTAAGCATTGTGGAATGCCATTACAAACTTTAAAAGATAACCATTTTCCACGGTCATAAATTTTCTGCTTTCAAGTGTCACTAAATATTTATAGAACCCACGTTAGAACTATTTGTCTGATATAAGAATGTGAACCTTAATTGAGTTTATTTTGGCTGTCATTAAATCTGGTTACTTTAGCACATGTTCCCAGTTTGTTTTGCTTCTTTTATTTATTTATATTGCCTTATACCCATGTGGTAAATAAAGGCTAGATTTTTCATGGAAATAACTTGAAAGAAGACATATTTTACCCAATGATTAATCTTTGGCATATTTTAAGAAAGTAATAAGTATTTGGGTAACTTGGATCAAGAAACAAAAAGTTATAATTGTTACTCCTTTAAAGGGAAGGGGACCTTTCTTTGAGTGAAGGTGTTCAAACCCATGCACTTGTGTATGACAATGGATTATGGGAAAGGATGAGAAGATGCATCTTGGATATGAAAGTAGAGTCTCTCCTAATCTTCCTTCTATTCAAAAACAAATATCAGAACTTTTGTCACTGGATTTTCACCTTGGATATGAATCACCAAAGGCTCCAAATCAGGATTGGCAATGTCATGGCCTTTTTATTTCCCCATAGAAATTATAGGATAAAGCAGCCAGCTTTTTTAACATCATATAAAACAGTCAAAACAGCATCTAACAATTGATTTTGTACCCCAAACCTCAGGCACACTGTTACCAAATATGTTTACATTTTAATATAGGTAGAGATGACCTTTATACTGAATGAATTTTGGTCTATAAGTATTTTATATTTTGGAATAAAATGCCACATTCATTAGATTCGTGTTAAGAGAGAGAGAGATGGCCATCCTACATAAAAATGCACGGCACAAAATTCTTCCCTTGAAAGGAGAAAGAAAATAGTGCTATTTTCATTCACGAATTTTGATCCTATTATATGAATGTAAAAACCGTACCATATTTAAGTAGTGATGAAAGCCTTCCCACAGACAATCATGTGCCAGGTAGTACAAGTAGCACCCGGTACTCGACCGCATCGGTACTCCACATCATCGGATTTCGACCCGAAATGTTGAGAACATTTTGCATCGAGCTCGAACAAAACGTCGGAATCCGACCCGACACATGTGATTTTTATAATCAAAAGCAGTTCGTGTTTCAATTACTTGGCGCCAGTTGGCATTGTTAGTAGGCGTTATTTAAACCATTGGCGGCTGGGTTACAAGCCTTTTGCTATAGTTAGTTTTTGTGGATTTTTGTACTGTTTTTAGATAAAAACCATGGATTCTAAGAAAACGTTTTAGAAAAGAATCGTCATGATAAGGAACTGGTTAACCGTGTTCTCGATTTTGTTGATGATAATTTAGTAAATCCTTTAGAAAACAGTTAAGGAAGCGCCAACAGCAGACCACATTAGAGAGATTTCTCTTTTTAAGGGAAAGCAGCCAGGTCCTAGTGGAAAGGCAAAAATGTGAAAAACAAAACAAAACCAAACAACAACAACAAAAAACCCTCCTGAAAAGCAGCTACCACTTGATTTTATGGACGGGATTCTCCTTGCAAACACTGACTCTCTCCATCCTCCTCTCCACATCCGCGTCCGCAGATCCAGATCCTCATCAGTCTCAAGGTATGGGCCAGACTATAGTTGTTAAAACACTTTTTTAAATGTTGTGTTTATTTAAATTATATTATTTAACGCTGAACTTATTTACTTTGAAATTTCTGTGTATTGTTTTGTATAAAAAGGAGAGTTAGGGTAAAAACTTGTTGGTCATGAACGGATTAATCCGTTTTCAGTTATTTCTTTATGGGAAAAATTGATTTGGAAGTCAGCTGCATCGCACCTCGACACTCCTTCTAGAATGGACTAGTGTTGAGGTCTTGAGTCCTACTGTATTCAAACGCCTTTACATGTTTATGGCAATTGTATCATGTGGGTGCATTGCTACATTCCTTGTGAAGAGAAGTAAATGGATGCTCATCAAGTTAAGTAACTTATTTCACAGTTCACACCAGAAAAATTCAAGGAGTAAACACCACTAAGGTAACCGGAACTTGTCTCCAAATCACCTGTAGGGGATTTCAGGAACTGACATTCTTCCGTGGACTTAAGGCTGTGTGTGAGGAAGCAGATGCTTGCTCTCACAAGGGGATGAGATTGGTGGCCTTTGAGTTTGGTTCTGATCCCTTCTTTAAGGTCGTCCAATGAATGGTGACCTAGACTACCAGATGTTTACCATTTCAGTGCCCTCTTTGCTCTCCTATGCCCTGTGTTCCTCTAGTAGGCATGGTTCCCCCTTTGTCAGTGCATCTTATAGAATGTTTCGCTCTATTATCAAACCCAATTGTTTGTGTAAATAGTGTCCGGTCCCTTCAGAGTTAAATCTGTACAAGTCAACAATTCATGAATTGTGGTCTGAAAAGCTTGCCAAAAATGTATAGTTCCCTTTTTTGAGAAGTCTTTTAAATTCTATGTCATTGGCTAAATTAATGATGCTATCAATAAAATTACTCTATGCCCCAAGGGGTTGATTTATAATGTCTGCATCATAAAAGATAATGATATCTCTAAAGTGAATCAGAGGCACAGATAAACCATAGCGATATGGGTGGATTGGGGTCTTGTATCTAATTCTAGACCCAATCTAAGAGTAATTCGTTTCTGTGACATGACCCTACTTGCTTCCTTACTTCATGAAGAGATCTCTGAAGCTATGAGTGCTACAGACACGTGTGCTGAAGAACCCACATGGTTCTTGGCTCTCTAAAAGAATGTTGTCTGGGGTCTTCTGAGGGTGGGAGAGTGGGAGAGGCAGGGAAAAGAGGAGCTGATACCAAAGGCTCAAACAGAAAGAAAGTATTTTGAAAATGATGAAAGCAACATATGTGCTTGATAAAATTGATGTGTGGATTGTTATAAGAGCTGTAAGAGCCCCCAATAAAATGATTTCTTTATATTTAAAAAACAAAAAATACCCACACACACCTTATGTTCCAACAAGCAGTCTTGTAAGCAAGGCATAAACTAAGTCCATGTGGAAGACGCACAATGGTCTGAATGATCCTAGGATTAAAAATAATAAAATTCAAATTCAAAGGAGAGAACAATATCAGATGCTAAACTGTAAACATCCTGCTTGGAGAAGGCTGTGGATGACAGTGGAGCCAGATCCCTTTGTAGGGTCCCCTCTGGGTTAGGCCGCTGGTGAGTCCCCTCTGACCGTAGCTGGTGGATGTGAGTGGCCCTGCTATGAGAGAAGATTTGTAATCTCCATTATGGCAGATTTAGTGAGATGAAAATATAGCACTTGATCATTTGTTCTCCCTTTTGTCCTATTTTGAAGTTATTTCAGCTCTTAATATTTTATGCTTTCTTTCTACTGAGGTTTCCCCCCTGTTTTATTTTTCTTTGTTTGCTTCCTGTTTATGATTTGTATGCTTTTTCTGGATATAAAGTTCAGCATAGTTCAATCTATAAAGACAGTAATTGGATTAATAATTACCTAGTGGTATGGCAGAAAAGGCCAGGTGAGGTGGGGAGCTAATAACATTGAGTACAGGAAGAAAATGTTCTGAAATTAATTGTGCTGTTGATTGCAAAATTCTTGATAATATGATTGGATTAATAAATTGTATGATATGTGAATCATATACCACTAAAAGATATTTAAAATGTTGAGTGACTTGGTCAGAGTACATGGAATATCTGGATTTCAAACCCAGGCAGTATTCATGTCCAAAAAAAATTGTATTATTATCACTATCCTGAATAATAAAGAAAAAACTCCAAATGCTGACCAAGTGTAGCAATAAATTTCTTTAAGTTTTAGTTACTAAACATTTACAAAGAACACATTTCTAAGGCCTCCTCAAATGCAGCTTTGCTATTTTCCTATTCCAGCCATTATTATTATTTATTACAATTTTTCCACTTTGACAACTACTTTTTGAGGAAAATGACCATTCAAGACATTGTAGCAGGAAGTAAAACAGAGCACTACTTAACGGAGGAGACTTCCAACACACAATGCAATATACAATTCATTGCAATGAATCCTAGTAACTAACGACATTAGTATATATGAAAGCATGTGGGAGTGAACTGTAAGGAAAAGGATACGATACCAATGACTGTCTGAGTATATTGCTATAATCCCACGTCATAATAATTCCATTGACTATTGTTTTTGATTCTCTCTAATAAATAGGCTGCTCTCTGATATTCTTTTTATATGTGCGCATATCTTATCTGAGGACTCTGGAGGAAGTTCTACTACGCTGTTATGTATAAGTATTTTAAAATCATCTGTTTGCTTTTTGTTCATTTTAGTAGAATGAAATGGTATGCTTCTCAATGTATGTCCATTGACTTGCTATGCTCTCTTTAGCATATCTAAAATATATGCTGCATACCTTTCAATGCAGTTTTTGTCATTGAAATGCATAGCTCTCTGTTATGTTCTTAGAGAAAACATTTAAGAGATACAATGTCTGTGATCTGTGGCAATGAGTGAATGAGATAGTATATATAGTATTGTTACAATACAGTAGAAACTAACAAAAATTCCAGGGCACTTAGAAAGTAATTTTGAATGTATGATATCACTGAAAAAAAATCATATAGAAATAGCTGAAAATGTCAAGCTTGACTCGATATGGTAAGGCAAATATTTTCTGTTACATATCTCTCTTGATTAAGCAAATCATTTAGCATATGTGACAGCTCTGGAAATACTTCGTCACCCTGAAAAGCTCTCATAGTGACTTTGTACGTCCAGAAAACATTTACACCAACTCTGTATGTTTAAAATGTGAATCAACTACAAATAATACAATATAACACATTCAAGACTTTCAACCAAAATTAGATATAAGATCTGTATTTTTTTAATTTTAAGATGACCGTTTTACTGGTAAAATTGGTTGTTAAGTAAAAGCACAGCAAATGTGTAACCCATTTTAAACTTTCTTCTTTTAACAGGGAGCAGGACTGATGCTGTTCTAGGAATTTTCTCTAAACAAACTAAAGCAAGGGATCCTCTTATTTAAGGAGCATTGCACATACTCCTTAAATTTTAAGAACCCTTTAGTTCAGCACTTTTTTCACCTTTTTCCTAAGATAATATAAACACAGTTATATTTTGTTTTCCCATTGATCAATCACTTTCTATTATTTGAATTATTAGACCGCTGAAGAAGCTGTATGGACCAAGAAAAAAATAGGAACTCCTTTTCAATATGTGTGTGTGTGTGCGCATGCGCGCGCGTGCGTGTGCACATGCATGTGTGTGTTTTTTGGGAAGCCCTGTTGGCACTGTGAGTTTCCATGTTCTGCAAACTACCAGCTTCTCTAAGAGAAATATGTGGTGTTCTATGCGTGTCAACAATTCTCAAGGGCAGCTTTCCTCTGTCCTGTGGGTGGCGATGAGTCTGAATGGACCGTTGACAGTGAGTGTGAGTGAGAGAGCATTGCTTTAAGAAGAGCAAGCACGTTAATATAGACTATTTCAGTGTCATCTACCATAGAACAGGCTATAGGTTGAATTTGATTCATATACTTTTGGTATGCTTTACATGAACTGGGAATTTCAGAACACTTAATTGTCCTGATTAAGACTCTATACATGGATCATAAAATAGTCATTCAAATAAATAGTGGATATTGTATGGTTCAACACCGGGAAAACTGTGTTTCAAGATTGTACGATTTTACCTTACTTATTCAAGCTATGTTGAACAAATAATTTGAGAAGCCAGATGATATGAAGAATTCAGCATAGGATTGGAGAAGGATTAATCAATAACCTAGATTTACAAATGGATAAAAGCAATCTTCCTCATCAAAAATGAAGAGGTTGACAAGTACTTACTGATGAAGACGAAAGACTCTTTTAAGCCCTCAGTATATATTCACCTAAAGCTGAAGAAAATGTATAGTAAAACCTTATAGTTGGACTTATTCACTTACGCATAATAAAAACAGAGAAGAAATAGAAGTTGTAATTGTTTCATTCCACTTGAGTAAATAATCAACATTCATTGGGTTAACAGTCAGGACAGTCAAGGAATCCAATATACACTGCATTGAACAAATGCAGTGCAAAGACCCCGTTTAGCAAGCAAAGACACCATTGTGGCAATAGAAATATATTTAACCATTTTCAATTATTCCATATGCATACAAAATATGGATAACAAAAAAAGAAAATAAGAAAGAGAATTGATGTATTTAAACTTTCCCAACAAGTAAAGCCTACTGACTACCCCCAATGACTGAACAGATCAGTCTTAAAAGAAAAACAGAATATCGTTTAGGTGCAAGGATGGTGTAAATTTGAATGATTTACTTTGGACATATCAGCAGGAAACACCAGTTTCTAGAAAAGGGCATAACCGAGACACCTTCAAAAACACGAATTGACACAATAGCTTAAGTGATGGATTTCAACATACCAAAGATTTTTTAACAAAGATCATTAAGTTGTCACACGTAATTATCTCTATTTTAAAAGTCAGAACACTGAGGTGTTGGGAGTTTAACTGAATGCCCAATGGAAAAATTGAGACACAATGCAAACGTTAGGAACAGTTTTGTCTGACGTCAAGGTGTGAATTCTAATTGAAACATAGACACTGGAATAATGAAAGAGACTAAGTAATAACAGTACTTGAATATGATTGTGATTGATCAGGGAATATAAGTAATTCTAGATAAGCTAATAATATACACTTCAATGACAATCAAATGGAGAATTCTTGAAGGGAAAGTAAATGTTCTCGGTATTACAGATTCCTTTTGAGTTTTATTTTACAGATCATCCTTCTGGTTTTTATTAAGCATAAATTTCATAAAAGAATGGAGGACAGAAATGTTTGGGCTCAAATTCTACTAAAATTCTTTTTTTTAAATGTTTTATTAGGGGCTCATACAGCTCTTATCACAATCCATACATATACATACATCAATTGTATAAAGCACATCTGTACATTCTTTGCCCTAATCATTTTCTTTTCTTTTTTTTCCTTTTCTTTTTTTACATTTTATTAGGGAGTCATACAACTCTTATCACAATCCATACATATACATACATCAATTTTATAAAGCACATCCATACATTCCCTGCCCCAATCATTCTCAAAGCATTTGCTCTCCACTTAAACCCTTTGCATCGGGTCCTCTTTTTTTTCCCCTCCCTCCCCGCTACCCCCTCCCTCATGTGCCCTTGGTAATTTATACATCTCTACTAAAATTCTTAAATATGCAAATCAAATATAATTGGTATATTCTTTGTATATTGTGATCAGAGATAATATTCATGAAATACAAGGTAATAGCATATTTTTCCTTTACAGTGCAGGTTGATGATTGGTCATGACAGAACAATTTAATTTCCCAACGGTTTGAAAGGTCTGCTGCTTCAGCGACCTTACAGAGATGAGTGAGCAATGACACGAAGAAGCGCACACACACCCATTGCCATCAAGCCTATTCCAAGTCTTCATGACTCTATGAACTGCATACTATCGGGTCTCCGAAGCTTTGTAACTCTTTCCCCTGCAGACGGCCGCGTGCTTTAACCAGGCGACAGACAGCTTGCGGGGTGGAGTGTGTGGAACAAGCGATCTTTGAAGTAGCAGCGCGCAGCACTTACTCCACAGCACCAGATCCAGGTAGGTCCCTAGTTCAGCAGACAGGGGGCACTGTGGGGCAAGACTGCTAACTGCAAAGTCGGCCAGGCTAATCCACCAGCTACCCACAGAAGCGAGTTGCCGCTGTCTTTTCAGATGAAACTGTACAGATTTGGAAACTTTTATATAGAGAAACTATGAGTCGGAGTGGATGAGAGGGAACTCTGTTATGAAACCTATCATTTCTATTGCATTTGACCACTAAGAATCAATATCTTTTAATGTACTATAAAGCTTTCTTAGAGATAGAATGAAAGCATCTATCAGGCAGAACACTCCTTAAAGGCAAGGACGGTGAGGCTTCGTCTGACATGCGTGTGACATGTTGTCAGGAGGGACCAGTCCCTGGAGAAGGACTTCATGCTTTGTAAAGTAGAGGGGCAGCAGACAAGAGGAAGGCCCTCCACAAAATGGATTGAGAGATGGGGTGCAACATTGGGCTCAAATACAGAAACCCCTTTGAGGATGGCGCAAGACCAGGCAGTGTTTGGTTCTGATGTACTGGGGTTCCGTTGACGTCCAAAACGGCTCAATAATACTGGACAACAACAACATGGGAAAGAAGACACAGGATGAATTACACTCACATTTGTTTGCAAGATCTGAAAACGGCTATTACAAAAATGTTGGGTTATTTCCTTAAAGATAAAAGAGATAATTGTCCCTATTTTCCTTCAAAATAAGAATTAAAAAATCTGGATCTTTAGACTTCTTAGTCTTCAATAGCTTAAAAGTAAAGCAGACCCAAAATGTATAAAACTAACAGTAAATGACAAGCAGAAGCTGTCAGATTTTATCTTTGTCTAGCGGCTCAAAAATAATGTGAAGGTATATTTCTAGTGGATACATTTCAAATGTTATCCTACAGCAAAGATAACAGTGTGCCCCAAATGACTAATATTTGTACATTATAGATCCTAGAGAGGATCAGTATTTGAAACACATATGAATAACCAACACTTAGTCTGTAAATATTTATTTAACTAAGTTGGCATACCAAACTGCCTTTGAAATTGTAGAATGTAAAAGCAAGTATTTGTAATATTAAAATCGCAGATGTCAGGGATCAGCCCCCCCAATACAAAATATTTACTTTTAATCATTTAATGGTAAAATTAAGTCAGTAAAATCTTAAGTTAATGTAATCTTTAAGAATATTTTATGAGGGCTGTGTCCCTAAGGCGACTTAATTAAAATATTTAATAATAACACAAGCAATTCTGGTTAATGTTAAGTGTTTCCAGGAAGAAGGAGTCCCGGTGGCTTTGCAGTTCAGTCATTGGTATGTTAAGTGCATGGTCAGTGGTTCAAAGACAGCAGCAGCTCAGCAGGAGACAGTTGAGGCTGTGGGAGATTTGCAGTCTCAGGAACCTGTGGGGAGTCACTATGAGATGGATGGAGCTCACTGGATGGCAATGAGTAGCTTTTGTTTAGTTGGGGCTGTTTAGATTTCTACTTATGGCTATATAAAATTATTAAATACTTTTGTTCTTACATCTCTTATCACAATCCATACATTCATCCAGTGTGCCAAGCACATGTGCACATATGCTGCCATCATCATTTTCAAAGCTTTTTCTTCCCACTTGAGCCCCTGATATCAGCTTCCCTTTTTTCTCCCTCCCTGCCCCACCTGCCCTCCCTCAAAAAACCTTGAAAAGTTATAGATTATTATTTTCATATCTTACATCATCCTCCATCACCCTTCACCCACTTTTCCATTGTTCGTCCCCTTGAGAGGGGTTCTAGGTTGATCCTTGCAGTCAATTCCCCATTTCTCCCCCAACCCTCCTGTAATTCTACAGGTTTCTCTACTCTCATTATTGGCCCTGGGGTATTTATCTATCCCAGATTCCCTGTGTTGTAGGCTCTTGTGTGTAGCAATGTACATGTTCTGGTATAACCCGATTTATAAGGTAGAACTGAGGTCACGGTAGTGGCGGGAAGGAAGCACCAAAGAACTAGAGGATGTGTGTTTCATCAGTTCTATATTGTACCCTGACTGATTCATTTCTTCCCTGTGGCTCCTCTCTAGGAGGATGTGCAATTGTATACTGATGGGCATTGGGTCTCCACTCCATGTCCCCCACCATCCACCTTGGGTATGATTTTGTTTGGGGTCTTAGATACCTTGTACCTAATCCCATCAACAGCTCATGATCCTACAGGCTGGTGTGCTTCTTCCATGTGGGCTTTGTTGCTTTTCAGCTAGATGTCCACTTGTTTATCTTCAAGCCTTTAAGACCCGAGACACTATATCTTTTGATAGCCGGGCACCATCAAATTTCTTCACCAAATTTACTTATGCACCCATTTTGTCTTCAGTGATTATGCTGGGAAGGTGAGCATCACAGAATGCTGGATTGTTAGAACAAAGTGTTCTTGTGTTAAGGGAGTACTTGAGTCAAAGCCCAATATCCATCTTTAACCTTAATTCTTAATATAGATACGAGTACATAGTTCTATTCCCCCTCTTGTTATATATATATATATTTACATATGTATATGCCTGTATTTAGACCTCTATAAATGTCCTTTGACTCCTGGTTCTTTCCTCTAATTTCTTTTACTTTCCTCTTGTCCCACCATTATTTTTGGCCTTCATTCGGTTTTGGTAATTCCCCTCTGGTACATTGCCCTTCATTTAAGCCCCACTAGACATCCCACGCCTTTCTCTCCATTGATTTTAGTTTACTTTTTGTTCCTTTGTCCCTGGGTTGGTCCCCACCCCACCCTTTCCTTTTAACCACCTCCCCCTCTCCCGTGTTCCCCTGGAAACATTTGTCCTGTTTTTTCATCTCAGAATCATTTATCCCTCCTATCTTATATAAATAGACATGCAGATACATTAATAAGTGCTAAAACCAGGCAAAGCCAAATAAAACAACAAAGGAACTCAAAACCAATAAAACAACAACAACAACAACAACAAAAAGAAAGCCACTGACAAAAAATGGAAAGGCCTATAAATGGTTTAGAGTCTGTTTGTTGGCCTTTACAAGTGTTTTCCAGTCGAGTCTGATGGGGTGGCACACTGTGTCTCCAAAGTCTGTTTTTTGTACTCTTTGGGGATTTCATCACTTTGCTCCCCTTACTGCTCTGTTGCATGCCCTTAGTGTTTTTCCCCAGAGTGATGGGGTCGGATTGTGCACAGTTCCACACCGTGTCTCTGGTATTGTCCCCTGCAGTGCTATGGTTTAGTGAGGGACTTCGTGTTTCGTGGTGGGGCCGGCCCTGCGATCCTTTCTGTGCGTTGTCTGGTTTTTTGTTTTTGTTTTTTGCTTTGTTGTTGTTGCTTGCGGTTTCTATATTTATGGGCTATATAAATTTTTAAATGAAAAAACTGTGCTGTACATTACATTACCATTTCTACATATAATTAAGGATGATGAAAAGAGAATTAATCGATGTGACAATTAGAGGGGGGATATCTACCACCTTCTCTGGTTCCTTTCACATAAGGAACGTTCAGTGTATTTGTGTTTCTACTGCATGCGTTCTATCTCTCAAGAACTGTGAACAAGTCTGCCTAGTAACCATAGTCATACCATTAACTATATTCATTTGTAATTTAATGCCATAAAATATTAAAATGCATGTTGTACGTGCCAGTGGGGAATTTCATATAACACCATTGTATAACCGTTCCAGCTTCAGTAAATTAACTTTCATTCTGGCATCCCATAATAGTCACATTTCAGTCCTGAAGCACTGTTGTTCATATAAAGTAGTTCTCAGATTTTTTTTTTTTTGCTCAGATACAGATGAAATAAATATGGTGAAAAGATAAAGCACAGTTTTCCCACATGTTTCTAGTGCTCGATCATGTAGTATTCCCGGTATTCCCTGAACGAAGAGGAACGTAGCTTTAGGCTGAAGGACGATTACTGGACAATCTGCAACATGTAGGTATCCCCACCGTGCTTGCTGAATCGGAAAGGTCCTCAATCACTAGCTGATGAAGAGCAAAACCTTTAATATAGACTTTACCGCAACAGAAAGAGGGGCAAAAAGGCCCCTAAGTGCTCCAATAAGTGACCTCATTATAAAGGGGAAGATGCTTGAAGTTGGCAAAGATTCCATTTTACTTAGATCCACAATCAACTCCCAGGGAAGCATCAGTCATAAATAAAGACATAAAATGACACACTGTACTTGCTTCAAGCAATCTCTGTAAAGTGTTAAAAAGAAAATGAATCATTTTGAGGATCAAGGTGCTTCTGATCAAAACCATGGCGTTTTTGATCATGTCACAAGCGTGTGGAAACTGCAGCGGAGGCACCGAGTTTTGGTGTTGGGATGTGGAATGTATAGCCTGTGGTCTGGGAGCAGTCTGTCTTGGAAGAACAGCCGCAAAGCTTCTTAGAAATGAGAGTGGCATGATTTTGTCTCACTTACTTTGTGCATGTGACTAAGATCGCCCAGTCTCTAGAGAACGGCACCATGTTTGATAAAGGAGAAGAACAGGAAAACAGACTTTCAGTGAGGTGGATTGGTGCACCAACTGAAGCAATGGGCTCAAACGTAGAAGGATGCTGGGCAGTATTTCATTCTGTTGTGCATTTCATCCTTTGCTGACTCAAACACACACACATGATGATTTGTTATCTCCTTTGTTTGCTTGTGTTGTTTTATTGACATCATGAAATCTCAGTTTATCTGCAAAACAGGATTAACTAACCATTTTCATAGAATTATTGTGATTGCTCTTTATGATTACGTAGGACGAATATCATTGTTATTTCTTAGCCTGCCTTGATTTTAATAGGTTACCTTCTTCTTTAAAAGAAAAATTTTCTAATGAGATGATTGAAGATTAATGGTCAATGGTGAAAATTATAACATTGATTTATAGGATAGAATAGACTGCCAGAATCATTTCACCTTTATTTTCTTATAAGCTAGATCTGTGGCAGGTCAGTGCTAACCCACTAGTTGCCCTGCAGGCAGTCTGCTTCTGTCTATAGAGTTCCTGTGAGTCAGAACTGACTTGCTCTCAGTAGGTGAGTATAAACACTTCACAAAGGACTTGTGGTATTAGGGGTTAGGCTTTGAATTGTTAACTGCAAGGGTGGTGGTTAAAATCCATTGGCATCTCTGCAGAAGAAAGGTGCGTTTGTCTTTCCTGATTGTGCTGTCAGGTAGCCCGAGACAGGATGGATTGTCCCAGTGCTGCCCGAATGGGCTCAAGCCTGAGTACCCTTTTGAGGATGGCACAGGACTGGACAGCATTTCATTCTCTTCTGCATAGTGTCAGAACAGACTCAAGGGCCCCTAAACACAACGACAACATATCTCTGGATGAAGCATCATTGCTCTTGTCTAATGAAGTATAATTAATTCAGTGAGTTAATCTTTCTAGTACAGTAGGTTAAAATACATTCATTTGATAAGGTTATTTAAAACATTAATGTATCACATTCTTGGTTACTAATTGAATATTTTCTACCTTATATTCTTCTGTCATGTCTTGTAAAATTAGGAAAGCATTAGTTCGTTAAAGGAATAGGTACTTTTTCACGTAAAAATCATTGACTTTAGCTTAATCCATAATTTTAATGACATAGACATAGCTCTTCTGTTGACATTTCAACATGTGCATTTTATCACTACCTATATAAGAGCAATTATTTTTCTTAAATGCTTATCTACAGCTTTTAGATAAAATGATACATTTAAAAAATTTGAACAGTTTTTTATATTTAAAAGAAATACTTGTTTCTGCATTGTATCCTCTTCCAGTTTTCCCAAATATGTATATTATTTAACAAAATATAACTGCTCAAGAAGAGTCATAGAAACATGCTGACCAATTCATTCTTTTTTCCGATAAAATGATTGAGACTTTTGTATGTAAAATTATCTCAGAAACCTTAAGTTTATGAAACACTATGAATTAGCTAAGGCAACTTTAATGACTTGTACCCCACATATATTAAATAAAACATTTCAGATCCAACAATGAACAGTTAAATATCTTGAGTGTTTTACTCAAGAGTAAAAGTGTTTTAGTGAGGCCACAGCAAGATGGTACACTGAATGAAGATGCAGGTACTCCTTTAGCATCTAGCCTACTGAACAATGAATACAAAGATTCATCGAGTGAAGTCGGATGAGGTTTTGGAGGAATGCGGGAGCAAGTGACCAGACATGTTACAGATAGATGCTGGGAGAAACTACTCACAACGATTTGACACACTGCTTCCATTTGTGATGGGACTGGGTAACACCCTGGCAGGGTACACAGAAAAGAAGCCATCTGGCATTTTAAAAGTCAGCACAAAGTGGCTGTGGGTGTTCATGAGCTGTGGAAGTAGGAGAGGGTGAATGGTGACCTTAATACTACAAGAGAATGCTGTTTCATTTCAATAACCCCTAACACGGATAATCACTAAGACAGGATGGACAACAAGGTCATCGGGGGAGGAGGATATAGAGACAAGTGGGGGTGCAGAGCACACATGGAACGGTCTACAATGGAAAATCCGGGGGAGCCCTGTGAGGGAGAGTCATGGGAAATCCCTCCGCATGGGAAATCCCTCCGCATGGGAAACTCCAGTGACTCTGTTTACAGCGGGATCTACAAACCACTTCTCTAGGGACTGGTCTGTCTTGGTACCACGTCCAAAGTGCTTGAGATGAAGTCACACCATCCTGGCCTCTAAGGAACACCATGGCCCTTCTTCCAAGAAGGACATGATATTTCTTTCAGGGGTTCATGGTGCTTCCATATTGTTCGTCAACACCACAATTCAAGCATATCGATTCATCCAGAGAAAGAGAGAGGGAGAGAGTTCATGTATTGAAGTAAACATTTTACATTTTCATTTGGTGGTTCCTGCACATCTTTATTCTTTTCCATCATTTTCTATTCTCAAAAATGATACTTTAAAAATGATTCTAAGGACAGCAATGAAAATTACATACATGTTTGTGAAAACATGAAGTTCTGTATTTACTATAATTTATTATAGATTGTAAATGAAAAAAATGTATTAAAGTGCAGATTTGCTGACTGAAAGAAGGGGAACATGGAAGTTTTGAACTTACTAAGTGCCACCAACATATTTATGTACATTTTTATCTTTAAGAGACTGAAAATTTTCCAGTGTAACCTTTCATTTGGAAGATGTTGAGTATAGATCGTGTACCATAAAGTTGCAATGACTTGTTTAATATCTGGTAGAAGAGGCCCATCAGGATTTAGGTTTATTTTTGTCTAATTTCAACTTTTGCCCTTTTAAAGCTATATTATGTAGGACATTTCTGAATAGCAATTGGGATTATTTTCTTATTTTTATATTCTGTCCTTAATTTCTTAATTGACAGCTTCATTTTCTATGTACAGAACTATCCCATTTATTTTCAAAATGAAAATCCAATTTAATTACAAAATTATTAATTTTACAAAAGTGCTATGTTTCTTACACTCGCCATTTGATGGCTTTATTTCTGTTGTTTTGCTACCAATTTTCTGGCCTCAAACCAAAGAAACTCAAGGCCTCCTCTGTAGTTAATGAGATGAAAAATCTTTTCTAAACTAAATTTTTACTCAAGAAATGGTTTCTTTATTTTGTCACTTCAATAGCATTTACAGAACAAAGAGACTGCTATTTTAAATGGCTTTGGAGATTTTCACTAAAGTAATAGGAAGTAGACAATAGCAAATAAGGTAATTTAGAGTCACCTTCCTTCTGGGAACAATTACAATAGATGGGCAGGCACACTGCTAGACATTGGCGACAGATTAGTTTAGAAGCCTGAAAGAAATTGCATTGGGCTTAAGGAACTTTCAGCCAGCATTTGGAAGAAACCATGGTGATAAGAACATTTCCAATAATGTTTTTGTCAGGTGTCATTTAGTCGGTCTGACCCATAGAACGTGTAGGCAAAACAGAAGAAAACCGTCCTGCATCATCCCCACAAGCGTTCCTCGTCCTGATCTCATTGTTGCTGCGACCACTATGTAAATCCGTCTCCCCGAGTGCCTGCTTTTTCGCTGTCCCTTCACTTTATCAAGCATGATGTCCTTCTCCAGGGACTGGTCTCTCCTGACCATGTGTCCAAAATACGTTAGACGAAATCTTCCCACCCTTGCTTTTCAGTACTCTAAACGGGTTCTCACAGCAGATGTACGCAGTGCAATGTGTCTTTTGAATTCTTGATTGGTGCTTCCATACGTATTGATTATGGACTCAAGCATCACAACGTCATTGACAAATTCCATATTTTCTCCACTTATCATGACGGTATCTCTTGGTCAAGTTGTGAGGACTTCAGTCTTTCTCCCATTGAGTCATAATCCGTACCGGTGGCTGAAACCCTGATGTTCATCAATAAGCATTTAAGTCCTCCTCACTTTCAGCAACTAGAATGATGTCGTCTGCACAGCACAGGTTGGTAATGAGCCTTCGTCCAATCCTGAGGCCGCATTCTCCCTCATATAAGCCAGCTACTCTCCTACAGATACCAATTGAATAAGTATGGTGAGAGGATGTAAGCAGTATGAACAACTTCCTTGATTTTAAAATGTGCAAAATTCCTTTGTCCTGTTTGCACAACTGCCTCTTGAGCCATGTAAAAGTTCTATATGAACACAATAAAATAATTTTCAATTCCTGTTCCCTTCAAGGTTATCCATAAGGTTTTATGATCCACAAATTCAAATGCGTTTTCATAGTCAATAAAACATATAGACATCTTTCTGATATTCTCTGTTTTGAGCCAAGATACATAGGATATAAGCCATGATATTCCTTTTCTATAGCAACTTCGGGATCTGGCCTGGGTCTTGAGCAGTTCCCTATTAATGTACTGTTGCAACTGTTTTTGAATGATCTTCAACAGAGTTTTACTTGTGGTGATATTGTTGTAATGTTGGAGCATTATGTTTGGTCATCTTTCCTTTGAATTTATACAAATATGGAACTCTTGCAGTCAGTTGGCCAAGCAGCTGGCTTCCAAATTTCATGGCATAGACAAGCGCATGCTTCCAGGGTTTCATCAGCTGGCTGCAAAATTGTCATTGGTGTTCCATTAATTCCTGGAGCCTTGCTTTTACTTAATGGTCTCAGGGCACTTTGAACTTCTTTCATCACCACTGGGTCTTGCTCACATATAACCTCTTGAAATGGTGGAATGTCAACTAGTAAATTTTGATACATTGACTGTGTCTTCTTTCTATCATCCTTTTTGTATGCTTCCTCCTCATTCAGTATTTTGCACATAGATTCTTTAAACATTTTAAGTCCAGGTTTGAATTTGTTCTGGAGTTGTTTCAGTTTAAGGTACACTGAGCTTGTTATTTCTTTTTCTTTTCGTGATAGTATTTGAGTTTGTCTTCATTGTGATACTTGACTTTGTCTTCTGGATCTGCCTGATTAAATATTCTGTTCAGCTCCTTGACTTACTCTTTCTTCCATTTGCTTTAGCGATTCTTCTAGTAAGAGCTAGTTCTGGTGGCTCTTCTGACATCTGCTTTGATCTTTCTTCTTTTTTATGACCTTTCGCTTTCGTCATGAAGGATGCCCTCATATTTCCTCTGACAGCTCACCTGGTCTTCTATTATTAGTGGGCAAGGCATGAAATCTCTTCTTGATATTTGGGTGGGATTGATTCAAGGTCATATTTTGGCTCTCCTGAACTTAATTTTTTGTTTTTAGCTTTAACATCAATTTATACATTAGCAATTGATGGTCTCATGCACAGTCAGCTTCCAGTCTGCTTTTAGCTGCTGATATTGAGCTTCTCCAGTGTCTCTTCCCACAGATATTGTCCATGTGATTTCTGTGTATTTCATCTGGAGAAGTTCATGTGCATACTCATTATTGTGTTGTTGATACATGTATTTGCGATGAACAAGTCCTTGGTCTTGCAAAAATTCATCATGGGATCTCCAGCTTAGTTTTATCACCAAAGTAATATTTGTAAATACGGTCACTTCCTCTTTATTTTCAACTTTTGCATTACAATGGCCAATAGTTATGTATGCATCTTGATTGCTTGTTTGATCAAATTATGACTGAAGTTTTTGGTAGAATTCTTCAATTATTTCATCACTAGCTATAGGAGTTACCACATACATTTGAATAATAGTTGTATTGATTGAATTTCCTTGAAAGTGGATAGATGTAATCCTATTACAGACAGCACTGTATTTCATGACTGATTTTGAAATACCCTTGTGGTAATGCATACAATGTCATTATTCTTGATTATGTTATTCCCAGAATAGTATTCATCTGGTTTTTCAGACTTAAAATGGCCAATAATAAACCAACAACAAGCTCACTAATGCCTAGGATATCAATCTTTATACATTCTATTTCATTTTTCACCACTTCAAAGTTTCCTAGATTCATATTTCACACTTCCAAGTTCTGAACACTAGCAGATTTTCATAGCTGTTTCTTCTTACCTTGAGTCTGCTCCATCAACAAATGAAGATCCCAAAGGCTCCACTCCTACCAGCTTTCCTCCCTGGATGGCACTATGCTTTACTCCAGTCGCTCTCATCTTCCTAATGTCCGACACTCTAATACAGTTCCTCATCTTGTGGTGACCGCCAACAATAAAATCTTTGTTGCTACTTAATAACTGTAATTTTGCTACTGTTGTGAATCGTAATTTAAGTATCTGATATGCAGGATGTATTTTCATTGTTACAAATAGAAAATAATTAAAGCATAGTGATTAATCACAAAACAATTGCAATTATATATTGTGAAATATTTATTTTTAATTACACGTAAATGAACTTTTGTCTTGAAGCATGATGTAGCATGAGTAAGAGTCTTAATATGACATCAGTAAACTACATTGATATATTTTGCAACAGTATGCATAAAAAGCCAATGTCAGTGAAAAGGTTGAGATAGCTTCTTTCTCGCCAGATCAGAAATTTTCAGGGCAGTCTTTGCAAGAGCACAACGAAGATCATCTTCCACAACAAGTCTACTTCTGTATTAAGACTTGATAACCAACAAGCTGGAAAACTCTGTTTCACAAAGATATGTTATTGGAAATTGAAGAAGGCCACAACACAGTCTCAGAGAGAAGAGGATATGACTGCAAACATTGATCCAGAATTTTGTAACTGGCATTGTAAAGAAATCAGTTCTCCCTGCATTTCTGTTAATCAGTTCAATGAACTCCTCTTGTGTTATCTCAGGAACATCTTCTACTTGACTGTGAATGGGATTCTGGCAATTGCAAATGGGGTGTCAGGTAGATTTGGAAAGTACAATGAAATTTCATCTTCAAGCATGTGCAAGTGTTCTTTCATAGACATTATCATCATAATCCTTTTGTTTGGTTCCATGTCATGTTCCTCAAAAGAACCAGGTAAGGTAGGCAGCATGTAAATTTTATTTTCATCCAATTTTTTGGGCCAAAGCTGAAGTTTCATTTGGAATGATCAGATCTTTTCAGACAAATCAAGGCATGTTGAATTTGGTCCTTCCAGTGATATATTGAACTCATTCAATATGGCAAAGATGACAACGAAGTAAGTTATTTTCTGCATTTCACTTTTATGGCTGAGAAGCGCTTCAAACTATGGACTTGCTTTCAGATTAAAAAATGTTTTGAGTTAATCAAGAAGTTCAAAAGAACTTTTTAGAACTTTTCCTCTTGACAACCATCTCACTTCAGTGTGAAATAGCAGAGCATTATTTGGTGCACCCAATTCATTGCACAGTTGTGAAAACAGTCAACTGTTTAAAGTGCTCACCTTTATAAAAGTGACAGAACTTATTATGCTTTTCATTACAACTTATAACTCTCATGGCAGCATCTTCATTGCTAATATTTGCCTCTGAATCATACAGTGAATTGCGATGACTTTTAATGACTCATTCAGTACCACACTTTGAAATCCAGATTGACATCCTAGCATAGCTGCAGCACCATCTGTGCAAACACCACAAACCTTTTCCCAAGAGATCTTATGTTCTTTCAGAAATGAACCAACTGTGCCAATACATCATGTGCAGTAGTTGTTGTTTCATGGTTTGCAAAGGAGAAACTCATCTTTAAAGGCACCATCATTAATATACTTCACATAAACCAGTAACTGTGAACAGTTTGCAATGTCTGTAGATTCATCAAGTTGGATGCTAAATATTGGAAGTGGAGTAGATTTAATTTCCTGTATTACCTGACCAAGAATACCAGCAGAAATGTCATCTCTTCTGTGGACAGTATCATTAGATAAGGAAATTTCACTCAATTTCATAGCAAATACGTCTGCGATCATAATTCGAACAATGTCTTTGGCCACTGGCAACAGTGAATCCTCAGCAATGGTCTGAGGTTTCATAGCTCTGGAGACTCTGAGTGCCACCAAACATGAAGCTTCAATGGCTGCAAAGTTTTGTTTGTGGTACTTGCCACCAGTGTCAAGTCTGGCTTTTTTGAGTCCATCAGATTTGCTTCTAAAATAGTTGGTATCCTTGCTGGCAAAGCTCAGCTGCTTGCTATCAAAATAGCATTTTAATTTGTTCAGCTTCATAGATTAGGCTGATAGAACTACACAACAAATAACCCATGCAGTTTCTCAACCCCTGCTGTAATTATTGAGGTAAAACCATACTGTAAAAAATCCTCACTGTATTTTCTTTTCTTGGCGTTCTTCTCTACATGATCCATTGTCAGGGGATGGTTTGCCAATGAAAAAATATATAAAATAGATTTAATAATACAAAAGATGATACATGGCTTAGTCCAGTCAATACAGTTCATTGAAGTTTCCTGTGATTTACCATTCTCTGTGTTGTTTTTTTTAACATACCTGTTACTATTGCAAGGGGACACATCAACCACAGCTGAATATTAAAGAACTGATCAGCATCCAGATTATGTTTCCATAGTACAGATATATATATTGTGCAGTAGTTAAACATGATTTTACATTTACCCAGTATTTATAATTCATGAAGTGTCATTTTACCTCCATTACTTCTGCTTTCAACATAGCAGCTTCTTTCTATGCAGTAGCTGCTTTCTACACAGTAGCTGCTCTCTACACATGTGTGAATGGTCTGCATAAGTACATTATGGCACCAACCCTGTCACACACACTTGTATTTGTACGGGGTGTATGTGATGGTGTTGGAGTAATGATGTCATCATGCTGGGTACTCACACGTGGACTTATCTGCTTGTGGGCAGACCCCCTGGAGTGGATAGACGAGCATGTTTCAGTTCTAAGACCACTGGAAATATGTGTTTTCCAATGGTCTTAGGCAACCCCTGTGAAAGGGTTGTTCGACCCCCAAAGGGGTTGTGACCCATTGGTTGAGCATCACTGGTTTATTCCATTCAGAGAAAGCAGGCCCTCCTCAGTCACATTTTGAGTTCCCTTGGACCTGAGGGGCCCATCCTTTGGCTCTCTGTCTGAGAAAATTTTGCTTCAATTTTTAGGGCTGTTAGTATCTGACATTGTTTAGGGAGCATTCCTAAGGTTTCCAGGGGTTCCTTCCTCCGGAATGGGTACTGAGTCCGCCTTTGCTGTCTGTTCTTAGTCTAGAACAGACTAGTCTTAGTCTAGAACAGAAGGTTCCTCTGAAACCTTTTCACTTTGGCTGACCCTGCTGGCATTTGAAATACCAGTGACACAATTTCCAGCATCACAGCAACACACCTGTCACCACAATCTGAAAAACTGACCCACAGGTGGTGGTTTCCAATAATACCAGTTACTAACTTCTTAAGGGGCATCTGAGAATCTGAGAAGCCTTCAACTGACTATATAGCTTTCATCAGCAGAGCTACTTCAAGTGATTGGAAAACACAGGTGGTTGACAAACCTATGAGAAATACATTTACTATTTTTCCACTGCATATTTATGCGATTGTTTTGAAGGAAACACTGTCTTTACTTACTGACATGCATACATTCAAGAGGGTGTCAGAAACTTCATGAGAAAAATCAAGTATATTTTAATTTCATTTTTCCACAAACATTTTGTAGCTTTTTAAACATGTTCTCATTATTTTGGGCTACAAAATGGGCACCCATTTGTACATTTATTTTCCTGCTCTAATTACGTTAATCAATTGATTCTCAATTATTTGAACTTTTTTGTTTTACTTTTATTTTATTTTATTGTAATAGACATTGCCATACAGTCATGTATCACATGATTCAATTGTGATATCTTCATGTGTGAAAGTATCAAGAGGGCCACATCACAAGAACTGTTCATAGGTTAAGATTATGATTAAGTGTGAGCTCAAAGCCATTCATATATCTATGGTTTATATAAGCCCTTGGTTTGGTTTAGAGACATCAGTATCATTTTATAGGGAAATATGACAAATCATCCCCATTAAGTACATGATAATTATATTGATGTATCATTAATTTAGTCAATGTTATAGAATTTCAGGTTTAGACAAGGAAAGTATGAATTGTTGACTTATACAGATCAAAAAACTCAAGTAATGATACTATTGACACAAACAATGAAGGTCGGAGATAAGGCAACATTTTAATTACATGCATTCACAAAGACAGATTCATGTTTCCTAGACTAACATATGTCACGAAAAAGTAAAAAGAGCATGAAAATAGCAAATGTATGGTAGTCCTCAGGCCCATTCATTGAATGACCTTCTAGTAAAACATTCAAATATAAATCCAATAAGCTACAGATCCATAACCTTGGGATAGAAGTCACCTGATTCTTCTCACACTATGCCATTTCAGCCATAAATCCAAGGGAGTATTTCAGTTCCTTATATCTGCTATGGATATTTTAGGGTAAAGTCAAGTTGGCTCTGTGGGAGTTCCAGATTGGAGCCTCCTCATATGGCCTATGGAGGATGCTGTGCACCTCATGAAGAACAGAGGCTAAAGTTCTGGTCTTCTACACGATGGGTCTTCTACAGCCTGGGTCACCAAGGCTGCATCGTACTTTCATATTTTATTTTTTGATTTAAAATTTCTTGTCATATCACCATGTTTCTTTTTTCTGGTATTGTCTCTATTTCCCTCAGCAAAAATGATTATGATACATATATAAAGGTTTTTTTATGGGTAGCTTAATTTGATTTCATGCTCACCTACAAGATCTATTTATCTAATCCACTAAATTATAGACTAAGGGTTGAAAATGATACGTTGAAATTATTTTTAGGGTAATTTATAAATAGAATAGAAAAGCTCAGTAAAACAGTCACTAATCTTAGTTTCTGGGCATCTCCTTAAAATTCTTGTTTAATTAAATGGATTCAGACTGTAGCATTAGTATGGATTATTCCTGAATGTGAAAGAAATGGTAACCTTTGCAATTGGACCTATAAATAACATCATGACAAATGGCAGAAAAAAGTCAAGCTTTTGCTCTATTTAGATTAACATTCATGGAAGAAGCAGTTCTAAAATCAAAAACAAATTGAAATTGGGCACATTTGTGGCAGGAGGTTTATATAAAATTTTAAAAAGCAAAACCGTTACATTGATAACTATGGTGCTTCTGACTCAAGGCATGATCTTTTCAATTGCCTGGTATGCCTATGAAATTTGAAGAGTGAAAAAGGAGCATGGAAGAATTAGTGTGTTCAAACCGTAGTGTTGGCAAAGAACATTGATTACATGTAAACTACCAAAAATGAACATTTTCATTTTAGAAGACGTACAATTAATAAGACGGTTACACTTGGTAGCTCATCTTGCACATATTATCAGAAAAAAAGCTAGGAGAGGCCATCAGCATCCTATTTGGTAAGGTAAGGGACCACTAAGAATGGGAGAAACCACCAGTGTGATTCCAGTAGTGGGTTATACCATGAAGGTGACATAGGTACCGGCAAGGTTTTGTGCTGTGCACATAAAGATTGCCATACTTGGATCCTACTTGGTGACAACACTCAGCAAGTACATCCTCAGACTAAGAAGAAGTATCTTTTGTTCTCATCAAGCACCTAGGGAGATGTCACCCTTGGTATTATCCCCGGTATTTTAAGTTCACCTCGGCTGAAGAGAGGCTGGATGGAAACACACAATGTTCTTTTTCCTTCTAATGTTTTTGAGGTTTATTGCCTTTAACATTTTCTTTGATTTCTCTCATATGTGAGTACGAGCTTATCCAAACATTAGCTTTTCTCCTTTGACAATTTTTGAAAATTATGATATATAATTGTAACTCATACTTACATGGTTCGTAATTGTAGTTTTGCTATGAATGGGTTATTTTTGTTCATTAATCTACTAACTGTAAAATCAATGTGCTGCTTGTGGAATTTTTCTATTTTACTTTGGAATTCTGTATATTCTTTTGACTCTTCAAAATTTCTTTTGATATTTTTGCAAACACACCTGGCATTTTAGTAATGTATTTTATCACAGATAATTTTCTTTTCAAAATGATTTATATGTTCATTTACCAACATTTCTAATTATGGTGCTAGAATTAAATTTGAAACCTGAATGCTTTTATTGTTGAGTTATTTGATAATGTCAATAGTTTACATATTAATTTTGTTAGTGGTTTATCCCATATGATGCTTTTTTCATTTACTATGCTAAATGAAAAATGTTATTCCTTTTCTGATTTTGTTTACTATGATAATGAATATTTCTATTTTTCTAAGGATGCTCTTGTAAAATCACATTTCATTAATGGCTAACATTTTCTTCCTTTCTTCATTCCGGTGGTGGTAGATCAGAATGTGTTCTCATGTAATTAATTGTGTTTAATTTTCTATCCCTCTGTGTATTCTCTAAAATTCAAACTGAATTTTGTAGTCCTCTTATTTTTTTACTATTGTAATGAAATAAATTATTTGCTGAATTCTAGTGTATTCCTATGTTTAATTTTTTAAACTAAAGATCTCAAATCTCCATAATAGTGCATTTAAAGCTCAGAAGCATAGTTAATTGAATAATTGACCCAATTATTCAAATTACTAAACCCATATTTGCTTCTGTTGATAATTTTCATACTTGTACATTAGATAGAAAATGTAGATTTTGATAGTCCCTAAAGCACTTTTTGTTTTCTATAGCAAGAATCTTCTTAAAGTAATTGACCTGTTAATAAATACATACTATTTAATTCAACTAGTGAAAAATTGATTAATAATATCAGTAATCCCATTCACACAAAACATAAACTGTAATCACAAATACTCCTAGGATTTCCTCACCTATTACAATTTTATGTAAAATGTGAAATCATATACCAAAAAATACACACGAATATAAACTGTAAAATAAAATGACTGTCTGAAAATTCAACAAATGTATATAAATAACAAAACACATTAATAATGACCTTCATACCATATATCACAGAAAATTAAACTTACTCCATCAATAAATAAAACCTGTGAATGCATTTTAATAATTGTGCTTAAATGTTTTTCTGTGTAAGGTACTCTGAGGGTAGACACTGGGCTATGACCCACAACATAGACTTTTCAAACACAACCTCCCTCTTGCAGCAGAGACTGTCTGCTCTGGCAAACTGTACCACTTTTCAAACCTTACACAGAGTCACCACGAGTTGGATTCAACAAGCAGCAGTGATCTTTGTGTGTGTTTTGTTGGCATTAATATAAAACCAAATTTCAAAGCTTAACACATGTAAGACATTATCATGTTTTTAATATTTCAAATGAATACATTGTATTTTATTTATTGCTAGCCAAGGAGGAAGAAATTAAAGTAAAATATATTGAACAAAGTTAAAATAAATATTACCAATAGAACATTAATTTTCATACCACATTTTTTCATCAGCTATACTCATATATTGACAGCTCCTTTAATTCTTCTAAGACTGCATTACTTTCTGCTTTTATTTGTTTGTTGTTGAAACATTTGTTTTGGTAAATGGAAGATAGTTTACATTAAATGAAAGAATATTGTGAAGTCATTATCGGCTTTTAGTCTGTGGTGGCTTGTGTGTTACTGTGACCCTGGGTGCTAGGTCACTGGGTCACTGAGAGTGAGTATATTTCAGTAGTGTTTCCAGTTTCAGAAGAGACTACACATAATTAATTAGCCACTGCAAACCTAATGGATACCATAGAAACATTGGAACTTAATAAAAACCTAATGAACACTACTGTCAGAGCTAGTGCCAGAAGATAAATCCATCAAGTCAGAAGGCACTCAAAATATGACTGAGAGAGAGCTGTCTGCTCAAAGTAGATTTGGTCATAATGATGTGGCTGGAGTATGGACTGGACCAAAAAGTCCTCGGGGTCTTCATTTATTTGTTGATGAAGCAAGACTCAAATGGGAAGAAACAGTTGCAAACATTAATTAATATTGGAACTTGGAATGTACAAAGTGTGAATCTAGAAAACTTGGAAGTCATTAAAAAATGAAATGTGTGTTAGTCTGGGTAGAATAGAGAAATAAATTCATAAGCATTCATATGTGTATAAGGGAGAGGTTTATATACCAGAGGAATTGAACATGGAGAAAACATCCTAACCCAGTCCAGTCCAAGGCCAAAAGTCTGATATTAGCCATACCAATCTAGAAAGCCCTCTTCAGACTCAAGAAACACATGCAATGAAGCCTAATGCAGGAGGGTCACAAGCCAGTAGGTAGAAAGTCTTTGGGTTCAGTGGCGTTGTAAGCATCTCAGTGCTGACAGGGGTCTCTCTGTGGCTTCTCCAGCTTTGGGGGTCTGGTTGCATCCATGTGGCTTGTCTTCTGCAATGTCTCCCAGGGAGTAGCAGAGAGAGAGGGGGGGGGGGGGGGTGTGTCTTTCTGCCTCCAAGGAGGAAGTACCAGATTTTCCAGAATGCTCAGGATAAAGCCATGCCTACACAGAAGTCTCATTGGCGATCTCCACATTGACAGCTTAGACTCCACCCCTACACTCTCTATCCTTAAATTGACACCAGATAAGGTGACTACCACAAAATGGAATACTTAAAGGTCAAAGGTTTAAGAGTTAATGAGCTAAAGCGAATTGGCATTGATAATTTTGAATAGAAATTATATAGGTAACTGCTGGGAATGACACAATCAAGAGGAATAGGGTGACATTCATCACCAAAAAGGACAGACCAGCGTCGACTTTAAGGTCCAAGTCACCTGTGACAGGATAATGGGAATTCTTGGACATTTCATTGTGGTCAGGCAAACTGGATGGACAGGCAGTTGGGCACACAGATCAAGGGAATGCTGCACTGTCTCAAATCAAGAAAGGTGTAGCTCAGGGTTGTAAGGTCTCCCCGTACATTACTCAAGCTGTATACTGGGCAAAGAATCAGAGAAGCTGGCTTATGCGAAGAGGAGTCTATTATCATGATTGGGAGAAGGCTTGTTAGCAACCTTTCCTATACAGAGGGCATGCTCTTGCTTGACAATGCAGATCGACTTAAAGACACTTGCTAAGGAAGTCGGTGTATGGTGCAGTTAGGGGCAAGCTGGGTAAGGAGTTGTCCCAGAGAAACAGTCAGAAGCATTAGGAAGGGAGGAGTGGCTCAAAGGAATGTCAGATAAATGATGTGACATTGTGGAGAGTTCAGTGAACGATATGAAGCAAAATATGTATGGATCGCTGAATAGAAAATTTTTATCCATTGAAACATCAGATGTTTAAAATATAAATACTATATATTTTAAGAAATAACAATAACCACATATTTTATTAAGCTCATTAGCAAGTTTTATTTTCTTCTATATCTCCACTCTTGCTCTCTAATACACACCTATATGCTCATGTTCCAAAGAAGTTGAAAACACTATTTTGTACTTGATATTGCATTTTTCCCCTCAGCCCTGTGTCCTGCAAGAAATAGGCACTCAATATTAAAAAGAAAATTAAAGGAAGGGTGTGTTGAAATTTAATTGTTATGTTTGTAAAAGGGAATAATTCTCAATTCACTGCCATCAAATGGATTCTGACTCATAGGGACCTTCTTGGACAGAGTAGAACTGCTTCTGTGGGTTCCTGGGAGAGGAACCGATGACAAGGATCCACATGTGACCTCCTCCCTGGGGGACAGACAACAGAGAAGGGGGGGAGGGAGACGCCAGATAGGGCAAGATATGACAAAATAACAATTTCTAAATTATCAAGGGCACAGGAGGAAGGGGGAGCGGGGAGGGAGGGGAAAAAAAGAGGACCTGATGCAAAGGGCTTAAGTGGAGAACAAATGCTTTGAAAATGATGAGGGCAAAGAATGTATACATTTATACAATTGATGTATGTATATGTATGGATTGTGATAAGGGTTGTATGAGCCCCTAATAAAATGTTTTTTAAAAAAGTAGACAGTCTAATATTTTTCTTGTGAAGTACCTGGTGGTTTTGAACTGTTAACCTCATGGTTAAAAGGTTAATGCACAACCCACTACATCGCCAGGGCTTCTTTCTTTTTTTTTAATTTAATAACTCTTTTTATTGGCATTCAGACAACTCTTATCACAATCCATACATACATCAATTGAGTAAAACACCCTTATAAAGAAGAATTTATTTAAAAATTTTAATAAAAAGCCTCATTTGCATATTGAACTATATCCTAATTATTAGCATCAAGGTACATAATTAAATGACACAAATAACAAGGTTGTTTTTATTTCCAGCAGACTAATTGCTGCATAATCAATGTGCGATCTATGGTTATGTTTTCTCAGTGCAGAGAAAATTGAAAATGATGCATACTATGACATGTAACAAAACAAATGCATGCTTACTACGTTCAAAACTAAAGCTTTACATTTAATCTGCACCTTAAATGCAAGTACCTCTCGGTATATTTCCATGGCTCTTGCTTTTGTGAATTTGTTTACTTTGAAGCAGGCTCTCTTCACAGTTGGTAATGGACTCCACTTGAGGGATGCTCTAGATGGGTTGCCTTGGGAAGTACTTAGTTTTATTGAATAATATGTCAGTGCCAGGTATCTCTTAGAAGAAACTTGATTTCTCTGGGAAATGTGCTCATTTGAGCGGCTTTTAGATAAATCAATTTGGAGAATGGTCAGAAGGCGTTTCCGCTCTTGTCCATTGCTTTTGTTAAAAATAATATGGGCACTGTCATAATTTCACTCTGAACTCTACATGAAACAGACTTGCAAAGGTTCTGAAACTTTCCAAATGCCTTTTAAAATATAAGAGAAACACTATAAAATAGTAAACTCTTCATAAAAATATTAGATCAATGAACTAATTTCTAAAATAAAATTACTAACCTCAAACTGAGAGTAAGCAGAAACAATATGCAGGTTGTAAATACAACATAGACCTTTAAGGAGTCTAGAAAACATATTTATTTAAACTATTGCTTCAAAGATATCTTTAGAAAGTAAACTACTTTTTCCTGGGAGCTTTTTTAGGGAATATGAGATTTTCAGTGAAATTCATGGAATGTAGAAATTAATAAATAAAACAATTAAGATGGCACAGGACAGGGCAACAATTTGTTCTGTTTAACCATATGCTTGTTAAGAATTAGTGCATCTTCAACACGTAAAAAAACCCAACAATAATAAAAATGAAAATATACATTTCCTGAAATAAGACTTTTATCAGTTTAGATAGAAAATTATAGTTAATAATAAAATTAATAACAAAGTAGTAATGACCTAGACTATTGGCACTCATCGATTTATAAATGAGTTAGACTATAGTTCTGCCAAAGTTAATTATTAGGATAGAACATTTAAAGGAAAAATAAAAGCTGATGATGTAGGAACATCTTTCTATAGATTCTAGGGATTCCTAAACACAAAAATGACTGAACTTCATAGCTGTTAAAATCAGCCCAAAATTGAAAACGTGATTAAATAAAATAAACAAACTTTGCTGAATGAAGTTCAAAAATAATATTAAAATGATCCAATTTTTGCTTAAAAATAATGCTCTTATAAAAGATAAACCAGTTAACCAAACTAATAATTTTTATAATAATAGAAATGTTTTCATCAGCATGACCTAAAACATATTCTATGGACTATTTGTTTTTCAAATATTCTCATGAAAATTATTTAAAATGATCAAAGCATTCTATCCTATGATTCCCTCATATGTTCATATTATCTTTCTTTTTCCTATTTTAAAACATGAAATTTCTTTAGGGATCATCTTGTTTAACGTACCTGTGTATTCTCAGATGTGCATATACCTGAAACACAGTAGCAAAGAGTATTGAAAACAAAGCAGCTTGTCAGGAGAACAAAGAGATCTGTTTGGGGCAAAGTCCAACCAGGATGCTACTTAGAAGGGAGACTGATGAGACTTGTTTCACGTACTCTGGACGTTTTCAGAAGGGACCAGTCCCTGGGAAAAGACCGTGTTTGGCAAGTGAAGCGTGAGCCAAAAAGAAACAGACCACCAAGCAAATGGGTTGGCACCGTGGCTGCAACAACGGGCTCAAACAAAATAATCTTTGGGAGGATGGTGCTGGAAGGGCCTTTTTTCGCTTGGGCAGAGCATCACTGAGTCAGAACCAATTTGATGGCACCAGAAATCCAAAAGAAGAGAACTTAACATTCATTCAAAAACACCAGCAAACACATAAATTATAAAAACAACTGAATAATAATGACTTTATCTCCAATATATCACTCAAAGAGTTCTGAAAGGTCTGTTACTTAATGGTGTCAACTGAATCCGAAGGTAAATTTTCACCCTATCCAAGCCATGGCACCAGATGGTCAACGATACAACGCACTGAACCATTATGGAGATGATTTCTCTAAGCTATGGTAATAAGGAGAATGTTCGTTTATGAAGACTCTCTCAAAGAAAAATGAGTGAGTCTGGCATTTTATACAGGCAGCTGAATAAGTGAATCGTCCCTGGGTTTTATGGAGGGGATAAGGGAGAGTAGAAATAGATCTTATTGTATAGCCATGCCCAGGATGGTACTGTATAGTTAACCGTGTGTTGTAACCAAAAGAATGATGGGACTTTATAACTGCTCCTTGTGTATGGATGCAAGGATTTGGGTCAGCTTCGTTGTTTTCAAGGGCATATTAGATTAAGGCTGCACTTCTCATTTTAAAAGTACTGTGCTGAATTGCAGGTACAAATGTACTTATGTAAACAGAGCAACATCACAAATGTGACTAACTATAAGCAAGGACAAGGAAAGTAATTTGAAACTAAAGCAAAAATTAGTATATAAAATGTATACTGGGCCAAATATATGATTATTAGTTTTCTAATACCAAAGAAAAGGGGGAAATGTTACCACTTACAAGAAGTAGAATTTTCAGAATATTAAAGGAAACTAAAAGGTCAACCATTCCTAGAAATGAGCACTGAGAACATTTTCCCTGAAGAGGGCAGTAGGCAATGGAGTGATCACTATAACCCAAGTAATGGAGCCTGGTGATGTAGTGATTACGAGTTGAGCTGCCATCCACAGGGTCAGCAGTTCGAAACCACCAACACCTCTGAGGGAGAAAGACTGGGCTTTCTACTCCAATACACAGTTAGAGTCTCTGAGACCTAGAGCGGTTTGCTGAGTCAGTGCTGACCTGATGACAGTGAGTGTTTTAACCCTGACCAAAGCCTATTATAATATGAAATTGAATGTACTTTCTACCAATGCTATTTTAGGGATAATGCTAACAAATATAAAATTAATAGCAACTATAAAGAGAAATCCTAATATATGGTTTAATCCTTTACTGTCAATCTGAAGGACCCTTGGTGACATAGTGGGCTACACCCTGAACTGATACCATCATGTCCACATTGGACCCCATCAGCTGCCTGGAGGGAAAGATGAGGCTGTCTGCTTCCTTAAAAATTAAGGTCATCAAACCTGAAGGGACAGTTCTGCTCTCTTTATTGACTATAGAGCTGTATGAGTCAGAGTTGACTTGGTCATGAACTAAAACATATTCTCCGGACTATAGTGAGAGAGTGAGTGAGCGAATGAGTGAACATAGAATCTCAGAGACATAAGAAGAGACAGCTGCACGTGCCCCATCATTTGTCCCACCTCAACCATCAAAAAATCCTTATCTTTTCAGCGGATTTCCTCATATTCTCCCTTTAGCTACTCCCAATTCAGAAACCAGAGTGATACTCTGAACTAGAAAATAAATAAATGACAAAAGTTGGTTTGTTACCTCTTACTCAGAACATTCCAATGATTTGCTTGCTTGCCTGAAGTACAAACCACAAAGCATATATGAACTCAGACCCTCCCTGCCATTGAGTTAATCTGACTCACAGTAACCCTATACGTAATGACCCTTTAAATCCTATTCTGTTCAGTTTCTTCCCCTCTCTTCTGTGATTGGGAACAAAATAAATTGATTTCTCTATGCCAGCAGAGCCCTTTCCCTTGAGCCTCCCTGAGTTTTTTTAGAAAACAAGTTCCGTGGCCCTGGTCTCCAGGTAGACATGTCGCATTTGCTGCAATGTGAATGAACGGGTAAAAGCCTCCTTAAACTCTGGTGACTAACAGGTGTGAGTTATAGTCCTTTGTAGAGAGTAGACATGCATTCCATAGGATTTTAAAAGTATGACCTTTTGGAAGCAGAGTGTAAAGCTGTTTTCCAAATTGCATCTGGACACATTCAATCATCCAACCTTTGGACTAGTTAAAAACAAACAAACTTATTTATATTGAGTGGACTCCCACACAGAGGGACATCTAATTCTGGACAGAACTTCCCCTGTGGGTATCTGAGACTAAAAGTAGAAAGCTTTCTCTATCCCACCCAAAGGCTGGTAGGTTCGAAATGCCGACTGTGCACCTAGCAACCCCATGCATAACCACTACACCACTATGATTCCTTTGGGTTCAGAGTAGAGAATAAATAGTTTCTACCTCTAGGGATGTCTTGGTGATTAATGGGAACATTGATCCTGTTCAATGTTCCAGTTTAATGACAAAAGAGCTCTTAACAACACAGACTGCCAGAACGAAAAATAAGAAATCAAGTACAAGACAATGTAATCTCAAGTTTAAACAAAATGGAGGACTCCAGAGATCGCCAAAGAACACAAAGCTGATTATGTCAAATAATAGAGCATGAAGTTGAAAGAGTGCTTTTTGTCCTTGTCCTTTGAAGTTTGTCTCAGAGCAGCACGTTGCTGCAGAAAGTGATAATTGCATCTAATAATTATTAGAGATTAACTTTTGCTCTAATAGTTAAGAGAGAAACAAATCAGATTGGAAGAATTTGTATTTAAGTTGAAAATGAATGTCATACACTCACTTAGCTTGACAACATCCAAAGCTCTTTTCAGCAAACATTCTACAAATCACAGAATCAAAGAGTGATGTGAAGAGAGCTGGGTAGTATCAAGCCCATGCTGTTTGCTTAACAGAATTGGAACTGAGGATAAAAGATGTGGTTTAACTTTTATATAGTCTTAAGTCCATGAATAACTGGAAATTTAAGAGGAAGAAGTACATGTAGTAGATAATTGAAATGGGAGAGTAGAGCGTGAATTTAGGGTTCTTATTGCATCTATATATTCTCAATATACTAAAGCCCTATATAATTTGTACTCTACAATCCTACCCCATTGAAAAAAAAACATATTCAAACAACTTTAATTACTATGAGTGGTTTTAATTAAAGCATTATTCACCAAGGAGGAAATTTTCTTATCTGTTCTTTGTAGATAAATAAAACAATGTGCTTTGTGATTTGGGGAGTTTAAGCATTGGAATAATTATCAGAGATAACAGGGAAGCACTGGACACTGAGTTGGAAGGCAATGAGTTGAGAGGCAGGGTATAATGAGTTCTGCGATGCTTTGAAAGTTGCACATCTCTGTTTTAATATTTCTTACACCTTCATTCGCTTTCACCTCCAGAAGAGCAATAAAACCCTAGGATAATGAATATTCAGATATACCCATACTTGTGATTAGCATAAAACTTTCCAAACTAAACCCACTGCCATCAAGTTGATTCTGATTGATAGCCACCCTCTAGGACAGAGTAGAGCTGATCCTGTTGGCTTCCAAGACTGACTCTGTGGGAATAGAAAGTCCTCTCATTTCCCCTCGCAGCTGATAGTGTCCCCTGTGTTTAGCGGCCTGCCTGGAGACCAGGGCTCCAACATTCTCTGGACTTTCTCAGGTTAACTTTGTTTTTCGCATGCACCTAAAAATAATATGAATCCTTATTCAATATAATTTTACTTTCATTGTGCACCTTACTGCTTTGGTTAGCCACAAAAGCATAGCAAATCACTGCAGGATCTGTGCTTTGAAACAACAAATATTTGATTATTGCCTGTTATGCAATCTTGATTGGGATTTTCCTTACCTCTTGCTGCGAGATAGCTGCTGGGACTGAGGTCACCTGGAGACTGAGGAGAATGTTCCCGCACCTGGACTGTAATTATTCTGATTCCTTTAACCTGCAGTCCAGGGTGCCAGTCCTGTCCTTATGACGTCTTCTCACTTATGTTTATGTTATCTTCTGAAAGGTAGTCATATTTTTCATGTGTATGTGCCCAAACACATATCCCTAACCTGAACATCTCAGGATGCAGAAACTATGAAATCTAAGCCAGAAGAGGCACAATGTCATTTCTGTTGCGTTCTATTGCCACAGGAACAGACAAAAGGTAATGGTGAAGGCCATGAACACAGGGAAGTGAGGTTCATGGTTCTGTTATCTCTGGAGACTAAATATCGCACCTATCCCTGAGTTTAATATGAAAATTCACTGTAGGATAGACTAAAAAAAGAAGACTCAAAAGAATGTGGAAGGACTATGATGTGATGGACTAAAAACATGATGACAATGGACTGATACATCTTTTCAAAAATTGATCTAGAAAGAAAGAGTGCCAGTTGGTTTCTGAGCTCCATCTAGCCTCAGACATAACTAAGAATTTTTAAAAATTTAAATAGCCTCAAATCTGTTTTTAATATTAACATTTAATTTAAATATTAAAATTACAACTCTATCACAGTGGTCTACATTAACAAATGAGTGCTACTTTTAGACACACATAAGAACTCTATCATAATTGTATTTTTTATCATTTTATTGGGAACTCTTACAACTCTTGTTACAATCCATACATCAATTGTATCTGACATATAAGTACATATATTCTATCATTCTTTTCTAGACATTTACTTTCCCTTGAGCCCTTAGGATCAGCTCCTTTCCCCCCCCCCTCCCTTCCCCACCACCTCCAACTATAGTGCCCCTTGATAGATTGTAGATGGTTAATTATTTTCAAATCTCACAATGACTGTTGTCTCCCTTTCCCTCTGGTTTCTGTTGTTTTTCCCCTAATGGGGGTGTGTACTTATGTGCCATTCATTTTCAATTGGTAACCCCCTCCCTCCCCACCTCTCCCTTTTCTCCCTACCCTTTTGGTATCTCTATTTCCATTCCTGTTCCTGGGTTCCATGTGTTGTGAATTGTATCTCTTACCTATACCTATGTGCATGGTTCTGTCTAGCCTAGAGTGGGAAGCAGCACAGAAGTCATGAAACCAGGAGGGGAGGAGGCCTCAAGGGATCAGAGGTATATTGCATGAACTATCAGTGCTCTACTGCACCGTGATTGACTCATCTTGTCCTGTGACCCCTCTGTGAGAGATGTTCCATTTTCCATACATGGGCTTTGGGTCTCTGCTCCAACCACCCTCCATTCTCACCAATTCATTTTTGCTTCGTTGTATGCTGTTTGTTGTGACTCTTCTGATGCCTGTTACCCGGTCTCAATGACACCTCAAGATAGTACTGGCTGGTGTGCTTCTTCCATGTGGGCTTGTTGCTTCACTGTTGGATGGCCGCTTGTTTAACTTCAAGCCTTTAAGATCTCAGACACTTTATCTTTTAATAGCCGAGCACCAGCCTCTGTGTTCACCACATTTGCTTATGCACCCATTTTGTCTTCAAAGATTGTGTCAGGGTGGGGAGCATGAGCATCACAGAATGCCAATTTGTTAGAACAAAGTGTTCTTGTATTGAGGGAAGATATGAGCCGAAAACCAAGGCCCATCTGCAGCCTAAGTGTATTGCCTTATAAATAAATGTACATAGGCCAATACCACTATTGTTATGGATTAATGCATTCACATAAGTGCACACCTGTTAACCTCCCTATCTATGCCGTTGCTTCCTAGAGCTTCCCTCTGTTTCCTTTTGCCTCCTCCTGTCCCGCCATCACTTTCCCCCTTCTTCCACCTCTTAGTGCTTTCTCTCCACTAGCTTCTTGTTGCTCTAATACTCATGGGATCTCTACCCTCTCCTAGATGCTGGTTCTACTTCCTTCGTTGTTCCCCTGTCCATGAGCCCGTCCACTCACCACACCCCTCTCCCCACCTCCTTCTTCCCCCTCTACCTTCCTGGACCATTGGCCCCTTTGCCTTCTCCCCAATCTTCCCTCCCATGTCCAACCCATATAATTAGGTGACCCATCTATTTCCCAGTCCGAACAATAAGAAAACATACAGTTGAAGAAAGAAATAGATGAGAGAAAGAAAAAGAAAAACCCTACATAGGTCCAGGTCTATTTGCTGACCCCCACGAGACCCTCCCCACTGGTCCTGAGAGAGATTGTGGGGCGGGGTGGGGGGGCGGCCCCTCCTAGCCGAAAGTCCATTCTTGGGATTCCTTAGGGGCTCTGTGGCTAGGCTTTATACCAAATGCTGGTGTGTTATGCTCCATTCCCATACTGTCTCCCTATGCATTTGACTCACTTGACCATCCTCCTTGTGACTTTTTTGTTTCCACGAATACTAAGGGACATGAAAGGACAGTGATGTGAGGACTGTAGAAGAGGTGAAGAAAAAAAAACAAGGGAGGTGCTGTCAGCACCCAAAGAGATGAGTTTGAAAAATATTTCCAAGAATGGAATCACCTATTTGACAAATGTATTAAGTGTAATGGAGAGTACTTTGAAGGTGATAAGGTTGTTTTGTAAAATAATTAAATGCATAGCTTTGATAAAATTTTCAGGGTTTTTTGAGGGGTCACCCACATATAGCTGATAACATTATGAACTTTTCTGCAACAGGATTCAACACTTGAAGCAATGAGTCCCTGAGTCTGGGATGAAGGCTACAGTCTTGGAGGACGCCATGATCAATTAGTAAAACATAGTCCCCAAAGACAGTATTTGACACCTACTTTGGTGAACAGTGATTAGTGACTTAAAAGCTCCTGAGTGGATGAACATCTACGGTGCAATGATTGGCCTCTTCCAGTCACCAAAAAGAAAAGGGAAGAAATGAGAATATGCATAAAAACAAACAGTCCGCTATCAGTCCTCACAACTTCAAGACTACAAGAACTAGATGGTGCCAAGCTCCCATACCAACTGCTCTAAAAGTGAATCATATTCAAAGATCCTGGTTGAAGTTGAAGAAGGATATGGAACCATATTAAAAATCATCAAACAGGCCAGCTTACTGTTCATATACAGCCTGGTGGAACCCCCAAGGCTATGGCTCTTAGTTATCCTTCATGTCTGGAAATGAACTCACTCCCATTGTTCAATTATTAGGCAAAAAATAAACATCTAAAAGGGGAAAAATAAAAGTAGAGAGATATGCATATCTCATAATAATCAGCAATTGGAGATTAAAATGACACATTTATCCAAGAACACGCTTCATAAGAATTAGGGAATTAGGAGGAATGGACACAGAAAGGACAGGGTGAAAGTGTGATTAAGTGAGTGTGTTAGTTAGGCTGGACTAGAGAAACAAATCTAGGGATAATTTTATATGTGTAAAAGAGCTTAATATGCAGAGTAATTGAATATTGACAAACATCCCAGCCTAGTTCAGATCAAGTCCATAAATCTGCTATTAGCCCATATGTCTGATACCAATCTATAAAGTCCTCTTCAGAATCATGAAACACATGAAATGAACCCAAATGCAGGAAGATCAGAGGCCAGTGGGTGGGAAGTCTTGTGGATCCAGTAGCATTGTAAGTATCTCAGCGCTGGCAGGGATCTCTAAGTGGCTACTCCAGCTCCGGACACTGGAGTAGTTCCATGTGTCTTCTCCACAGAGATGTTTCACAGAGAGGTAGCTGAGAAAGAGTGTGTCTCCGGCCTCCAAGGAGAAAATACAGGATTCTTAGAATTCTCAGGAGAAGGCCATGCCCACACTGAGGCCTCATAGGCTAGACAATGATTGACAGGCTAGTCTCCACCCCTTCACTCATGAGCCTCTCAAGTTGACAACAGATTATATAACTGCCACAGTGATGTTTCATTATGGAGATTGCAACCAATGGCATCAAACAAAAGGCATAAGTATGTGTCAGTGGTAAATTGATCTGTTCCGTAAGCTTTCACCTAATTTGCAATGCAAAGTGGTTTGCTAACTAAGAGAAAATCTGAAAAATAAAGACCATGTAAACGCTTCTGATGACATTTTAGTTAATTTTCAAGAAATAAATTATAAAAGTTTAAAGATGTCTGCATCTCAGGTAATGTGCAGCCTTTGAGAACTGAGGACTTCTGTCCACAAGGAACATAATTTTTTTCCCACCAATAAGTAAGGTTATGAAAGGACTCTGACTCTCAGATGTTACTCCAAGATGACACTGTGATTTTAGGCTGGTAGTATCCTGTAGAGAGATCTTAATGAACCCATACCTAGAGTTCTCACCTACAGAAATAGTGAGAAAATAAAATTGTGCTATTTAAGCTCTTATATCTTATAATTTCTTAGAATCTGAATTGGAATTCTAATACAAGACAAAAGATGGTTCAACTTTGTAGTTACATGCCATAGAGATGGTTCTGATCCCTATCAACCCACATACGACAGAAAGACTGCCTTCTCCTGTGCCATCCTCACAATTGTTCTTAGGTTTGAGGTCATTATCGCTGCCCCTGTGTCAATGCACCTTGTACACAACCTCTTCTGTTTCACTGCCTCTCTTCTTTTACTCAGCATGATGTCCTTCTCCATGGGCTGGTGGCTCCTGATGGCAAGTCCAAAGTGCATTAGAGAAAGTCTCGCCATTCTTGCCTCTAAGGAGAATTCTGAGTGAATTTTCTTTCTTTTATCATTTTATTGGGGGCTATTACTGCTCTTATCACAATCTGTACATATGTCCACTGTACTAAGCACATCTGTACATATGTTGCCATAGTAATTTTCAAGACATTTTCTTTCTATTTGAGCCATTGGTATCAGCTCATTTCCCTCCTCCGCTCCCTCCTTCCCTCCCTCCCTCATGAACCACTGATCATTTATAATTTTTTTTCATGTCTTACACCAACTGCTGTCTCCCTTTACCCACTTTTCTGTTGTTTGTCCCCCTTGGAGGGTGTTATATGTTGATCACTGTGATTGGTTTCCTCTTTCTTCCCTCATCTTTCCCCTACTCTCCTGGTATCCCTACTCTCATCATTGGTCCTGAGGGTTTATCTGTCCTGATTCCCTATGTTGCAGGCTCTTATTGGTACCCATGTACATACCATAGTCTAGCCAGATTTGTAAGGTAGAATTGGGGTCTTGATAGGTGGGGAGGGGGTGGGCATTAAAGAACTAGAGGAAAGTTGTGTGTTTAATCGGTGCTTTTCTGCACCCTGATTGGTTCATTTCGTCCATGTGACCTTTCTGTGAGGGGATGTCCAATTGTCTACAGATGGGCTTTGGGTCTTCACTCTGCTCTCCTCCTCATTCACATCGATCTGATTTTTGTTCTGGGTCTTTGATTCCTGATACATGAGCCCATTGACACCTCACAATCACACGGGTTGGTGTGCTTCTTCTATGTGGGCTTTGCTGCTTCTCAGTTAGATGGCCACTTGTTTATCTTCAAGCCTTTAAGGCCCCAGATGTTATATCCTTTGATAGCCAGGCAAGATCAGCTTTCTTTACCATATTTGCTTATGCACCCATTTTGTCTTCAAGGAAAGGTGAGCATCACGTAATGCCAGGTTATTAGAAGAAGGTGTTCTTGCGTTGAGGGAGTTCTTGAGTAGAGACCCAATGTCCATCTGCTACATTAATACTTAACATATAAATATGTGTACATATGTCTATTTCCCTATTGTTATGTATAAATATATTTACATTTATGTACGTGCCTGTATTTATAAATCTATAAATGTCCTTTGCCTCCTAGTTCTTTCCTCTATTTCCTTTTCCTTTCCTCTTGTCCCACTATCATGCTTGACCTTCATTTGGGTTTCAGTAATTACTCTCGGATACATTGCACTTGATCAAGGCCCACCAGGCATCCTATGTCTTCCTTACCTTCGATTTTAGATCACTTGTTATTCCCTTGTGCCTGGGTTTGTTGTCTCCCTCCTTCCTTTTCCTCCCCTTCTCCTGTGTCCCCCTGGAACAGTCAGTCCCATTTTTCACCCCTTCCGGTATTTATCCCACCTATCTTATCTGGATAGACATGGAAAAAATAATAAGCACAAAATAAAGCAAAACAAAACAACAACAACTAAGAGGGAACAAGCCAAACAAAAATAACAACAAAAAAGAAAAGCCTACAAATAGTTCCAGGTCGGTTTGTTGACCTTTCTGAGTGTTTTCTGGCCGAGTCTGGTGGGGGTGCTATGTCTATTTTGGGGATTCTTCACAAATATCATTGATTTGCTCCCCATGCTGCTCTGTTGCATGCCTTTTGTGTTTTGTCCTATTGTTTTGGGGTCAGATTAGGCCCAATTCCCACAACGTGTCTCCAGTTTTGTCTCATATAGTGCCGTGGGCCAGTGGGGGGCATCCTGTCTCATAGTAGGGCTGCCCTTAAGGCCCTCTCTGTTTATTGGGTGCTTCAAGCAGAAATATCATCTTTGGGGCTTGGTGGGCCAGGATGTGTTCAATTTTTTCTTTGTCTCTCCTTCCCTCTTAGTTTGTGTCTGTGTGCTCTGATCAGACACTCCCCTCTCCCTGAGCTGTAGGTTCAGTCTGTCCTCTGCAGTGCATTCTTCTGTGGTGGGGGGGCACGTAGTTGGGAGGGAGCTGGCCCCACAGGCCTCTCTATTGGTTCACTGCTTCTTTCAGGTACACTAGGAGCATACTTGTTTCAAGATAGATTTTTTTTCTTTGTACAGTTCATGATACTTTCAGTATTCTTCTCCAGTACCATAATTCAAATGCATTGATATTTCTTTGGTCATCTGTACTCAATGTCCAACATTCACAGGCATATGAAGTAATGGGACATACCACAGATTCAGTCAAGATTACTTAGTCCTCAAAGTAGTGCATCCTTGCTTTTCAATACTCTAAAAGAGGTCTTGTGCAACAGATTAATCTAATACAATGTGAAAGCTTGATCTATTGACCACTTCTTCCAAAAGCATTGATTGTGGATCCAAACAAGACAATATCCTTAAAAATGTCAATCTTTTCTCTGTTTAGCATGAGGTTGCCTATTGGTCCAGTTGGGAGGATTTTGATCCTCTGAACATGGAATTGTAAACCATAGTGAAGGCTGCAATTCTTGATATTTATCAGCAAGTGCTTCAAGTCCTCCTCACTTTCAGCGAGCAAGTTTTGTGTCAACTGCAAATCACAGGATGTTAATAAGCCTTCCTTCAATCAGAGTGCCGTATTTTTCTTCACATAAACCACCTTCTCTAAAGATTTTATCAACATACAGATTGAGTAAAGTATGGTGAAGAGAGACAACCCTGACAGACACCTTTTCAGATTTTAAACCATTCAGCATTCCCTTGACGTTTTACCCAACTAGATCTTGATCCATTTACAATTTCCACAAGAGCACAATCTTGTGATTTGGAATGAGCTAGTGTATAGTATAGATAAGAATGTACTTTCTAAGAAATAGATTTGTCTCAAATATTTTCTTCTATACCATTTAAAGTTTAATTTGAGCACATATTAATAAGCCTGCAGATAAATATGCAGAGACTAGGAGCTGAAGTGTTCATATATTGGATTTAGTATTCAAAGAAGAAAGCAATTGGACTTTTGAGTAAAATCTAGATTTTTGTTGCATAAGATCTATTTAACAATTATGTGATAGAATTCATCTTATTTGTTAGGTTTTGCCTACATGAAAGGCCTGAAATTATAGGAGCCTGTTTTTTCTTCTCAGATTTCTCTTTTTATTGTTTCATATGACTTGCATTTTTCTTTGTCAAAACAAGTTCATAGGAAGGGAGTAGGTGACTGTAATGATAGAGGACCAACCACCACCACCTGACCACCACTAGGGGTACGAACAACAGAAACTGTGAGGGAAGGGAGACAGTGGACAGTGTATGATATGAAAATAACAATAATTTATCATTTATCAATGGCTCATGAAGGTGGAAGCAGGGAGGAAATGTAAAAAGAGGAGCTGATACCAAGTGCTCAAATTGAAAGTGCCTCAAAAATAATGATGGCAACATATGAGCAAATATGCTTGATACAGTTGATGTGTGAATTGTTATAAGAGCTGTAAGAGCTCCCAATAAAATGTTCTTCAATAAAAATTTTTAAAAACCAAACAATGAGAAAAACATACATTACGTAGTTTGCATAGCTCATCCCTTTGAATTGACTTATCTCTATATAGTATTTTTATAACTTGTAACTAGGAAATTTATGAGCAAGAATAAAAATCTATTAAGGATTGCTGAAATGTGTCCTTAAGTCATAATTCTAACTGAGGAATTCTTACAATAAAAGGAAAATTGTGTTTAGGTATATTTGGAATGCTGAACAGAAGAAGGTGGAAGTTGTTAACACAAGTTTAATATGTTAATGTTTGAATTGTACTGTATTTTTAATTTTAATAGTTTACTGCACAAACATTAACACTTCTAGTTGTTTAAATTGCTGCAAAATGAGAGACTATTGTATATACATATATTTGTATATGCAATACTCTGTTGATGGACATTAGAAAGATTTTATCTAGATTCCAATATTATAATTAACTATATAAATTCATGCATCTGAGTCTATAGGATGACCTGAATGCATATATATGCATTTGTATTAATATTTTAATAGCAGATAGTTGGCATTAATTTTTTTCTGCCCTTTATTTTCTGTAATGAAATATTTAGTTTCCCAAGCTTCCCTAAGTTTTGTTATGCTAGTATTTAGTTTAAAATTGTAGGCTATTTTACTAAGTAGTGAAAAAATTAGTATAAATAGAAGTAGAAACATTTCATGCAACATATGAAAAAATAGATACTGTTTTTTCAGAATAAAATTGATCTTAGAAAAATACATTAGAAAGATTATGAACTATCCTGACTTATTTTTATGTAAAATAAACTTCTATGATTTAAAAATGTATACTTTTTACTAATTGTGCCATGCTAATATTGACATCTCATGTATGTCCAGGAAAGGGTCATCCTTTATTTTCTACATGTTTTCAACCATTCCATCTCCTTCTAATAGAAGATGAGAGGGAACATTTCTCCACATTCTTGACAACTCTAGACACTATCAACGTTTTCACTGGATGATACTTGAAAACCTACCATTCCTTGTAGTAGTTTTGAGTTGATTTTATTGTTAGCTGACTAATAGAATGCCCCTTAAACGCGATGATGAGGAAACTTCATCTAAAATACTTGGACCATGTTATCAGGAGACCATTTCCTACAGAGAGCCATCGTGCTGGGGCAAGTGGAGGGGCGGCAAACAGAGGACGATCCTCAGCGAGACTCAGTGGCTGCAGCAATGGCTCGGACCTAAGAACATTGTGAGGAGAGCTCAGCATTGGGCTGTGTCTCCTCCTCTTGTACACACGTAGGGTTACTATGAGCCAGAGCCATCTTAATGGTCCCTAACCACAACAATAGTGTCATATGATGACTGGTATTTTTTCAATATGAGATTATGGATCTATTTAAATACCATTACCTGGTGGTTCCAAATTGTTTATTTTAATGTTAATAATGCAATATCAATATCAGATGTGTACATGTATCTAACGTTTATACATGTCACACATATACATATGTTTTCTCTCTTTAGTTCTGTGATGAAGTATTTTCAAGCAAATTCATTTAAGATCATGGCAACAACATCTTATGATGTTTTCTGATAAATATGAACAGATGTTGTATAAAAATGTTGTGCTGCTAGGCTTACCTAGTCAAATTACTGATGAGGGAATGCCAGATTAAACAAACAACAATAAAACCTTCCAAATGTTCTTAAGATAAATGAATAAAGACAATCAAAACTGTGACAGGAACACATTGCAATACAACATTTGCTACCGGTAAATCTGATTTTATTTATGTATATTTTATATATGTAATGTAGACATAGTATGTATATAATTAGAACATAATATTTTTAATATATTGATGTATATGTACTATGCCAATCATTAACATATTTTGAGTTCACTGTGGCACAGCAGCCTTGTGACCCCAGGATTGTAAATAGTAAACACCAAATTCAAAGGCGGGAGCAGTATGAGCTATTAAATTGTGAACACCTGGGTTGCAGAAGGCTATGGAGGTCAGTGTCGTTCCCAAATCCATTTGCAGGGCGCACACCTGGATTAAGCCTCAGGGGAATCCCTGACCAAGTTGAGGACGTGAGTAGCTTTGTTATCAGAGAAAGCATTCATTGTAAATTTATTTATGACAGATGTAATTAGGCTAAAATGTAATGTTTTCCCATTTGACCCATACTAAAGTGTTTCAGCTTAAAAAAAAAGTGCAGAAATACAACTGGATTAAACCTTAAGTAAATCCCCTCTAACCACAGACCAGGGATGTGAACAGCTATCCTGGACAGTGCATTGGAAATGGAGTTATTGCAGATGCAATTAGGCTACAATTTAATTTAATTTATCTTTTGATCAGCCTTTTAACTCATTTTAAATCTGTTCTAGTGTCTTCCTTCTTTTCGCTGTTTTACTTTACTATTGGTGTTGGTTTTTGTTGTTGGCAATATGTATGGTTTTCCGAATATGAAATCCAAATAGGTAAACCTGTAGTGATAGTAATTTGACTAATGGTTTTGGGGGCAGGGATATTGAGGGGGGTATCAAAAAGAAGAAATGTTCACGGTGATGATAGCACAATGCTTTTAATATGATTGCACTATGGGTTTGTGTACTGTGTGAATTTTATGCCAATAAAACTGTTAAAATCGAATGAATTAAAAAAGACTATGAATATGCTTAGACTTTGACGTCTTGAGCTCAGTGTTGTGTTTGTGGGATTCAGCATCCATATTATTGACAGTGTTCTGGTCTACTGTACGCCGTATCCTTAGGATATGGAACTGTCTCGCCATCAGCTAAAAGCAACAGCAAACTCAAGCAGCTAGTTCCAGCAGCAGATTATAAAGAGAGCTTCTGTAATTGATTCTGGAATGCTGACAGTCAGATAGTAACAAACCCTGCCTTCCTGGTGGTCAGCAGGGCAACAGGAAAATCTTGGATAATGTCACACCAGAATTACCAAACCTTTCACTTTGGTGTACACTTACCACTCACTGTGAACGAGTGCAGGTACACACATTGGTTTTGCAAATATAATGATCTGTCAAGAGCTTTCTTTTGCAGGACTTTCAAAGTTGGTAAACTTTTGTAAGGAAACTTGGTGACAGGTGCTGTACTCACCAGCATTATCTTCAACCATTTCTCCAAAATGGTTCTTAAACCATTTCTCCGTATTTGTAATTTTCTGAAGTCATGCAACAGATTTTTCATAACCTTTCTCCATTGGTTCTATTTATTCTTAGAAAAGTAATTAATTTTCAACATGCTAATTCACCATTAAAAGAAATAACTCCCACAGTGCATTTATCATTAGCTAGAATACCCCTTTCCTCATATTTTCGATCTTCAATTATACCACAGCTCACACTAAAGGACTGCATGTGTACCATAGTCAAACTCATCTCAAATTCAAATCCACTGCAATCAAGGCGACGCTGACTCGCAGACACCTGATAATACAAGGAAGAATTGCACCTGTGTGTTTCTAAGGCTATAAGTCTCACAGCAGCAGAGAGCCTCCTCTTTTGTGTGCAGTGAGACTCGGGACTGGACCTGCAACTCTGGTCAGCAGCCCAGTGTGTGATTACTGTGATGTCAGCTCTCCTTATGGATCCCATATTAGTTTATAGATTTTCCCATAATTTTATTGCAATTATTTACAGAGTAGTAGCAGGAGATGAGGTGATATAATGGTTATACCTTGGGCTATAATACTCACGGTGAGCAGTTCAAAACTACCTGTAGCACCGTGGGAGAAAGCCTGGGCTTACCAGCACCCATAAACAGTTACAGTCTCAAGACCCACAGGAAGGCGCTTTGCATCAGTACTGACTTGATGGCGTTTGGGGCCTGTATCCTACACATCTTCATGAGTTGTCTTGTGTGTTAAATAATCAGCACAATTTGCCACCTTGAGTAAAATATAACTAGTTATTGATATTGTTTGTGTCTGTAAAGTTCCTTAATACTAAAAGCTGGATCTAACCTGGCTTAGCTGAATTTTTTAACATGATAAAAGGATGTGTTTTCATTTTCCTCATCACTTCTGATTTCCCTGATTTGCACAGCAGTAGAATCACCTGTCAGTAATTTTATCAAATTATAGAATGATTTTGTACCACTCCATTATTTGCTAATAATACCCTGCCTTGATAGTTAGTAAACACAATATCCACCTCCCTTGACTAACTTGCAAATGTGTCTCTTAATCTTTTGTGAGATATTCTGTCCTTAAAAGTTTAGTACAGTGTTGGCAGTACAATTTAAGGGCAATTGTGTGTTGCTTGAGAAGTAATATTTCTCCACATTAAGATTCTATCCATTGCTTATTATATTCCCCTGAAAATAGACTTCCTATTGGGCCCATTTTTGTGTGTGTACATAGGGTTGTATGAGTCAGAACTGACAACTGTACTGAGTAACAACTGCTAGTGGATTTTATTATTGAAAAATTGGATAAATTTAATTTAGAATATAACCAATTAGAAATTATAACTATACTGTTCTAAGCAACACCAGTTTCTGCTGCTCACAAAGTCACTGATTAAGATAATATAATGAAACAACATTAAAATAAGGCTTCAATAGTCTCATAAAATCATTGGAATTATATAAATTGAATGACTTTAAGAATATCTCAACAATAGTTTCTTTTTAAATCATTTTATTAGGGGCTCATGCACCTCTTATCACAATCCATACATACATCAATTGTATAAAGCACATTTGTACATTCATTGCCCTCATCATTCTCAAAACATTTGCTGTCCACTTAAGCCCCTGACATCAGCTCCTCATTTTCCCCTCGCTCCCCGCTTCCCCCTTCCTTATGAACCCTAGATAATCTATAATTTATTATTTTGTCATATCTTGCACTGTCCAACATCTCCCTTCACCCATTTTTCTGTTGTCCATCCTACAGGGAGGAGGTTATATGTAGATCCTTGTAATCTGCTCCCCCTTTTCTATGCACCCTCCCTCCATCCTCTCGGAATTGCCACTCACACCACTGGTCGTGAAGGGCTCATCCACCCTGAATTCCCTGTTTCCAGTTCCTGTCTGTACCAGTGTACATAGTTTTTTAATTTTTAAGATAAACATTGTTTATCACCATTTAAAATAAATATATTTCATGCTAATGTGTAATAGTTCTGTTATAAACCTAACTAGTTTTCTGTTTTATTCCTTATATTAATAATTAAAAATATAGAATAATTTTCTCTTAAAAGGCTTGATTTAAAAATAACTTTTATGACCTTTTACTTCATTATTGCTACTTTAAGGATTAAAACATGGTAGGTTATACTGACCTTTAAACCAGCTTCTTACAGTGTGATTTGCTGATGGTAAAATGTACCCTTTTTGGTGTTTAGTATGGTTAATTGTGGCAGCTCAGACATTCACAGAGCTCTACAGAGTCTCATCCCTCCATATGGTTCCTTCATGCCCCTTGTAAATACTCTCCACACCCCCATCCTGATCAAGCCCTAAGCTACATTAACTTACCCTGTGAATTTTAACAGTTTTGTCATCTCTAAACTTTTATTAAAAAAGGAATCACATTTACATATTCTTTTTGTCTGCCTTCTTTTGGCTCAGTGAATTGTTTTTAAGATAAAGGTTTTATTTTCTTACCATATTTTAAAAGACTTCACTGAAATGTTTTATGTAAAGCAGAAATCCTTAATACGCTCTTTTCTATCCTATAATATGACATCAAGGTATGTAGACATTAATTTTGCTGATCAGAGTTGAAAATGTGGGATGTTTAAATGAAAACAGAGAAGGTAAATTGCCTTTCTCCAGTTCCAGAGGACACACAAGCTATTGTGCAGAAGTATATAAGCCCAACAAAAATAATTCACTGCCATCAAGTCAATTGCTGGCTCAGTGACCCTGGGTTGGTTTCCAAGACTCTTTCTGTTTCCTGGAGTAGCAAGCCCTGTCTTTCTCCCACAGAGCTGTGGGTGGCTTCAAATTGCCGACCTTGCCGATTGCAGCCCCACGTGTAACCATTCCACCAACAGCACCATTGCACAAGCATTATCTATGAGCTGGAATAGGCTGTAACAGTGACTAAGATGTACCTGCCGTGGAGTTTACTCCTGATTCCTAAATATACTAGTCAACAAGGACGGATCACGGCACTCTATAAGTATTGTCTTCCAGATCATCTGAAGGTTTGTAGAGACTCTAATATTTGAAATCATTTAAAATGTCAGTGTAGGTGTTAAATGTTATTAAAATTCCAAAGCTATGAAAATATTTGACATGGTTTAAAATGTCCACACAATCACCAGCATCTATTTCTAGCTAATATTTTGTTTTAAAATGGGGGGAAAATAGCAAATAACAAACAGCATAAAAACAACTGGGACTCTGGTGTTCTAAGAACAATAAAACAAAAATATTTAGCTGAAGTAAGTTTCCTGACTTACTAAATAAAAAGAGGCTGCCAAGTAACATTTGTATTTCAGATAAAAAGCAAAATAGAGCTTTAACATTTTTGGAAGGGTTTGCTGTTTTCTTTCAAGCAAAAAACATTTTTTCCCTGTAAAATGACACTAAATTGGCTTTTGTTTATCTTCATGGCCCTTTTTATAAGGGAAGGTAAGTATGCTTGATTTTAAGAGTTGTTTAAATCAGAGAAAGGAAATTGTGTTTTTGAGATTACTGCCCTCCCCCGCCCCCAGTATGAAAGAGTCTTCCAATGAGAAATGTATAGGTGAAATTATATTGATGCTTGCTCAATGTATTTGAGGATTTGTCAGCATGACATTATAGTAAAGTACATTATAGTAAAGTACAACAAATAAGGGGAATAGTTGGAGAACATAAAATCACAAATAGTGTGGTTATCAAATCAGGTGATCACTGGTTCCTTACTACTCCATTATTGAAATGGTGGACTCAAACCGCTAACCTCATGGATAGTAACTGAATGAGTTAACCCTTTGTACCACTCTGAAACTGCTATATGAAGTCACATCATGAGGTAAAAAGTATTTAAGTTTTAGTCAGGGTCCTACCTTGAAGGAAGAAAATTTAGGCAAAATATTGAGTAAATAATGAATAGTATTCCAAAAGGTATAATGGAATTCTGATACTAAATCTATATGATCTTATTGAAATATAAGTTAAACCCTTATACATACTTTCCATAAATAAACATCTGTGTCCAAGGTCTTTTTCAATTTTTCTTCTGATCAAGGTTGACATTAAACTGACTGTTAAAATCCATGTGAAACAATATCTGCAAAGAGTCATCCATCACTATAGGTGCACTTTGTTCAAGTTTACTATTTGTTCATTTTACACATGCCCAGTTCTATTGGATTATAAATGCTAATAAAGAGATGTAATATCTGTTGGTCCTCTTGTTGAAAATGAAGATTTGAAGCAATTATTAATGAAGATTAAAATACTTCAATATGAATTATACCTCAATATAGAAAAACAAAAATCTTCAAAATTGATCATTAAACAGCATAATGAAAAACAGAAAAATACCGACATTTTCCAGAATTTTATTTTACTTAAACTCTAACCAATGCTTATGGTGACAGCAGTCAATAAATAAAAAGACATTTTACATTGGTCAAATCTGCTACAAAATACATTTTTTTAAATGTTAAAGAGCAACGAGGTCACTTTAAGGACTAAGGTATACCTGATTTAAGCCATAACATTATCAATTGCCTAATTTACATAAGAAAATGGAAAATGAATAAGAAAGACAATATACTCTTGGATTATGGTGTTGGTAAAGAATATTGAATCATTGTGGACCATGAGAACAATGAACACATTTATCTTGGGAAAAAGTACAACCAGAATCCCCCTTAGAAGTATAAATAGAAAAAGGCTTTGTCTCGGGTACTTTGAACTTGTTATTACATGGACCAGTCCCTAGAGAAGAATATCCTGCTAGGTTAAGTAAAGGATCATCAAAAAAGAGGAACCTGGAGGGCATGGATTGACATATAGTAGCAACAATGGATTCACAAACAATAACAATAAAGAATATAGTGCAGGATTAGATAGTACTGTGTTCCATTATACTTAGGATCACTATGAGTTGAAACCAATTCATTGGCATCTAACACCACCACCAACAACTAAGAGATTCATTAATAACAAGGAATTTTTAATCTATGGATACCAACTGTAAAACTTATCGTGTGCTATAACTTTTTATAAGTAGCAAAATATTTACTTGGAGATGCTTTTCTGTGTTTTAGTAGTGGATTATTGTATAAATCAACCATCCATAATGCTATTTTTTAGAAAGAAAAATATAAACTGTAGTGTTATCTCCCCATATTTTTCTTTTTCAATACACCAAGTAACCAAATTTCTTATGAAAATAAAAAATCTCCATGCCTTAAGTGAGTTTTCCATTGAGTAAAACAAAACATTCATTGCGAATGAAAATAATGATGGAGATTAAATGATTTTGCAAAGGAAAAGTACTTCCTTCTGTCAAAAAGATTAGCATTTGAAAATCAGTAAGCTTTCATCAGACATTTATTCTGAGAAGGAATTTCAGACAGTGGAACAGTATGTAAAAAAATATAACGATGTACAGACTCTTCAGGAAGTTAAATATAACTGCTTAGAGAATGCAAAGGGGATTGATGATAACATCAACTAGAAATATAAATAAATATGTCAAAGGTAGTTTAGAAAAATTTAATAGCTCATAAGGAGCTTTTAGGGAACTATTAAGGATTTGGTGTTTTATTTGGAATATTTTCTATTACTAATAAGACTGATCAATTTCTAAAACAATATCTTATAGAATTTTAGATCTGGAATCTTAGAGTTTGTAACTTTTAACAGAAAACTTATCGATTTACCACATGAAATATGACCATTATCAGTTTGCTGTAATTCTGTGCACTTTCATTTATGAAGACATCAGTCAGCGTATGACATGAAAAAATAATTTTTTATAAATAACTAAGGGTTCATGAGGGAGGGGTGGTGGAGAAGGTAAGGGAAAAATGAGAAGTGGATAGTAGGATTCAAGTAGAAAGAAAATGTTTTGAAAATGATGATGGCAACTAATATACAAATGTGCTTGACACAATGGATGGGTGTACAGATTGTGCTAAAAATTGCATGAGTCTCCAATAAAATGATTTTTTAAAAATAAAAAAGAAAGAAAGGAAAACTTCAAAAAGTTTGTGAAAAGTGGAATTGAAACACAATAGAATTTTTTCTATAAACTCTGAGTAATTTTGTATATGTGTATTTCAATATATATGTATGTATGAAATTCCATCATTTTCATTTCTTGAATGTTTTTGCATGAATGAAGGTTGGATATGATCTTGATTTCCTTGTACTGCTGAAACAGAAATATCACAAGTGAGAGCTTTAAAGGACAGAACTTTATTCTCTTAAATGTCAGAAGGCTATAAATAAGAATTCAGGGCACTAACTAGCTCTAGGGCAAGGTTGTCTTTCTGTTGACTATAGGGGAATATCATTGCTTTTTCAGACTTTTTAGTTCTAGTATTCATAGGTTCATTGCTGATAATCACATAGCTCCTATCTTCCTGCTCACCAATCATTTTTCTTACTTCTGTGTCTAATATACTTTTTTATTATAACTCAAAGGCAATTTGACTCAAGACATATACTGCATTAATATGATTTCATTAAGAAAACAAAGAAATCTATATGCCCAATAAGATTTCAGCCAGAGGTATATAATGCCACAAGAACAAAACCAGCATTGAGTCGTTTCTAACTCTAATCCCAGGTGTACAGACTAGGGCTATGCTCCATTGGATTTTCATTGTGACCTCTTGAAAGTAGACCATCTGGCCTTTTATGCCAAGGATCCTCTGGGTGAATTTGACCCATCAACCTTTTGATTCATAGCTGAACTCTAATTATTTCTGCCACCCAGGGATTTCATCAACAGATTTAGGGGCTAGGATGTATATAACTTAACCAAAGCACTTGACATGACTAAAATGGCTGTCCTAGATCTAAACCTAAATATATTTTTAATCAAACAGCCACTTCATAACAAAGCTCTGTTTCTGTTACTCTGAAGAGACAATTAGGCTTCTTGTAAAAATACAACCTCTTGTAACCCTAAAGAAAGGTCAAGATTTTAGCTTTTAGAATGCATTCGTTCAGCAAAAGATTTTTGGCAGAGAAAGTTTATGGACACTGATTCCAGAGAAATGTCTTGTTCATCATATCTCAGTGGGTTAGAAATGCTAATATAATGAAGTATAGATGTTACCCCTTTTTTGAGCACGTAGCCTTTGTTTACTCTACTGTATAAAAACATCAATCTTCTTTTGCAATTGGAACAAAATAGAACCCTGCATGGTACTAGAGATTCTACTGATTCCCAAATCACTCTACCTTTCAATAAAACTATTTGCTTTCATGTCAAACAGAGTGCCAGACTGATGTGTTTTACTATGACATTTCTTAGCAATCATGAAAGGAATTGCTACAATATTTCTAGGTGATCACACAGGAAACCAAAGGGGAATTTGCATCTGAAACTTCCACAGTGGCAGGAATTTGGGCTAATAGAACCAGAATAGACATCTCCAGTTCTAATGCAGATTCAAGAGTTTCAGAAATTCCCCACCCACCCCCCACCTAGGTCCCAACACCACTATTGGCTTACTAGGAAAGGATATTTTTTTCTATATGGAATTCTTATTTACAATTCAATTAAAATGGAAATTTTGGCTTAATACACAAAATATAAGGGTAGATAATTTTTTTTAAAGGAGGGAGTTCTAGGAAGATGGCAAATGAGTAACATATATGAGAGGGACTCTGCAGAAATCAGCATAGGTGAGTTACTAAGAGGGAAATTCTACACTGCCAGGTCGAAGGAGAAGCATCATAAAGATAAGTAGGCACAGATACACTAGGCTTTGAGAAGCTGGAAGATTTTGGCTGACCACAGTGGAGGCCTGCTAGGGTTTGACCTTAGCCCTGCCACTGTCTCCACCGGAGCTGGGATCATTTGAAAGTGGCACAGGGACTTTATCTCAACACATGGACAGCTTGCCTCCACCTCAGGGCAGTGTTTAAAACCCTCCAGGCCCACGGTCAGGGATCATGGCTCAGCTAACTTGTTACTTTTGTTTCCTTTTCTTCTCTCTATTACCCCACAGTCTTAGAAGGCTTAGTTTTTTTTATATTCCCTTTTCTCTCACAAACCACTGCCAACTTCCAGACCATTTCCCTTAGCCTAGAGTATTTACACCCTCTCTCCACCCAGATGGGAAAGCCCCAACCTCTGCAGCGTAACTGGAGGCTGGGGAAATCCTGCCTACCATCAACCAGGGGATATACCACCCAACTACTTCCAGGGGAAATCCCAGCCACCTTCTTCCCGGAGAAATTCAACCCATCTGCCCTCTTCAGGGCTTAACACATGGCTGGAGAAAGCCTGCCCACCTTCTTCATGTGAAATCCTGCTTGCGTGCTTGGGCGGCCGGGGGTGGGGGTGGGGGGGGACGTGGTGGTAAGGGTCTCCTATCTGTCCTTATGGTACCACCTGCTGAGAGAACATCCTTTAGTCGGCCATAGTGGGTCACAAGGCCTAAGGGAGCTCAGCCAATGTTCCATGCTGCTGCAGGAACCTCTGCCCAACCTCTGCAGCAATCTACCTGACTAGGGAAATTCCGCCAACCATTCATGGTGCTCTACACCAAAGCAAGCAAACCACCAGCCTTCTGTGACATTCCTATAGCAGTGGGCATCCAAGAATGCCCTTTGCATTGCCACAAGCTGCCGTGGGCCACACCACCAAAACTGCTTGTGAGATCACACAGTACAGCACCATCCTTTTAGCCCTGAGATGACATTCAACTTTCCCTCCAAATAACAGAATACTCATTGACTAGGAAAAGAGTGAAGCCACAGGAGGATAAAATGGTATGCCAATTCCATAGTGAAATTAGTTGCAGACATTTCAAAGAAGAATTCCTATGAATCTCTCAGAGAGAGCCTGTGCTCTTGGACTCCCTGGAAAATGGCACATGGCTCCTTAAAGTACTGCAACAGAAACAGCAATCAGCCACAACAACCTCAATGAAGAAACAGGAGACATTAAAGGCAATGTAAGAAGATGTCCTGAACCTAACAACGTGAATAGAAGAAGCAGACATTGATGTGCCAGAGAAAGAAAATTTCAGAATTATGCTGGAGTCATTCAGGATATGAGGGAAACAATACAGAAAAGGGATTAAATAATAGAGGAGATAAAGCCCATACACTAAAGGGAAATACAATAACTTAGGGAGGAGATAAAAACAAAACAAAACACAGTAGCAGTCTCACAGACTTCGCCAATTAACTGGAGGAAAGACACAATAAAGAACTCATCTGCAAAAATTGTGAGAGAATTCTTGTAAGAAAACTTCGCCAGCTTAATGAATGAAAAATATGCAACCATTCAGGAGGCTGAAAGAACACCAGCTAGAATGAATCCCAAGAAAAAGTCACTAAGGCACAGAATAATTACATTATCCAACTTTGAGGAAAATAAGAAAATCATGATAGCAGCTAGGGAAAAACAAGCAATCACATATAATGGTTCCCAAATAAGAATATGTTCAGATATATCAGCAGACACTATGAAGAAGAGAAAGTGGAGTAACATTTTCCAAATTGGAAGAAAATAACTCAAAATCAAGAACACTCTATCCAGCCAAATTATCATCAAGTTAGGTGGAAAAGTAAGAGTCTTCCCAGACAAGGAAATACTCAATGAATATGTTAGAAGAAATCTAGCCAGAAAAAAGATCCTTGCCGACCAAGTATGGGCAGAAGAACAACACTCACCGAGCACAAATAAGAGATTGCCACATAGAAAAACCCCACCCAGTGGACAACAAAGGAAAAACAGTCTCCAAGATAGCATTGGCTCAAGGGTGGCAAGAAGTCAAGAATGAAACACACACACACAACACAATGATAAGGGAGGTAGGAAACACCCAAAACAAAAGGTATAAGATGACATCACAGAGTCCACAGATGGAAGTAATAACCCTGAATATCAATGGACTGAACCCAAACATTAAAAGACTGAGGCTATCAGACTGGCTGAGAACACACAACACATCAAGTTGCTGCCTACAGGAGACACATCTCAAGACTACAGACAAAAATAGACTGAGAATTAAAGTCTGGAGAAAGGCATACTAAGCAAACTGCAATTCAAAAACAGCAGGGGTTGCAATCATAATCTCAGATAAAATTGACTTCAAAGTGCAAACCATAAAAAGAGATAAGGAGGGACACTACATCATGCACAAGGGAACGCTATACAAGGAACCAGTAAGCATTTTCAGCATATATTCACCAAACAAGAGACCCACTGAATAGGTGAAACCAAATGCTCCAGAAGATGAAAAAGGAATCACAGCATCAACAATTATACTAGCTCACTTCAAGACATTGATTTATGAGAAATATAGACCACAGGGAAAGAAACTCAACAATGAGACTAGAGATCTAAGCACTACAATTGGACAATTTGACCTGCTAGATATTTACAGAGCTTTTCATCCCAATACAAAAAAAAAAAAAAAAAGATCAGATGCTTTCCAAGCCCTTATGGCACATATCAAAGATAGACTACATGCTGGGGCATAAGGAGAATCTACATAAATTTAAGCACATTCATATCACACAGACCTATCTCTGACCACTGTGCCATAAGGCTGGAAATCAACAAAAGGAATATGAAGAAAACAAGAGTAAACAGCTGGAGGATGAGTAACTATCTATTGTAAAAGAAGTGCGTAGTGACCCAGATTGGAGATGAAATTAGGATGTGTCAAGAAACCAATAAGAATGAGAATGCAGGACACAAACACTTATGGGACCGCAAAGGCAGTTTTAACAGGAAGCTTCATAGCAATACATGCACACATGAAAAAGCAAGAGAGTCTTATGATTGTTATGCTGGCACAAAATTTACAGCAACTTGTTCAGAGTCAACAAGACCATTCCACTGATAGCAAAAGAAAAGAAATAATAAAAATCAGAGCTGAGATAAAGGAGAGGGAAAATAAGAAAACTATTGATAAAAATTAATGCTGCTTAAAGTTGGTTCTTTGAAAGGATAAACAGAATTGACAGAATGGTGGCAAACCTAACCAAAGAAAGGAGGGAACAAATTTCAATAGCCAGGATGAAGGATGAAAGAGGGGACATTACTACACACCCTAATGAAATCAAAAGGATAATTACACAGTACTACAAAGGATTATACTCCATGAATTCAACAACTTGGAAGACATGGACAAATCCTTGGTTAACCATTCCCTCGCTAGACTATCCCCAATGGATATCAAGAATCGCAACAGACTCATAGCAATAGAAATAGACAAGGTTATCCCCTGGACCAGAAGGCTTTACAGGAGAATTCTATGAAGCATTCAAGGAAGAAACAATCCCCCAAAAAACTCTTCCAGAACATAGAAAAAGATGTAAAACTCTTGAACTCCTTCTTTGAAGCTACTATAACTTTGATACCAAAACTGGACAGGGATCCCACAAGAATCAAGAACTTCAGACCAATATCCTTAATAAATATTGTTGCAAAAGTCCTTAACAAAATATTGGCTAATAGAATACAAAAGTATATAAAACAAATAGTTCACCATAACCAAGTGGGATTCATACCAAGGATGTAGGAATGGTTCAATATATGAAAGACCATTAGTATAATTCATCATATTGACCTGAAAAACTGTAAGCCCACATGATAAATCTACAGATGAAGAAAAATCACTCTACGGCATCCAACACCATCCTGTTTAAGACATTCGAGAAGGTAGGAATGGAAGGAAAATTCTTCAAGATAATACTAGCTATATGTGAAAAACCGACGGCCAAAATGGTAGTCAATAGAGAAAAAAATGAACACAATCCCACTGAAAAAGGGGACCAGACGAAAATGCCCCTTCTCCACACTCTTATTTAACAATGTACTTGAGGTTTTAGCTAATAGCATAAGGCAAAGGAAAGACATCAAATGTATTCACCTGCACAAGGAAGAGATGAAATTATCATTATTTGCAGATGATATGATTTTATATATGGAAAATCCCACAAGCTCCACAGAGGGAGTACTGGAAGCAATAAAAGAATATGGCAGAGTGCCAGGATACATAATCAACAAACAGAAGTCTACCAGACTGCTATACACATCAGATAAGAGCACAGAAGAGGAGATCCAAAAGGGTGTACCCTTCACAATAGCCAAGTACAAATTGAAATATCTAGGGATATAACTGACTTAAAGAACAAAAGTTTTATATGAGGAACACTACAGAACACTATTACAAGAAACCAAGAGTAACCTCAATAAATGGAAGAATATCCTGTGCTCATGGTTTGGAGACTCAATATAGTAAAGATGTTAGTTCTGCCCAAGGCATTATATAACTTTCATGCAAGCCTGATACAATTACCCTCATCTTTCTTCAAAGAAATGTAAAAACTGATTACCAATTTCATATGGAGAGGGAAGAATTAGCAGAGGACTCCTCAGGAGGAAGGACAGAGTGAGAGGGTTTGCTTTACCTGACTTTAGCACAAATTATACAACCACAGTTGTCAAAATCGCATGGTATTGATATAATGACAGATACTCAGACCAATGCAAAAGACCAATGCAAAAGAAGTAAAATCATCAGCACACAGACAACTGATATTTGATAAAGGCCCAAAAAATATAAAATGGGAAGAAGATCCACTCTTCAACAAGTGGTGCTGGAAAAAAAATGGATATCTACCTGCAGGAAAATGAAGCAAGACCCTTATCTCATTCCATGCACAAGAAACTCAAAGTGGATCACAGACTTCGAGGTAAAACCCCAAAGTAGTAGGGCCATCAATGAGGGAATGGGGACCAACCTGAGAACTTTGGCACAGGGAATACATAAGCTATCAGAAATAGGGAAGGACACAAATAGATGAGTCACAAATTGACAAGTGGGATATACTGTGTACATCGAAAGACTCCACCAAGAGAGTAATAAAAGAGCCCAAGGCCTGGGAAACATCTTTAGACTGACACAACAGACTAAGGTTTTATACTAAAAGCTGCAATACCCTGCTAGCTTCCAAAAAGAAACAAACGAATTGCCCATTGAGGAGGTAGGCAAAAGTCCTTAAGTGACGTTTCACAAGGGCAGAAGTTTGAATGGCATAAAACATGTTCCCAATCATTAGCCATAAGAGAAGTGTGAATTAAAACAAAAAAAGATATACCACCTAACACCCTCAAAGGTTGCTGCATTCAAAACTTCAGAAAGCAGCAAGTGTTGGAGGGGCTGTGGTGAGATAGGGACTCTCATCCATTGCTGGTGGACCTCTAGGTATGTAAAGCCACTATTGAAATCAATTTGGCGATATCTAAAACAGATGGATTGAGCTATCATATGATCCATAAGTCCCCCTACTGGGCACATACCCAGAAGAGGCAAGAAACAAACCACGGGCAGGTATCTGTGCTCCCATGTTCATCGGGGCACAATTTATGATTGCAAGGAGTTGGAAACAACCCAAATTTCCATCAACAGAGGAATGAATTAAAAAGCTGTGGTACATACATACAATGGAGTACTATGTATTGCTAAAAAGCAGTAACGAACACATGAAGCACATTGCCACATGGGAAGAATGGGAGGAAATTATGCTAAGTAAAATAAGTCAAGCACAACATGAGTCCTCTGAGGTAAACTTAAAAAATGCAAAAGGGGCATACGGAAAAAGCTACTGTATGCAAACATTCCTGGGGTAAGGTCCAGGTATCATGGCAGGGTCCAGCAAAAATCCAGGGATATACATTTGGTCGTCAAAAAGGAGGGGGGACATAAAGAAATAGGAAAAATAAAGAATTGGTTAGTGGGGGAACAGGCCTCTAACCCACCCAAGGTGAGGGTATAGCTTATATCTCCATAAGGAGATATGTCAATGAAACATACCAACATGAAGCAGGGAAATAGTAGAGAGGTCTGAAGGGCCAGTCCCAATCCCATCTACGTGGATAGCTCCCCTCCCCCCAAGAAGAATTTACTTCTGAGAACAGCACTGGAGCTGCAGCTCAGGGAGAGGGACATATCTGATCAGTGCACACGGGAGCAAATGAAGGGGGAGGAAAAGATAGTGGAACACATCCAGGCCCATCAATCCTTGAGGACAATATCTCTGCTCAGAGCAGCCAATGCACAGAGAGGACCATATGGCCGGCCCCACTATGAGACACTGAATCCCTAACTGACCCATTGCCCTACAGGAGACAACAATGGAGACCAAAAAAATCATATCATTGTGAATAGGGGGAGTGCGGAGTGGGGACCCAAAACTTATCTGTGGGCAACTGGACATCCCCTTACAAAAGGTCATGGGGAGGAGATGAGCCAGTCAGGGTGCAGTGTAGCAACGATGAAACATACAATTTTCCTCTAGTTCTTAAATGCTTCCTCCCCTCTACTGTGGCTAGACCAGAGGATGTACACTGGTACAGATAGGAACTTTAAAAACAGGGAATCCAGGAACAGTGCTGAGAGTGGCGATACCAGGAGGGTGGAGGGAAGGTGGGATAGAAAGGGAGAACCGATTACAAGAATCTGCATATAACTCCCTCCCTGGGGGATGGACAACAGAAAAGTGGGTGAAGGGTGGCGTTAGGCAGTGGAAGGCAGACATGACAAAATAATAATAATTTATGAATTATCAAGGATTCAGGAGGGAAGGGGTAGGGAGGGATGGGAAAAATAAGGAACTGATACCAAGGGCTCAAGTAGAAAGCAAAAGTTTTGACAATGATGATGGCAACAAATGTACAATTGTGCTTGACACAGTGAATGGATGGATGGATTTTGTTAAGAGTTGTAGGAGCCCCAAATAAAATATTTAAAAATATAAAAAGAGGAGGTACTCTGCCATATTCAGGCCTGTACTGTGCACTTTACAAACTCTACTTCTTCAAGCCCCATTCCTCTTGGAGTTATATTTGAGATTGTGCATGAAGATTTGCTACATTTATAATTTCTAAACTTCTATGTAGTGTTCTGGAATTTAAAACAAGGAGTATAATGCACTAGATACCAAGACGCAGGGCAATTATGAGAATCATGGATCAGTCAAGTTGAAACAATGCAATCCATGACATTTTAACTCTGATTTTTAAAACTTGTCTTCTTGTCATATGTAATATGCATTCAAGTAAACATAGCATTCCCAAATTCAGCCCCAAGTACAAATTCCACGCTGGAGCAAAATCCTTCCTTCTATTTGTGAAATGTGGAACAGAGTTTATCTGCTTCCGAAGAACAATGATGGAACAAGCTCAAGGCAAATATGTTCATTAAAAAATAATAGAAATAGCAATCACCAAATAAGTCCAAACCAAAGGAGCAGTTTCTCATTGATCATCTGAATAATTCATTGTTTTCTAGACTGAATATTGGTCACTGTCTATGATGATTTCTGGGTGGATATCTCTCAGCTCTGCCTTCCAAGTCCACAGAAACAATTCTGCTCCCTCAACTTTGGGTAGCCCCCTGTTCCTAATCCATTGACACTCATGCCTTTTCAGCCGTGTTAAATTAAGGGACCACTCCCAATACCAAATTGTTAGTTATCGTGTGCTAATAAAGAGGGAAGCATGATTTGATGTTTTTTTGTGTGTGTGGTGATAATGTACAACTCTTTTAAAAATCATTTTATTAGAAGCTCATACAAATCTTATCACAATCCATACAAATGGCAAATTGTGTAAAGCACATTTGTACATTCATTGCCCTTATCATTCTCAAAATATTTGCTCTCCACTTAAGCCCCCGGGATCAGCTCTTTATTTCCCCCTCCCTCCCAACTTCCCACTCCCTCATGAACCCTTGATAATTTATAAATTATTATTTTGTCATATCTTGCCCTGTCTGACATCTCCCTTCATCTACTTTTCTGTTGTCTGTCCTCTAGGGAAGAGGTTATATGTAGATCCTTGTAATCTGTTCCCCCTTTCCAACCCGTTCTCCCACCACCCTCCCAATATCACCACTTACTCAACTTGTCCTGAAGGGATCATTTGTCCTGGATTCCCTGTGCTTCCAGTTCCTATCTGTACCAGTGTACATATGCTAGTCTAGCCAGATTTGTAAGGTAGAATTGGGATCATAATAGTGGGGGCGTCGGGGAGAATATTTAGGAACTAGAGGAAGTTGTATGTTTCATCATTGCTACATTGCACCCTGACAGGCTCCTCTCTTCCTTGAGACCCTTTTGTAAGGGGATGTCTAGTGGCCTACAAATAGACTTTGGGTCTCCACTCTGCACTCACCCTCATTCACAATGATATGACTTTTTGTTGATACATGATACCTGATCCCTTCAACACCTCGTGATCATTCAGGCTGCTGTGCTTCTTCCATGTGGCCTTTGTTGCTTCTGAGCTAGATGTCTGCTTGCTTACCTTCAAGACTTTAAGACCCCAGATGCTATATTTTTTGAAAGCCGGGCACCATCACTTTCTTTGCCACATTTTCTGTTCCGGGGTTTGTTATCACCACTACCTTTCGCCCCACCTCTCCCTCACCTATGGCCCCCCGGAACTGTTGATCCCATTGTTTTCTCCTCCAGATTGTTCCTCCAGTCAATCTTATTTAGATAGACCTGCAGAGATAATAACACGCACAAAAACAAGATAGAACAAAACCAAGCAACAAAAGAAAACAACAACTAACCAATGACAACAAAACAAAATAAAACACAAGAAAGAAAAGCTTGTAGTTAGTTCATGGACTCTTTGTGGGCCTTTAAGACTGTTTTCCAGTGGAGTCTGTTTGGGCTCCAAGCCCTGGCCCCAAAGTCTAGTTTTGGTATTCCCTGGGGACTTTGTTGCTCTGTTCTCTTGCTGTTCTGTTGCATACCCTTAGTGTTTTGTCTCAGTGTGGTGGGATCAGATCTGGCAGAATTCCTACACTGTGTCTCCAGTGTTGTCCCCTGTAGTGCTATGGGCCAGAGAGGGATGGCATGTCTCATAGTGGGTCTGGCCATGTAGTCTTCTCTGTGGATTGGCTGCTCTGAACGGGAATATCATCCTCAAGGCTTAGTGGACCAGGATGTGTTCCACTCTCTCTTCCTACCCCTTCATTTGCTCCTGTATTCTCTGATCTGACATATCCGTGTCTCACAGCTGTAGATTCAGTGCTGTCCTCTGAAATAAATTTTTCTAGGGGAGATGGGAATGGCCCCTCAGACCTTTCCACTGGTTCCCTACACCATGCCAGCATGTTGCATTCACCTCTTGGAGCACTGGGTTGAAGTCTGGTCCCTCTTTCCCTGTGGAGATATAAACAATAACATCCTTTGTGTTGGTTAGTGGCCTAGAATCAATGATTTTAACAAACAGAAACTCACATTTCTCACAGTTTAAGAGATTAGAATTTTGAATTCAGATTGCTGGTTTTATTGGGTGGCTTTTTCTATTTCTCTCAGCTCTCAAGGAAGGTCCTTATTTCCTTTCAATATGAATGAGTACCAAAAAACAAAACAAAACAAAAAAACAAAACGGCAATTGCACTGGGCAGAGCTTTCTGTAGTATACATTTTTCTTGCTATGTGAGCATCAAAAACTCAATGAGTTAGTGCATCCTGTGACATTGCCTGGTAAGGTTCTCTTTTGTCTTAGTGAATTTTTTTTCATAAAAACAGTTTTGCTTGAAATTCATTTTTTTGTGATGGCCAATTTAACAGAACAATGGGTGGATGTGAAATTGTTTCCTAAAAAAAAGAAGAAGAAAAAGAAATTTTTTCCTGCTCTGGAAAAATAATGCAGAAACTGTTGTAATGTTGAACACAGCTTACAAGGACAGCACTATGTGAGAAACTCATGTCCGAGTTGTTTTCCCACTTCCAAAAAAAGGTGAAATGTTGATTGATGACAAACCTCCTTCTGGATGTCCATCAACTTCCTGTAGGGATTAAAATGTTGATTTGTAGTGCAGTTGGAGTTTTTTCCACCAGGTCAGACTGTTAATCAAGTTTTGTGATAGTTTTTTGCGCCAGCCTGGCCTATAAACACAAGTAGAATTAATTGAAGGGTGGAGAGATAAGTGGCTCAGTGAGCCTCGCCTTGCTTGTCTCTCGCTCTTTAATCATCGTACCAGTGTGTGGCTGCCTTGCTTGTTCTGTGCCTCAATTTAAAGGGTACACTACCTGAAGGATGCCTAACCATGGACTCTGTCGCTATAAGTTAAGGTCCCTTTAAGCCCACATGATTGCAATGTTCATCTCTGGAGCTGGGGACCGACAGTTGGTGACCTGTCTTGTTGTTTGCTGCCTGGGTATATATAGCCCAGCTCTCTCTACAAAAGAGAACTGGCAACTCTCAAGACTTAAAGGACCGCTAGTGTCTCACTGCCTTATAATTAATAATTTAACTGTTAATTTATTGTATTATCTATCTATCAATCTATATATAATTTAACGATTCATTTCTTGTGATATATATATTTACTAGCAATCTGGTTTTGTCTCTCTAGAGGTTCTGAGATAATAGTGTAACAGTGAGCAATAAAAAGGCCTGATTTGTGGCAGACGGTGACTGCTTCTACCACCATGACATTGCACCTGCCCACACAGCCATCACAGTGTGCCAGCTTTTGGAAAAGACAGCATGCTTCTCTTGCCCCATGCAACTTCTTTGTGTTTCCGTGAATGTAGAGGAACATGAAAGGACAGCAATTTGAAGGCCCACCAAATTTAGATGAGGTGAAAAAAAATGAGGGAGGTGCTGTCAGCCATCCAAACAGATGAGTATGAAAAATGTTTCCAAGAATAGAATCACAGTTTTGACAAATGTGTTAAGTGTAATGGACTTTGAAGGTGATAAGGCTGTTTTATAAAAAAAATTAAATACATAGCTTTTAAAAAAATTCCTGGTTTAGAGGGGTGCCCCCTCGTATATACAGGCTCAGTTTTCTTTTGATGTAAATTTACATGCATTTTATCATCATTTAACCCCTGAGACTATGAGCTTCTCATCACAGGGACCCAGGTGTAAAAGATACATTCAACTTCTGGATATTCTTTCTTGAATTATCTAGCTTTGTGATGGTGCATTACATTGAAGACTAGCTCAAAAGAGCCAATCAATTTCATTCTATTTCCTAATACTAAAGGTGGACGTCTGAATATTCACAACATTTGGATCTTTCTTTTTGTGTGAGGGTTCAATGTATTTAAGATACAAGGCAAATACCTATCTCAGACTTGGGCCTTGTCATTTAGATGATTAAAGTCTGTGTGATTAGAAAGTACTTGGTTTATTGTTGGGTGTAATTTAGTTGGTTCAGACTCAGGATTATCCTACATACAACAGAACAAAACAATGCTGAGTTCTCTATCATCTCCATGATTGTTCTTGTCTTTGAGCCCATTATGGCAGCCATTCTGTTATTTTGTCCCCTCCTAGGGCTTCCTCTTTTTGTTTCTTTTCTGAAGGTCAACCCTCCAGGACCGGTCTCTCCTGATAAAGAGTTCAAAGCCCTTGTGAAGAAGCCTTGTCATCCCCCCCTTTTATGGAACCTTCTTTTTACGCTTCCTCCAGGACAGGTTTGTTTGTCTGGTGGTCCATGACACTTTCAAAACTCTTCAACACCGTAATTTAAGTGTGTCAATTGTAGCTGTGTTTCCTTAATATTTCCCCCAACTTTCACAGCATATTTTAAAACCAAGCCTTCCTTAGTGCTCACATTGATATCATTTTAACACTTTAAATAGGACTTGTACAGCAGGTTTGCCCAATGCAATATGTTCATTGATTTTTTTATCACTGCTTCCATGAACATTGACTGTGGATCCAAGTAAAATGAAATCATTGAACGCTTCAGCTATTTTCCCATTTATCATGATGTTAACTACTGGTCGCTTTTGAGGATTCTTGTTATGTTGACATTGAGATGTAATTCAGACTGAAGACTGGAGGCTTTGATTTTCATTTCAGGGAGTGCCTTTGGCTTTCACTAAGCTTGATGGAGTCATGTGCATATCTCGGATGTTAATGAGCCATTTACCAGTTCTGATGCCATTTTTTCTTCAAATAGACCAGATTCTTGGCGATTTGCTTAGAGTACAGATTTAATAAGTATAGGAAAACTAAAGGATCCCAACACATGCTTTTCCTGATGTCAAACACAGCATTATTGCCCCTTGTTCAATTCAAGTGTCCTTTTTGGTTGTGCACAGTTCTGTGTCCAAGGTCTGCATGAACACAAAGAAGTGTTCTGGAAATCAATCCCAGTGTGATCTACACATTGGAATGATCTACACAGCCAAGTGCCTTCACCTAGTCAGTAAAGCACAAGTATTCATAGTTCTGACATCTTCTGCTTTAGCCAACCTCCCTCTGACAGGAGTAATAACTTCACTGGCCCCAGGAGCTGTTCTGACTCCGGCCTGAGTGCCCATGGAGTGTTGCAACCACTGTTGAATTATTTTAGGCAAACATTTCCAGTCTTTGATAGCTAAGTATTATCACTTCTTTTATAACACTAATGGAATCAGTTTTTATAACATTGGACCACACTTATTTTTCTAGAATAAATAAATGCATTTGTGCATAATTTACTTTTATTATGCAAATATGATACATAATTTACTTTTATTATGGAAATAGTATACAAATATTTATATGAGATTTTTACATCAATATTCAAACTGAGTTTGCTTGTAATTCTCTTTAGTGGTGTAATTGTTAGTTTTAGGATCCATATTGCACTTGCTTCATAGAACACATATGGAATATTTCCTTTAATTTCTGTCATCTGGAACTGTTCAAGTAGATTTATGACTATGAAAGACATAGTATAAGAAGGATATGGTGAATAGAACAGGATAAAAGAAACAAAGAATTGAGAAACAATCAAGTATAATTTTTTTTGCAATTTCTGACTTTAGCATTATCAGCTTTTTCATACTTAAGAAAATAGTAAAAATTAATAAAGTGTAGAATAAAATTAGATACATAGACTAAGATACATTAACTATCAGAAACAATAATTTAGAGTTAAGTGAAATTTGAACGTAGTGCTTTGACTGTATACTTGTAGACTTATAAAACAATTCTAAAAATATTCTATAGGTACATTGAGATTGAGAAAATGAGACATTATTTCATGGATAATGAGAGCTAGGATTCTCATGATCATAATGAGGAGTTATCAATGTTAAAAGACAAAGACTAGACTGGACTTTTTTATGTGTTCTATTTGAATTGGAGGTAAATTATGAAGGCATAATTTCTAATATAAATAGATATAGAGGGAGGAATATAGCCATTTATGTAAATTTATGTAGTATACATATACAATCACACATATGTGCATTTATACACATACACACACAAGAGCAAGTCAAAAAGTATTGTTATTAGGGTTCCTGTCCTGCATGCATGAGTTTATACCTAATAAATGTATTTAAGAATGCCTCGGTGATCAATGGATGGCTACAGACAATTTATCACAGTAATAACCCTTGTCTTCAACTGGTTTGGTAGCTTAAAAATAAGGATTTGTGTGTGTGTGTGTGTGTGTGTCATGAAAAAAAAAGATTGGTATTAATAAAAAAAAATTAACAAATCTCTAACTGGACTCTTGCTAATCGTTGAAGCTTTGTAACACATTTGTGGAATTGGTGCCTCACTTAAATAATGTTTTAAAGAAGGTTAGAGCCAAAAAATCAAGACAGATCAGTTTAGAAGACCATGGGGACTATTTTCTGACTCCCAAGGGGGTAATCTTTCTACATTGTATCTAAGGGTACAGAACAATTAAGGGAACATAATATGAACATGTTTTGAGGAAACCAAAGTGTTCATTGGTGAGCAAAAAGTCAGGGAAGCGGTGTGGAGGACTTCTTGTTACCCATTATGCCAACATACCTGCTCCTTTTTCAAGGTTGGCAAGTCTTTCCCTTTCCCTAGCAGAGTTTTGTTGGGAAACCTGACCCCATCCACTTTATAGCCCTGACAGTAGCCCGATCAGGCTTATTTTGTTTTCCACACAACGAACATTGACTGGGATCATGAGTCATTGGAGGATGTCAAAGTGCCATTTTGACACCCAGCTCAAACCCATGAGTGCAGCGTTCTGCAGGGGAATGTTAGAGAGTGAAAAACACCACACCAAGGCCAGGAATGTATAGACTGAGACCAGGGGTACATAGAGAAAGACTAGCTTCACATGCTGATATTTCTGGTTAATAAAGATTTCTCTGATCTAATAAAGGAGAGAGAGAGAGAGAGAGAGAGAGAGAGAGAGAGAGAGAGAGAGAGAGAGAGAGAGAGAGAGAGAGAGAATGCCCTTCAAAAAGTTCCCGGAAAATTAAATTAAAAGATATGTAATATTTTCACAACCTTTTTGAAGCACTCTCATGTATGTCATATATATTTCTTGGTGAATATATATGGCTTCATTTAAATGGCTGGAATATGTGCCTGGAAATTATTTACTCTTTTAGTGTTCTTAAACCACAACAAAATCCACTCTCACCTAATTAAACCTCATTCAAACAGTCCTGTGCAGGTTTCCAGGGCTGCAAATCTTTACAGGATCAGAGAGCTTCATTTTTCTATCTCAGACCATCTGGTGGATTGAACTACAATCTATTCTAAAACAACAACTTTTATTTGCACTCCATCCACATATCATGACATTCAATAGTTCAAGCAAACCCAGAAGAGTTGTACAATCTTTACTACAATCAATTTTAGAACATTTTCTTTCCCCCCATACTCATTGTTATCCATGCATTTTTCTTTCAATTTGGCAGACATATGCACAACAAAACATTCACCAATCCAACAATTTCTATTAGTATAATTCAATGCAACTGATAATATTCTTCATGTGGTACAACCGTTACTGTTATCTCTCTCCAAATTGTTTCACAAACATTAAAATGAACTCAATCCTCTGCTCTTCCTTCCTCCCCAATCCCCACCCCCTGACCAAGCAAAAACTCATCCTCCTTAATCCATGATCACCCTAGGTCAACTTTGTTGTTTTCCAAATAGGTTTTTATATAATATTCACATACCATACACTTCCATAGTGAAACCACTTCCAAAAGAATCATCACAATCAGCTCTAATGCTCCGTGGCCCCTCCCATATCCCCTGATTGCTCTCCAGATTCCTACCCCATCCCGTTCTCTCTCTCCCATCCTGATCAACCTTTCATCAGTTAATTGTCTCTATGTATCCACTCCTCTGTGCTCCCTCAACTGGGAGGCCCAACAGAAACAATACAAAGCAAGCCCCTAATGAACCAGAAAGAAGGAAATAATAATATAAAGATAAAAACCCCATTAGACACAACTGGAAAACACTCATAAAGGCCAACAAACAGGCCTTGAACTTTGTATAGCCTTTTCCATTCTTGTCAGTGGCTTTCTTTTTGTTATCGTTATTTTGTCTTTGCATTCTGCTATCATTGTTTTGTTGGTTTTCACTTCCTTTGTTGTTTTATTTGGCTTTTCCTGTTTTTTGCACTTATTAATGTATCTGCATGTGCATCTAGATAAGATAGGTGGGATAAATAATTTGGAGACGAAAATAATGGGACAAATGGTTCCAGGGGGATATGAAAGAAATGGAGGTATGAGAAAGGAAAGGGGTGGGGATCAACCCAGGGACAAGGGAACAAGAAATGAACTAAAAGCAATGGAAGGAAGGTTATTGGATGTCTAGTGGAGCTCAAACAATGACAATGTAGCAGCAAAGAATTACTAAACCTGAATGAAAGCTGAACATGATGGTGGGACAAGAGGGAAGTAAAAAGGAAATAGAGAAAAGAACCAGGAGGCAAAGGACATTTATAGAGGCCTAAATACAGGCATGTGCATATGCAAAAATATATAATGAGAGGGGAATAGAACTATGTACTCATAACTATATGTTAAGAATTAAGGTTGTAGGTGGATATTGGGCTTTGACTCAAGTACTCCCTTAACACAAGAACACTTTATTCCAACAATTCGGCATTCTGCAATGCTTACCTTCCTGACATGATCACCAAAGATAAAGTGGATGCATAAGCAAATGTGGTGAAGAAAGCTGATAGTGCCTGGCTATCAAAAGATATAGTGTCTGGAGTCCTAAAAGTTTGAAGATAAACAAGCAGCCATCTAGCTGCAATAAAGCCCACATGGAAGAAGCACAACAGTCTATGTGATCATGAGATGTCAATGGAATAAGGTATCAGGTATCTAAGACCCAGAATAAACCCATACCCAAGGTGAATGGGGGTGGGGTATGGACTGGAGACTCAACGCCCATCTGTAGACAATTGGACATCCCCTCACAGAGGGATTACATGAAAGAGATGAGCCAGTCCGTGTGCAGTATAGCACGGATGAAACACACAACTTTTCTCTAGCTATTTGGTGCTTCCTTCACCCCACTCTCATGATCTCAATTCCACCTTACAAATCAGATTAGACCAGAGCAAGCACAGTGCTACAGATAAGAGCCTACAACACAGGGAATCCAGGATAGATAAACCCCTCATGGCCAACAAATAGAGGAGAGATACCAGGAAGATTCCAGTAGGGTTGGGGGAGAAAGGAGAACTGATCACCAGGATCAATCTAGAACTCCATCTCAGAGGGATAAATAATGGAAAAGTGGGTGAGGGACAACGGAGTACATTGTAAGATATGGAAAAATAATCTATAACTTATCAAGTGTTCATGAGGTAGGGTGCACTGGGGAGAGTGGGGGAAGATATGGGGAGCTGAGATCAGGATCTCAAGTGGGAAGAGAATGCTTTGAAAATGATGATGGCGGCATATGTGCAGAAGTGCTTGACACATTAGAGGAATGCATGGATTGTGACAAGAGATGTAAGAACCCCCAATAAAAGTATTTAAAAAATAAATAAAAATAAAAAGTAAGCAAGGAAAAACACCAACAATATTTAAAAAACTAGAGAAGAAATTTCTTTCTTGGAACAATCGAGAAACATTTGAACATAGAGCAAATTCAGGTTGGGTTAAGAGACCAAGAATCACATTGTTCCCTGTTTCAATCCCCCATAATTAAGTGACAATAATCTCTGTCTGATAGTGAAGATGTTCAACTCCCTCACATGTTACCAGAGGGCATCTTCCAGAGGACAATCTGACTAGATAGTGGGCAAATTAACTTGTTGTTGTTGTTTTTCCTACCATCCTCCATAGCCTTCTTCAAACTGGGTATTATCAATGTAAGCTCTGATAATTTTCTTTCATCATATTTGCATTGTGTTATTGTCATCTTAGGCTCACAAATATTGGTGTAATAAGTATGTTTATGTACCCACCTGACCAATAGAAACATGTGGAATAAATCAGGTCACAGTTTGATTGGAGGGCAAAGAGATACATGGCTCTTCAAGGCTTACCCCTCACCCCCACCCCCCTCTTTTGCTCTCCAGGGATCAGAGCATTCTGGAGTGTGCAGGCTGCTGCTATAGCTATTTCTCTCCATGCCTACACTACCTATGGGTCAGGCCAATCCATGGATGGTGTTGCTAGAGCTTGAGGCTCCTGGAGACCTGCTTCATCACACTGCTGGCAAGTACATCACGTGAGTGCTTGAGGCTGGTGAATTCTGTCGCTTTTCATTGTCTGCATGTGATAAACTATCTGGGTCTGCTTCCCTTAGCTCCTAAGTTACTGACTATTGCTGACCCACCTTGTTGCCTGCTGCCTGTGGGCAGACTCTGCTTGTCTTGACCCAGGAGGGCTCTGCTGTCTGCTTTCTTGACCTTGGACCTGGGAACCCACTTAAGTTGAAGGTCTTATAGTATAATAACTGTTCCATGGAAGTGAGTTGAACTGAACCCTCTGTACTGCTGTGCGGACTAATTAGATGTTATATTCCTTCTCATGGTATAAACCTGGCTATATCTATCTATCTGTCTATCTATCTATCTATCTATCTATCTATCTATCTATCTATCTATCTATCTATCTTTCTATCTATCATATCTTTAATCATTAGTGCCCTGGTTTCATTTCTCTAGAGAACCCTGCCTAATACAGTTGGTGTGATTCTTCTTTGTGGACCTATTTGAAACCTCATTTAGATGGCTGCTTGTTTGAGTATAAACATTTAAGATCTCAGACACTAATCCAATTAATAACTGGGCACCATCTGCTTTCTTCACCACACTTACTATGGTACCCTTGTCTTCAGGGATTTCTTCATGAAGGTGAGTAACAACAATGAGCTGCAGTGTAGAAGCCATTCTGAGGATTGTGAAGGTCATGGCCGCTAAATAGCAACAATAGCAATTATGGCTTTGTCTAATATAAATAATACCAAGACGAAGACAAGGAAAGTAACTGCCCTGGAGATGATTCTGATTCATAGGGACCCTAAAAGACAAGATGGGACTGTAACTCCTTAAGGGAATGGCAAGTTTCATCTTTCACCTGTGGAGTCACTGGTGGTTTGTACTGCTGACCCTGCAAATAGAAACTCAATGCTTAAGCACTGCACCACCATGATGGGTCATGAATTAAAACCCTGGGCACTTCTTGCCTGTTACCATGACCCCTTAGATGGAAATGTCATTATCTCTAATTGAGCCACTCTGGGCAGAGTGGTCTGGTCAGACCATGCTCACAATGAATGAATAACCTGCTTACACTTGTTTTAGCTAGCTTTTCATGCAGTTGATTTGTTTTCACGTACTGAAATACATAACTGACAGAGAAAGGCATAGTAGGCTAAGAAAATTCACACAGAGGGAGGCTAGAAACTGTTTGTTTTCCAGCTCCATCACCAACGAGCTGTGCAAATTTTATCAAGAAAATTGAAACTTTGAATCACAGTCTCTTGTTCTGTAAATTTATAATTTCAAGCAACTCACTATCTCTGAAGACTGTTTTGAAAAAAAAATCTCCATTTATTCCAAGAGATTATGCTATATCCTATTTGACGTCTTACTAAGCTCTTATAAATTTGGGTTCAGATACTCCCAACAGTATTTAATTTCTTGATTCTAGTTTTAAATGTGTTGTTGCAATAGACAAAATAGTTAGATGTTATATTTTTATGAAACCTAAACAGCCTTACAAAAATCACAGGAGACACCAAGAGACAGTCACACAAGATAGCTTTGTAATTAACAATTCATAATAAAATAAATGAAAATATTTTAGGGGACCTGTTTATGACCCAAGTATGTATATAATTTTATCAGGGAAAGTCCTAGTAATTTGCTTTGGGAAAAGCAATACTTCATTGGACATGATGGGTTTCCTAGAGCAAGCCTCCTCTTCCCTAGTAAAGGTATACAGAGTGTTTAACGCTTGGCACATCCTCTCAGTATGTCTTCTGAGATCAGCTAGTGCATCTTAATGAAGTCTTAGATTTCTTGTAGATGACCACTTTTCAGGTCTTTTGACAAAATCCATTAAAAAAAGAAAGAAAGAAAAAGACATGATATTCAGGAAACGGAGGTGGCTTGAATAATTCATCAGCTACATATAGGTATATAAAATATTAAAGGGACAATAGTGTACAATGGGGAATTTTACAAAGGTTCCATCTCCTCTTTGTATCGTAGCTGACTAGGCTATAGTGAGGGTTGGCATGTTACTCTGGAGAGACTGATTACAATGGATATAATCAGTATTTCAATAGAACCAGCCTTCTGATAGCCATATGTTTAAAAATTAAAAGTGCTCAAGTAACTTGAGACACTTTAGGAATATGGAACTATTATTAAAAATAATTTTAAGAGTGTCACTTCCTTGCTACTTTCAAATAAATGTGTTATGAATGAGACGTACTCAATGAGCATTGTTTACTAAAGTAAAAAGATGGACTTTAATAATATTTTGTCAAAGTTAATGACAAGAAGTAGGTATCAAATCTCTTCAGTTGTGCTGACATGATTTGAGGAACTGAAATTTATCATTTCTTCTGGTGCATCCAAAAGCCCGAATCCACACTACAATCAGGGGTGCATCCACCAACCTGATTCCACACTAGAATCGGGGTGCATCCACCAGCCCAATTCCACACTAGAATCAGGGGCGCATCCACCAGCCCAATTCCACACTAGAATCAGGGGTGCATTCACCAGCCCAATTCCACACTAGAATCAGGGGTGCATTCACCAACCTGATTCCACACTAGAATCAGGGTGCATCCACCAGCCCAATTCCACACTAGAATCAGGGGTGCATCCACCAGCCTGATTCCACAGTAGGATCAGGAGTGCACACTACACTGCATCCACTTGCTGATGCTCACGTAAGGCAGAGAGGCCTAAACAGTCTCCTTTTTCTTCATTTTCAATTTGTGGTTTAGACATCTATAATATGTTTAGCACCTAGCTATTTGTTTCTAAATATACTTGCCATTAGTTTTCCTTAGTTCATTTGCATCACCTTTGTAAGTATATAAAAGTGTAATTAGATACAAGGCATGAATAGACAATTTACCAAAGATGATTTGCAGTGAGGCCACAACCAGAGACATGTTTCAGTTCATTAGCAATATGAGAAATTCAAATTCAAAAAATGAGATACTACCTCGCACTGAAACTTTTGACAAAATTCAATAAAACAGAATATAATCAATGCTAGAGTAGATGCAGAGATCAAAATGCTTTTACATTGCTGGTGGCACTGTAGAATTGTGGAACCACTAGGGAAATCAGGATGGCACTTCCTTAAACAATGAAAATGCAAGTACCTTATGATTCAGAAGTTCTCTACTGGGCATGTACCCTAAACAATTAAAGAGTATAATAACAACAGATATGTGCATACCTATGTTTATTGCAGCAATTTCCATAATAACCAAAGCATGGAAACAGCCAAAAAACTCTGCAAACAAAAGAATGGATAAAAACTGGTACATCCCAAATGTGCTTGACACGATGGATGTCTGTCTGCATTATGGAAAGAGTTTTATGAGCCTCCAATAAAATGATAAAAAACTAGTACATCCATACAATGGAATATTATGCATTAATAAAAACAATGCCAACTATCTTAAATACTGCAAGACATGGACAAAACTAGAGAACACTATGCTCGGCAAATATAGTCAATCTTACAAAAATAAGTATTTAATACTGCCATTATAGTAAAGAAAAAATGAGAAAACGAAACGTGGGTTTTAGACCAGAAAGGAAGACTTTGATGACTAAGAGGAGGCTGGGGAGGAGGGAGTAGGGAGGTTGGAGAGGCGTGGGAAAAGAGGCAGTGGGGGGGTGCACAGAACCACATTTATTGAGGTTTCACAGAATATTGTGGTTGATTTCATTGGCTGAGATAGGCTGCTAAGTTATATAAAGGGAGCTTCTTTAAAAACAACAAAATTCCCTCCAGGTTCCTTACCCTTGGACCTAAATATTGGTCTGAAAGGCCAAAAAAAAAAGGAGAGGAAGGAAAGCGGAACTGAAATGAACTTGGAGTCTTTAGTGAGAAACAAATTCATTTAAATTATATGGGGGAGATAAGAAATACTTTTCTTTAAAATTTTCTCTATGATTAGAAAAATAAGATTATTAAAGAATGGAAACGGATCAGAGTCATGTAAAAAAACAAATATAATATGTAGTATTTAGTATAATTCACTAACAGCATACTATTTTTTCATTATATATGTATATATATATATTTATTTTAAGAATTCAAAAACCCTATCCTCAGATCATATACATTGACATCAGAATTCAAACAGTGCATTTCAAGTAAAAGTGACCATAACCATTCACTTTTGTCTGCTGAAGACTCAAAGTATATTTACATCAGTAGAATTAGAGGATATTTCCCTCAAAATTGCTAAAAAAATCATTACTAATTTGAAGGGTCATTAATTTATGGATATTCTATATAACTACTTTTAAGTAAAATGACATAATTAAGAAATGTTACAGAAATGTATTTTATATTTGGAGTTTGAACACACAATAACATGCCGAATGAATTTGTGAAGGAGATGTTAGTCCAATTACTGAAAATATATTAGTATATTTTACAGAACACCTCTAATCACTATAAGGATTAAGAATACCTCTGTGTGTGTGTGTGAGTGAATAAAACCAGGCTTTCCTATTTTGATTTCCTTGAAAAGTAAATAAAATAAATAAATGCACATGCTGGAAATCAAACAAACTTACAAATGATTACTCACATTTGCAAGTCCACTGAGTTCCTTACTTTTGAGAATTACAAAGTTTTGAACACCTGGGACCTAATCTCAAGTACCAGACTGCTTTATTAGGAGAGAAAGCACACCAGGCAATGCTTTCCCACCTAGTACGTTCATCTTTCAGCTCAACACGAGATTCTCTGCTTCAATTATTTGATATTTTAAATGCTCTTCTGAGCAGAATGTTGTATTGTCATAAAATTCTTATTACAAATGTAAACAAAGCAGTCCTCTACAGATTAATTGCCCAACAGAACTAAACACCAGTAGATCCGGGTTCTAATGCCAAATCTATAATCTGTAAACTTTTACAAATGTCTTCAAATGTTTCTTTGGAGAATGACTTATCATAATGCACATGGAACATTAAACCATTTTGAATTTATATGCTAATATTTCCAGTCTTAATAAACCCCGATGGGGCAGCGGTTAAGAGGCTGGTTGCTACCTAAAGATTACTGGATTCCCGCCAGCAGCCTCTCCCCAGGAGAAAGATATGGTAGTCTTCTTCTCAAGAGAATTTCAGCCTTGGAGACTCACTGACAGAGGGCTAGGCAGTCCTGAGGACTTCCTATGGCAATTTCATTTTAAAGGAGCCTAGCTGGCACAATTGTTAAACACGGACCTCCTCATTGAAAGTTGGTGCTTCACCCGTGTCTGCTCCTGTGAAGAATAGTGCCCAGAAAGCCCTATGCAGTGGTTCTCAAGCTTCCTCAGGCTGCGCCCCTTTCATACAGTTCCTCATGTGGTGATGACCCCCAGCCATAACATAAGTTTTGTTGCTACTTCATCACTGCCATTTTGCTACTGTAATGAATAGGGCGACCCCTGGGAAAGGGTTGTTTGACCCCCCAAAAGGGTCGCGACCCACAGGTTGAGAACTGCTGCCCTAAAGACTAGTCCTCCTCTGTCACAATGGGTTGCTGAATCAAAATAGATTCAGAGACACCTGACACAATTGTGAACAACAAAGGCTACCAACTTCATAAACTTTTATTTTTAACTGATCTGACTTAGGCGATGCTTACAGATACCCTGCCTAGAACAATGAGGACATTTGTATTCTCCAATCCAAAATCTTTAAAACTGTCTCGGCTCCGGTAGTTAGCAGTTAGGAATGGGTGCTTGCTGAAGCAGCATCTCCATCAACCATCAACCATTGGATCTTGGAAGTTCAGGAGGCCTGGAGGCCTGGGGGTGGGTGCTGAAATGGCTTGGTTGATGAAAGTGGGTGATTAGTACATTGTGTTAATAACAGCCTTAACCGGGTGGGGAGGAGGTACAACCATACCGCTGCAAGGTACCTGTTAACACTTCTCAAATGTCATTCTAGTCATGTTTTCCAAGCTAACAACACTTTGTTTTCATGATATGATCGTTCTGAATCCTGCTAGTGGTTACATCCTCACCTTTAAACAAAGCATTATAGGTTTTATTAATTTGAAGGTTAAAGGGAAAAATGCCCTTGTGTAAGAGGGCAATGATATTTGTTTGTCCTCAGCTGGTTCTCTCTCCCCCTACACACAGCAATATAATATAGATTATTTGATCTCATCACCCACAATTAATTTTTGGAATTTAGAATTTATTCCCAACCTTATTGTTTGGTCGTAAAGGTCTGAAATGTCACCTCTCCTGATACCTGAAACAGAGAGACTGGTTTCACAGGGAAGGAGTAAAGAGTATAGAGCTCATTGTGGTTGTGTTATAAAAATAGATTGGTGAACATGTATGTGTTTATGTTATTGGAAAATAACTACCTATGTACTCATTTACAAACTGAATTTTTCAGCACATTTTTTAATGCAGTTTGCGTTGTAAAACTAGGTGCCTCAGCTGATATTCAGATTGGCTTATACTCGAGTATAGGTGGCATTCGCTGGGGAAGGTGGCTAGGGAACTAAAAACACGACAATATTGCTTTCGGAGGTTCAAATTTATATTTGAAGTGGCATTTTAAAATGGGAAGGAAAATGGAAATATTGGAGTGGGCAGAGGCCTCTGGCCAAAGAGGTGAGTTTGACAGCTTGACTTCCCAGGTATTGGCGAAGCAATAGATGAAAATGTAACTGGTAGTAATTGAACCTGTGGTACCAATGGGTTATCATCGTGAGTTTTGAAGTGTATAGAAGTAAAATGCTGTGGACAATTTTGAAAATTTCAAAAGGGAATGATGTTCTTGGAAGGATCTCTGACCCCTACTATTTTCTTGTTTTTCTGTAATTGTGTCCTTTAAGGGAAAAAATGCCAATGTGTAGTGCTAATCATATTTGAAAATACTGAGCAAAGTCAAGGTATTAACTGACCAATGTTTTAAAATGTCTGTGTAGTTAGTGATTCTGTATTTTAACTTTAAAATGGAATCATGACATAGCCATCTCATGTCATTGAGTCTTTCCTAATCATTTTTCTCATGGTATAAAGACTTGATTAGGCTCAAGTTTTGACTCAAATAGGAGATTTCTAAATACGTTCATAATGCCCATAAATCTTAATTTCCCCAGGGGGAGACTACATTTAATATGACTATTAATGAAGCCCATAGCATGTCACAATTAGAAGCATGATCTGTCTAATGCCTGAACGCCTTCCAGAACTGCCATGTCATGCAAAACCATTTTCAAGTCTGCAGTGCAGTGCCCATGTGGACAGCCCTGGTTTTACAGGGATTTTAGAGGAGCCCTGGTGGTGTGGTAGGTTACTATTGAGTTGTGAAATACAAGGTCATTGGTTCCAAAACCCATGTGGCACCATACGAGAAAGATAAGACAGGCTTATCTTTCAGTAAAGATTTAAAGTCTAAGAAACACTCAGTTCTACCCAGCTCTTCAACTGTCTCCCAGAATAGGGATCAACCCATTGGTAATGATGAGATTTTAGAAAAGTCTTCTCTAAACTATGCTAAAATCTGCCTCTTTACTTAAAATTATGGAAAGTCTACACACTGTAACCAAAACATACAAGTCCAATCTCTGTTCCATAGAGCAGGTATTTATGTAATATGAGTAGATAGATAAATAGATGATATAGATATATGCAAAAGTGCTATAAAAACAACAGCAAAACATTCCAATAATATATGAAGTATTCACTTTAAGTTCACTTGTGATAAATCAAGTTAAAATGCTAGACTGACTTCTGTGTTCCATGTTTTCATTATGTGTATTAAAATGATATCAGTTTTCTCAGGGTACAGTTTCTATGACATTGTTAAAATCCTTTTAATCTGACCCTCGGTTCTCAGAAACTGGGGCTACTCCACCTCATTATGTCTGCACATTTCAATCCAATTGCACTTATTTGTTAGTCATTGGAATGTAAACTGTGAGGTCAGCAGTTCAAAACCACCCGCTGCTCTGTGGGAGTAAAAATGAGGCTTTCCCCTAAAGAGTTACAATTTCAGTAACCTACAGGACCAGTTCCACCTATGGGTAAGAATGCACAATAATAGTGAGTTAGTGTGTGTGTGTGTGTGTGTGTGTGTTTTAATTAGTGTTTATATCCAACCAATATCCAAACTCACTTCCCTGGGATCAGTTCCTATTCACAGTGGCCTTACAGAACAGGGCAGAACTGCGCCTGTGGGTTTCTGAGACTGTAGAGAGTCTCATTTTCTCCGAGTGTTTGTATCACTACATATTTAGTCAATTAGCTTTTTTTTTTAACTTGGCAAATTCTGTTTGACTTACACAAATCTATTTGCTACTGAATCATAGATTCCTAAGGTTGCCATAATAAAATATCATAACATGGTATCTTTAAAGAACAGAAATGAATGTTCTGACAGTTGAGGTTAACATTTCACAGTATGGAGAGTAGAATCCCAAGCCAGGGTATTAGCTATATCTGTGTCTAATGAGAGCTCTGAGAGAATGACTTTTCAGACTGTCTCCTGGCTTCTAGTGGCTGCAGGCAATCGTTGGCATTGCTCTGTTGATTCTAGCTACACATTCCCCTGCGGGACTCTGTTCACTATTATCCTCATCTTTTCGTAAGACACCCCCCCTCAAGAACTAGGATCTGCCCATTCTTGTACGATATTGAGAATATCGACAAAGGGAAACGTTTTCACAAAGAAGTTCATTTATACAGGAAAGGTATATGTATATATTGGGATGGTAATAAACAATGAAAGGGAAATATGTACTGATAGCATAGGTGGACATTCAAAGCTTTGAGGTATGTGAAGGAAGCCAGTAATAAAAGAGCACATGTTCTAAGACTTCATAAATATAATTTCAAGGGTATGGAAGTCCACAGAGATAGAAAGTAGATTAGTGCTTATAAGGGATTATGGAACAAGAATGCAGAGAGTGACTAATGATGACTCCAAATTGGTACAGTTGATCTTTTGGGATAACAAAAATGGAATCTGATAGATATATAACTCTGTGGATATACTACAACCTTCCAAATTGTACATTTTCAAAAAGTGAATTATGTGGTATATAAATGGTCCCTTAGTGTACTTAGTATACTTTGAGTGTTTTCTCAGGAGCGACCAGTCCCTGTCAAAGGACATCATACTTGGTAAAGTACAAGGGTAGTGAATAAAAACAAGATCCTTGATGAGATGGATTATCACAGTGGCTGCAGCTATGGGCTCAAATACAGGAACATTTTTGAGGATGGCCCATGACCAGGCAGTGTTTCCCTCTGTTCTACACCGGGTCCCTATGGATCCAAACCAACTCAACAGAACAACATCATAAATAATGCAAACAAGTTTAAATGTCAGGACACCTACACATACTTGGATATTGAAGGTTTACAAATATTTAAAATGGTTCAGGGAAACACTAATTATTGACTCATGGTGACTAATGAAAGGAAATGATTTAGTCTTAATGACAGCGATGTTCTGGCCTAGCAACTTATAGCCAAATAAATGCATATTAATGGAAAAGTTGTTTGCTGACATTAAACTCAGAAAAATGAATGTGTTTCGGTTTTGAAAATAGAGGGAGAGGAGGAATTTCACTTAAAATGTGCTAATTTGGGGGTTGCTCTGATGGTGAATTTGGACATAAAGAAAACGAATCTTTACAAAGGAACCAACCAATAACATCATGATACATGGCAGAGAGCTGAAGTTGTTGGGGATTCCATTCTCTTTATATCAACAATCAATACACATGGAAGCTACAGTCAACAAATCCAATGGCTTATGAAATTAGGCAAATGTGCTGCAAAAGAACCCTGTAAAGTGGGGAAAAGGAAAGATGTTCCTTTGATGACTAGAGTGTGCCTCACTCAAGCCACATTATCAAGCTGAACAATGAAGAAGGAAGACCAAAGAAGAACTGCTATACGACTATGACAATGGACGCATTGGCAACAATTATTGACTGCATTATGAACTGCCAAGAACGAAAAGGTTTGTTGTACAGTGATTATAGGAGGAATGGTTTCTAGAGTCAAGAATGGCAAGACTGTCTTGCTTATGCCGAACAGGTCATCAAGAGACCAACTGGAGATGTACATCAAGTAATTAAATAGGTCAAGGGTCATCAAAAAAGAACATGAACAAGATCATGAACAGGATCTATTGAGACAGTGACTGCAAACATGGGCTCAAACACAGTGATAATCAGGAAGCTAGTGTCAAAGTGATCTGTGTTTCATTCAGTTATATTTAAGGTCTTTTGACTAAGAGCTAGCTAGACAGCACCCAATTGTCACACTACTGGGAGTTAATAAAGTTAAATTGCAGTGTGTTTTGACAGTCTTTGAATTCCTAAATCTATTTATACCTGAGTTTAAAACATTCATTGGGGTTCTGCAGATATCCTATATTTTTATATCAAATTCTCTTTTTTAGGACTTAGTTCAAGTTGAGACCCAGTCGTTTTTAAACCAATTATATAACAATAATTTCTATGGACAAAAAAGCTGGCTCTGAAGGAAAAAGAAATATATGTTAAATGATAAAATAGTATGCTCAGTTTATGTGGTGGGAATAATGAGAGATAAAATAAAGGATTCTGTTCTAATGAAACCATGATAATTTTCCCTAGCAAAAGGTTTAAAAGGTTGAAATTCTAGGTCACAAACATTACTCACTGGGAAAAAAGGGGCTGGCCCTGAAAATAAAGTTTGCTCCCCTGAGTTACAAAAACACTATTTTTTTGCACAGATAACTCAATCCAAGATATTTAAAATGAAATCAAGTGTCCTTGATATTTCAAGTGATCAGACATTAGACCTGGGCCTTGAACTTATGTATTATAAGCAGCTACTACTACATCAAGGGGAAGTTATGGGAACTGGATGGTAGCACCTCTTGTGGGTTGAGGAACGGTCTGTGAGAGGTGCGGGATATGGTTTAGGGAACACCCTGTGAAACGTTTTGGTCTTCCATGATGTATATAAGTCATATGTGGTTAATAGAGATTTCTTTATAATGTATGATGACATTCCATTGAGTAAGTGACAATATTGCTATATTTAGTTGCTAATCTATTTTAATCCATCACATTTGAATATTCATTAAAACATGTCAACAAGATAAAATGCAAATAGATAAGAAGACAAATTGAGAGAGTGTTAATAAATGGATGACATTGTTGAAATAGGAACCTAAAATATGTTGTCAAGCTAAGATACAATTAAAACCTTGACTCAGAACCTCAACTTTGTTTATCCAGGTTTTCCTATGCTCAAGAGAATGCAAGCATGCTTGTTTAGATGCACATTTCCTTATTGGATTCTGTGCTGTCTATAGTACAGGATGCCTTTAGGGGAAAAAAGTTATCATCATGGTCTATCATTATGCAGAAAACACTCAGGTTCTTACTTGTGTCTCTATTTGATAATTTAGCTTTAGCAGCGGATGATCTGATTCAGAGTCTGTCTACAGTGAATAATTGAATGTCAGAGATGTTTAAATTAAAATTTGACAAATATGAAATGCTTTGTGGGGAATCGAAATGTTTGTTAAATTCTTGTCCTCTTTCTCATGGTCCCTTAATGTTTGCAGTCTTGTAACTGCTTTTATAAGGAAGAGCTTATGCACTGTTTAAGATTCTGTGGCGGGAATCTCCACATGCATTAAATCTGTTCCTTTGTATTATTTCAGCATCTTAAGAATACTGTTAGTGTAAAATAAAAAGAGCAGCAAAGAGCCAAGCTGTAGGATGGCATAGTTAGGTCGTGTCAATATATAATTTATTTCCACTTAGCTGATACAGATATAAGAAACAAGGCTGGTTAGTTATCTCAAAATAAGAAATATAAAGTAACTTTGATGGGATATAGTAGAGGTCCTCTCTCATACTGAGAAGACAAGTGAATTAACAATTGATAAACTTGCAGAACCACTAACAGACATGGGAGGAGAGGGGAGAAAAGACACAAACTAGAAATTAAATGTATATTTGCATGAAAAAGCAGGTCAGTACCCAGTAAGAAAAATATCAGCAAAATATAACCAAGGCAAAGGAAGACACTGAGAGGAATGCCATAGTCACATATAAAAAAATTGAATAACGTTGCATACACACTCCTGAAATATCATGGTAATAAACAATAATCTAGAAGTAGATACATAGGTAAGACATGCAAGCTGAAGAGGCATGGATAAATAAATGAGATAACACCCATATATGTAGATAAGTCTTGCAGGTTACATTTGTAAATACATGTTTGTATGTGATTATGTATATATATATACACATATATTAATTGTATGTGTGTGCATGTATTTATTAAAGCAAACAGGGAGCAGAAGGTCATGGAAACTCTTTGCCATAAGCAAACACCTTGAGGGAATAAAGCACTAGAGAGTGATCTTTAGGACTTAGCATCATTTCCTTAGAGAATAACAAAAAAATAGAGACAATATATTCACAAAGACGGTGTTCTACATGTTTTATCGTTAAGTAGCAAGTGGGTGTTAAAAGGCAGTGGGCAGCCATCTAAAATCCATCTGTTGATCTCTTATTGTCTGAAAGAAGGAGAGTGAAGAAACTCAAAGATTCAAGGAAATAATTATCCCAAGACCCTGTAGGACATACAAACCATAGCCTCTACTCTCTGGAGACCAGAAGAACTAGATGGTGCCCACTACCACTACCAGTTTCTCTGATCTGGACAGCAGAAGATATTTGATAGAGTGGGGAAATAATTAGGACATAAATAAAGTGGGGAAATAATTAAGACATAATTGAATATCATAGAAGATGAGATTTACTGATCTGACAAAGATTGGTGAACATCTTAAGACTATGGCCCATAGGCATTTTTCAAACCTGGAACTTAACCCATGGAGATCCCCTTGCAACCAAATAACAGATCTAAAATCTGAGCAATAATTCCAATGAGGGAGGTCCTAAGGAGCAAATGCACTTGATTTCTTACCTGCTGCTTTCATGAGCATCGTTGTGGATGAAAGCAAGATACAATTCTTGAACACTTGATTCTTTCTTCTGTTTATCATGATGGTAAGAAGTTGTTGGTCTTGAACAGTTCCATGATGTGGTATCCAGCTACACTTCTCTCACCAAGGTCAAATTTTACAAATGCTGAGCCTTTTTGTTGCTTCCAGTAATTATCAGTGCATCTTATTTGTATGCTTGACAAATTTCAGACTGAAAAAGTTGGTCTTAAACTCAATTTCTTCACCACTAGCTTTTGTGGTTAATGTAACATTTGAATAATATTTGTATTATGTAGATTTCCTTATAGGTTCATAAGTAACCTATCAAGACAGCATCATACTTTAAAGCAGATCTTGAAATGGTCTTAAGACAATGACTGCAATTTCATTCTTTTTGAATGTTTCACTCCTGGGGTAGTAAATACTATGATGGTCTGACTCAAAATGACCAATAGCATTCCGTTTCAACTCAACAATCTTGGCATATTTATTTGTTTTAGTTTGATTTCATTCTTTGGCAAATCCAATTTTCATGTGTCTGTATTTCATTTCTGCCATGTCCCAATTACTAATGGGTATTAGCAGCTGCTGCTTCTCAATTTGAATCCTGCGCCAGCACTTGGCTTCCCAAAAGTTTAGTCCATCCGCATCAGTATGGCCAACTTTACTTTGAAGAAGCAGCTCTTCCCCAGTTATATTTCGGCTCTTGTGGGCTTCTCATTGAGCTGGTAACCATCATGTCAGTGGTGTGAAACCACCAGATGCTTCATGGTAGAAAGATGAGGCTTTCCACTCCTGGAAAGATTTCCAGCCTCAGAAACCCACTGGGGCAGATTTACTCTCCCGTATGCATCCAAATCTTCCAGATGGCAGTGTGTTTGATTTGGACTTTGGGGTCCAACCTGAGGGGCTCATCATCACTATATGTAACAATATTTCACTGTTATTTCTAAGCTGTTCAGTGGCTAATCCTTTAGAAGTAGAGGGCTGTTCCTTCTTCATAGTCTCTTTTTAGTCTGGAAACTTTGTGAAAGCTTGTTCCCATTGGGAAGCCCTGCTGGTACTTGAAATACCAGCAACACAGCTTCTGGAACCCTAGCAGCCTGCCAGTCATCACAGTACAAGAAACCGAGAAACAATTGGTGGAGTTATAACATATGCACTATGGAAAGACAATAACGAATTAAGCAAATTTTATTGTCTAGCAATTCAATTCCTTCATCTTCTGTAAATGGTTACACTTTGCAAACTCATTTATAATCTAGAAAAGGTTATTATATGAACTTGGATCCAGACTCTATCACCCCAAAGTGGAGACATAGTTCTCTTTATCTTCTCATTGCAAGGTTGAAGGTACTTTCTATGCTTTTGAGACTGCTCTACCCTGTGATTTATTTGGCAAGTTGTTGGAGAGTATGCTAGACAGGGTTCTCTAGAGAGACAAAGCCAGATTGCTAATAATTTTATATATAATATCTATCTCTATCTCTATATCTGTATATATAAAGATAGATAATATAAAAAGTGAACAGTTAAATTATAAAGCAGTACAAATGGCTCAGTGCAACTCACTCCTGTGAGAGAGTTGTGAGACACTGGTAGTCCTTCAAGTCTCAAGGGCCGCCAGGTAGTCCTCTGTAGATAGATTCAGGCTATCACAGCACAGGCAGCAAACAGCAAGGCAGGTCACCACCAGTCAGCCAGGTCACCAACAGTCAGTCCCCAGCTCAAGAGATGTAAATTCCAATTGTGTGGCAAGGCAGGTCTTAAAGGGACCTCAAATTACAGAGACACAGTCCACAGGTAAGGTGTCCTACAGCTAGTGTAGCTTGCAAATTGAGGTACAGAACAAGCTAGGCAGCCGCACACTGGTCCGATGATCAAAGAGCGAGAGACAAGAAAGGTGAGGCTCGCTGAGCCATTTATCTCTCCGTCCTTCAATTAATCTCACATGCTTTTTATCGGCCAGGCTGGTACAATAAACTAACTATCTCAGAGAGTCACTTGGTGGAAATGGCCTTCTGAAATTCCAAAGAGTAGATTATTAGAAAACTTGACTCACATATGGGGACTTACGGAGCCTTTTAATAAATATAATTACCTTAAGATGTACTATGATAAAGAGGCTACAGGTAAGCATTCTGGCTGGCAGTCTCAATCATGACCAGGCCCCCCACTATACCTGTCACAGTATCCATCACAGATATGAAGGAAACCTTCTTGCCTCCTACAGATCAGCTTATCTGCCTGTTGTTTTCCTCTGAGTGCACTCTATAAACTTCAGTGAAACAGAAAGATCACTCAGCTTAGTGCTTTCCAGTTCTAAAACCCCGATCTGATTGGTAAATTGTTCAACAATAAGATATAATCAATTTATTTTAATCCAGGAAGCCAGGTATTATGTTTTTATGGCAGTGATAATCACAGCAAAATTTAGCTTTAGAAGGGAATTATTTTAGATCTGGAAACCCAAAATATGTGGCATTGACTTTGGGAAAGAAACTAAATTTTGTTTTGAGTAGACTGTTTGTAAAAACTTGAGAGATATTTCAAAAATGAATAATTGAGGGTGTTAGAATAATCAGACAAATCTTTTGGAGAGGATAGTAAGAGCATTCTATTATCTGTATTGGTTACAATTTCTCAAGATTGCTGCATAATGTAACGGGGAGAGAAGAAAACATATCAAATGAAGTAGTAGATTCTGAAAGTAATTTCTGTACTCTGTGCTTCACATGATAAGGTATACATACACACACTATATATATGTACATACATGTGTGTATGCATATGTGTAAGTGTGTGTGTTAAAGAGATGAGAGAGTAAAGGGGTTAGTATATTCGGGATTCATCTTCCATCTTCTGCTTCTCCAAATGCCAAAGGAACACAAAGTAATACAAGGATGTAAACTAAAGATCATATTCAAGGTGTGGGTATCAAACCCTTTGTTAATAAAATAGATGGACATGTTTTATAATTTCTCGTCCCCAAAAAATAATAACTTCCAGTAAAACATGAACTGTGTCCCTCTGCATTTAACTCTCTCAGCATTCAATTCTAAGTCAAAACACAGACCTACTTTCAAGACAGCATTTCTGGGTATTTAATGGAATGAAATCCAGCAGGGTTATAGGAAACTCATAAATTCATATGAGAATTATATTGATAAAACAACATAATCTAGGGCTGAATGTAATGAAAGTTTAAAATGAAACTATTCATCAGGGTCCCAAACTTTTATAGGTAGAGAATAGGCTAACACTTCCTATCACAAATGTTGCCCATTTTTATTACAAAAAGAAAATATTTCTGAGAATGTCAAATGAAATTCCAGACCTGAGAACATAGAATGAAGAAAATATATGTATATCTTTAAGGAAGTAAAATATGGTTCCAGCCAAGGAAGTGGAAACTATCACTCATCAGAACTAGGATGGACCAGTGATCGAAATACACCTGTTCATTTCCCTTCCTTTTCCAATGCACTAGTCATTCGATTATGTATCATTATGTTAAGTTTGAATGTTAGGTATGGATAAAGGAAAGCCAAGTATCTTACTTCCTTGAGTCTTTAGATCCAAAGTAATACACATGAGTAGCCTAAGGCATATCATGATCAGCCCTCCTCCCTCAACACTTATTATAGTGTTATGTAATATTCATATTCTACAACTCAGTAGTTCAATCACACCAAGTAATTGTACACTCAGCACCACAATTGGTTTTAGAACATGATCTTCATTTTCATGCTCACTGTAATTAGCTCCCCATTTCCTCCCAACCTCCCCTGCTAGACCCCCAAGTAAATATAAATCCAGTTACAGTCTCTATAGGTTTACCTTTCTTGAATTTCATACATAGAAAAGCATTTTTCAAAAATTAACAACAATCATAAAGTAAAACAAAGCGATTGAGAAGAAAGCAGAAAAATATCAAAAACTAGAACAAATTAAAACCGATCATAAGGGAGATGAAATGATTGGGGCTCAATTTTAACTTCACTGTATTTGCAACAATCCGCTTCCCAATGCTTTCTGCCTGATAGAAAGGCTCCTCACATACCTGGCCCGTGCTCAGAGGGATTCACCTGGACCTTACTAAACGTATGTTTCCCCTTCACTCTTTTTAAAACCGTGAACTGGCTCTGAAGGGAATCAAAAGGGAAATCACAAGGTAATGAAATACATTTTAACCTAACCAGGTCTCCACAATCAACCTTGCAATGCATGCTTCATAATAGCAAGGCTAATTACAACCCTCAACTAGATCAGAGGGTATTCTCCAGAGGCCCAATTCATGTGGGACCCTGCAGATGGATTGGGGCTTTCACTGTCATCCATAGCTTTCTGCAAACCAGATGTTCACACTTTAAGGTCTGATACAATTCCCTCCTTCAGATTTGGATTGGAACATTTACAATCTTGGATAGCATAGGCTAGTGTACTTCTCCCATGTGCTCAAGGTGAAGACTTTAAGGACTCAGATGCTATTATTTCTGAAAGTAGGGCGCCATCTAGATTTATTGCCATACTTTTCTGTAGCACTTATAACTTCAGTGATCTCTTCATGAGGGTAAACATCAAGTAGGGCCATGTCATAAGAAGTTTTTAATGAAAAAAAACCCAATTATTTATTGTGAATTAGGTGGAGGTTTACATGTCCGACAATCAATTTTGCATTAAGCAACATATCAATTAATCAACCCGTCCATGGATCACCCTGATCTGCTTCCTCCATACTTTTGTTCTGGTCTCCCTCTTGGACAGTCCCTTCCCCTTCACCCACGTTTACAGTTATCTATCTATCTTTTAGCGCATCACTTCCCCTTCTCTCTCTTCCCCTCTTCTCCCTGGCAACCATAAACATATATTTCTCATGTTATGAAAAGTTCTTTTTGAATCTTATTCCCATAAAAGTGACAAGACCAATGTTAAACACAATGTAGGTCTGTGGTGTGTCTGAATTGACAGTGTTTTTGGGGAGTTTATCAGGGGTATTCATATTGCAAGCATCTTTATATTTCTTTTAAAAGTGGGGGAATTGTGTGAAAGTGAATAAAATTATCTTTAAATATAGAAAATTATGCCAGAGGTATTGGTTGCAAAGACTAGCAAAAAGATATCTTTATGCATCATATTTGGTATTTTACAAAACCATGAAAAAAAGAACCAAATCTTAACTTTCTTTAATATTTTCTTGAACAAAGGAGTTTGCTGTTTTATTTCTGACTGTATTTCTCTATAAAATTGCATGACAAAGTATATATATGTGTATATATATATACATATATACACAAACATACATACATTGGTTTTGTGTGCTTGTTCCTCTCCCTCTTCATTTCCAGGTGATGTAATAACAGTGCATAATTCTGTTTCATAATATTTAATTTGGACTGAATATTATATTAGACAACAGAAGAAATAGATGAACTCTATGCTCAAGGGTTATGAAAAATGGAATAAAATCACAGTGTAAATCTAATCTTAGAAACAAATGTATGTTACATATGCCTCATAAGTAGCAAAGCAAATTAAGTTTTTAGTTTAAGTTAAGTAATGGAGATTAAAAAGAATAACAGCAAAAGCAAATAGTGTGATTGGGATTTGAATTCCACTCTACTAGTTCACAAACGTGCTTTGAATTAGTGCCATATATTGCCATATATTAACATTTGTTGACATCAGGCAAGTTTCTTGCCTTGTTTTTTCTTTCTCCCTCTCCATATGTAAATATTTGGTTCTCTTTCTTTCTTTAAGTTGTGGTTTGGTGAATGTTAACTCAAGATCAACTTAGTTTACCATGCAAAAATTATACTTTATATTGGTTTCATGGCAATAGTTGTAATTCCCATAATGAAGCAACACTCTTCTATTTCCAACATTGGCTTCTTTTTTCCATTCATCTTCTTCATTGCTCTTCCTGCCTCTGACCTTTGTTTTTAGGCAAATGCTGCCATTTTGTTTACATATGATTGATTGTTCTGAAAAATATGTTACTCAGGAATATTATTGATCAGTTTATATGACCTCCAAATGCTTGACTGAAAGATGATCCCCATGACTATGTTCAGGTACAGCTTTGAAGGGTATTTAGCAGTCATGTTCTTGATGTTTCTTCAGTGTCCTTAAGACAAGTAAGTCTGAGTTTCTTCTTTGGAATTTTGCTTACCATTTTTCTGCACCTTCTACTGAGATCCTGATGAGAGTAGCCAGGTGTGGTAGCCAGGTGCCCTCTAATTATTCTGAGCTCAAAGTCATAGAGTCTGGGATTTACCTGGTCCACCTGTCGCTTGAACCAATGGCTTCCTTGAGTTTCTGATTTTCTTTACTCTTCCTTCCTTAAGTGACCAATAACTGCATCGCTCATACATTTTTAAGACACCAAAGCTGGGTGGAGCACACGGTCTTGGTGGACAATGTTATACCAATAGGTCTAGGTGTCACCCAAGACGGTGGTTCTAACCTCCCAACCCACTGAAGCATTCCCTTGAAGTGTTTTGCTATGACTAGACGTTTTTAGAATTTTGCACCCTGGATGTTCTACTGTCTTTATGGATGTATTTGTAGCACATCCAAATGTATATAGAGAAATAGTCTCTTTCAACCTAATATATTTCAGGGGTATATTTCCTTTTACCACCCTGCATCTATTCAGCATGCTTATCTATGTATCTACTTGTACATTATTGCTTGGTATAACTGTTATCGCAAAAAGAGTATGTTTTTAAGCCTTTAAAATAAGTCTTTTTGACCCATCTCCTGCTTATTTTGCTATTTGCCTTTATTTCCCATTAGAGCTGATACATTTGTAAAAAACTTTGAAAGAATCCTGTGTATCAAGCTACCAGTTATGAATAACTACTATCTACAAAATAAAAGCACATCTGGTTTTGATTTAATGTGCATGCTCCTTAAAGGTGAACTTAAAATAGACAGGCTTTGTGAATTATACATTATATATATGATTTAAGAAGTAAGAGCGCATGAATGGGGGAACTTGAGGTATGTTATTTTAAATTTGATTTTGCTTGGCAATTAAATTTAATGATATATAATATTCATGTTTTAAATCAGGGAAGATGTATGTCAAGGTTGTATCATTTCCCTATGCTTATTTGATTTGTATAATAAACAGATAATCATGAAGTTGGACTAAATGAAGGAGAAAGTAGTCTCAGGATAGAAGGAGGGCTCCTTAGCAACCTGTCTTTGCAGACGTCAGGATCTTGCTTGCTGAAGATCAAGGACTACAGCCTTAAGTATAGATTACAGCACCGCACACAGAGAACAAAGATTCTTATAAGTTGATCCATAGATAACATCATAATAAACCAAAGGAACATCGAATCAGCCAAAGCTTTAATTTCCCATGGATCCACATTCAGTATTCATGGAAGCAGCATTCAAGAAATCAAGCGACTTAATCAATGGGCAAATCGGCTACCCAAGACTCAAAGGGTTCACTTTGAGGACTAAGTAGATGTGGCTCAAACCATGGGCTCTTCTATTTTCTCATGTGCATGTGGAAGCTGGACAATGAATCCGGAAAACTGGCGAAGATTCGGGGCATTTTCCTTCTGGTGCTGGGGAAGAATAGTTAAAGTACTAGTGACTGCCTGAAGAACAAACACATATGTCTTGAGAAAAGTACAGCCAAAATGTGTTTGAGCTTATGCAGTGATTGACATCGAAATGTATTGGGTATGTTTGTCAGTACTTTTTATTATTACCCTGCCACCTATAATTTGACACCATGAATTGGAAATGTTTGTGAATTGGGCAGATTAAGCCTATACTTTCAAGACTTAGCTAATTCATTTGAAACATAATATATAGCACGGTGCATATGTTGTTTCAATATATTAATCAGAAAGAAAAAAAATTCTCTATCTTTTACAAGTTCAAATTTGAACAATTGTGCAATGCTGGTAATCTAAGTTTCCTCTCAACTTGATTCAAAATATTACACTATGAGTCAACAAAGAAATAAATATATTGCATATGAAGAAATGCATGGAAATAACAAATCCAAAACTCACCCTTTGCCATTGAGCTGATTCCGAGCTACAATGACCCTGTATATTGTTTACAAGGCTGTCGATCTTTATGGGAACAGAAAATCTCATCGCTATTTTGCTGCGAGACGGGTGCCTTTGAACTGCTGACCTTGTGGTTATCAGCACAGCACAACCCACAGCTCCATCAGAAACCTTGTGAGAACAACGCTGTGGTATAATTTTAGATTCATAGAAACATTGATTATTGGAAGATGAACTCTAATGCCATATTTCTAACAGAGCTAGAGCCATGTGCTTGCTCAGACCAGTGAGGGAAATGTCAGAAACAGAAGAGCCTATACCTTAATTATTCAAACATGTGAAAGGGGTGCCCTTGCTGCTGGGATGCTACAGAGGCAGGCAAATATGCTAGCTGGAGTCATTCTCTAATTCAAGCTTAGTTTCTTCATAAGGAAAATTGTTTCTCTATTTGTGATTGAGATAAATTCTACATTTCTAGATATAATGACTTTATTGGGCAATATATTTGTAGCTATATTTGTAGCTAACTATGATAGGGCTGCTAAATTGAGAAGAGGATTAAACAGCCCATAATTTTCTGGATCATTTTGACAAATAATCACTACATATAATACTTTAAATTTGTTTACCTCTATATTTAAATAGAAAACCTCTTAGCTTGCCAGTATATAATGAGTGTTTGATGAATGTTCTGATGTTAATGTAGGTCACTGAAGTATTAATTGGTTTTCTTTACTGCTCTTCAAAGCTGTTGAATTTTCTTTTTGTGTTTAAACAAACAAAAGGATGGGAGATTTTCTTCTGCTATTCGAAACCTTGAGCAGACGTATACGTCATTATCTGAACCAAAGAAGAAATGTAAACACTTGAGTAAAAATAGGTGACTTATTCTGGCAAAATAGTCTACCAAAATACATGACTAAAAATTTTTAGCCATATGCTCAAGCCTTCTTAAACATGCCCTTGAGAGATGATTAAAAGTGACATATTTTAATTATAGTAATTTTCATCAAATATCTCAGAATTATCTCTGATGCAGAAATTTGTTCCAAAGAGATTTCGAGGCACAGAATTGTACGGGTTTTACTATGTAGCAAACGTAAGTCAAAAAGCCTTGCTGGTAGGGCTCCACTCCATCCATTCATTGCTTTCCTCCAAGCATGATTCTCTAGACAAATGATCTCTGCAAGACAGGTTAATTGTTTCACAGTGCCTTCAAAAGAAAACAAAAGCAATCAAACCAGTGACTTCCAGGGAATCTACTGGACTATCTCAATTATAAGGCAACTAAGTCAGCTCAGAAGGTTTGTTTTTTTGTTTGTCTTTGGGGTTTCCATGGGTAACATCTGGTGGCTTATCTCAAAAGGACACAGGAAAGCACAAAGGCTTATTCTGAAGAAGTGAACACTGCCTTGTTCTAAAGAAACGTTAGAAAAGGGAGTTGTCTCCATCATTTCCAGGAAACTTTCGTTTTCAAAGGTAGCAAGGTGATGTCTCGAGAATTTCATTGGGAACCCTTACCCAACCCCTTACACCACTGGTCTTATCCTATCAGAGTTCTTTTTGTTCCCCAAACATGTCGAATGAACACAAAGGGTACCTCTCTGAGGGTGCCTTTTGACCTGGTGCACATCGAAGAAAGAGCGTTCTCTTAGGCAAGTGTTAAAGATATGGACAGGCTGGATTAGAAAGTGGGTAGACCTAGATGGAGGCTACACTGAGAAACCATGACTTCACGTTTTTATATTTTTGTTTCATAAACATTTCTGTGATTTTATAACAATACTTCCTGACTTACTCTCATAGTTGTCTTAACACATACTGATTTGCATTCCACGTTAAGCATTTAAAGTCATTTTTCCAATACATCATAACTAAAGCTTACAATATCCCTTTGGAGCTAAGGGAGGCAAATTTCAAGAAGAAAATACATTTTAGAAGCTGATTATCTTAATTCAACTATGTATAAGAAATATCCAGAAATATATGTGTTAGCATTATTTAATGCAGCATGATCCAATACACTATTTTCACAGGTAAGCAAATTGATTAAAGTAATTTAAAATATTATTTCTATTTTATTGAATCAATATCTTAGAATATTTACCCTAAAATATCATCCAAAAATAAATATCACTATCAAACAACTTAAGGAAAGATTCTATGATCCTAAACTTTTTATTTGTTTATTTGATTATTTTGTTCCATTAGAATGTGAGAGGTGTTTAAGGTGGCATTATTTTGGCTTATGTCTTTTATTCTTCAATAAAGATGTAATGAATTGAATTGTATTCTGACTTTGGATTATAGAGCATATTTGGGGCCATGATTGTGCCTTTTAAATTTGCATCACAAAATATGAACTGTGTTAGGTCAGTTTGGGGTGCTCTTTTCTGCAGGACACAATCTCAACTGAGACCAAGCAAAGTTGTTAGTGACTTCCTGCCTATGGGATGACAATGACCACTGGTGTCTTTAATTTCACAGGTCCTTTCTGAAAAGGAAAGAGAATAGATGTTTTTAACCTTCCTATCCTTTTCAGATTCTATTTCCCAACATGAAGAAACACAGGTATACACCTGATAGATTTATTCACGGTTCTCAAACATTCCTAGACTACGCCCGATGCATATGTTGTCCACGGCTGAGTAAATAAGTAAATCTATTAATCTGGATAAAATGAACACTTTCTTCTATCCTTTCACTAGGGCATGGACTTCCAAATCAATTTCAATTTCTATGGATTTCAGGATGCTCATTTTTCTGTTCTAGGGGGAATGGACTAATCGCTTCTTCCATCTGTTTCTACATCCCTTAGGGAAATATTTATGAAAACTCTTGAAATGGCTAGTCGAGTTTAACTACAGACTTCACGGAGATTTTCAAACCTTGTAGATTTGTAAGTATAGGTGCAAATGCCTTTTACATTAAAACCTCTTCATGCTTGCTTGTTTTTTGCCTCAGCTCTCTAAATCCCATCTCTTAATACATAGGGGCTTTCTTGACAATATCTGGGCCATTATCACTTTACTCGGCTTGGATGATGGCTTAGTCATATGCTCATTCCTCCAAGGAGGTAAGTGTCCCAGACCTTGTGCTGAGGGCTCTGCTTACAGCTTCTTTCCACAATCCTACCAAATGAGGTGGTGATTAATCAACTTCTGATGAGAGAGGGATGTGGTATGAGTTACTCCTGTCTATCACCAACACACGTGTTCCATGTGCTACCTGCTGATAGGGACTAACCAGTTGAATCTTTTTTTTTTTAAAGATGCAGATAGGGATCTTGAAGTCAGTGGTCACTGAAATACTGTTAAAATAAAGGCAAATATCATGGAGAGTGTTAGCTCTAAAATGCCATTACACTTGATAGATATACTGTTTTACATTTAGTTCAATATAATATTTCTGAGATTAATAATATGCTGTGTGTCAGAATTAACTCCATGGCTATGAGTTTGATTTTTTGAGTGTGTGTGTTTGTGTTCTACAAATTACTATCATTACACTCATAGGAAGTACATATTTAAACTTAATTTCATTACAGATAATAATGATTTCTATAATAATCATATACAATGATATTCTCTGAAATATAGTTTGTACCAAATACATCCATTCAGAACCCCAAACTTCATCTAGTTGTATAATATTCAGATTTAAGTCATACAAGCATGGTTGCAATTTTTCAATGCAATTTAAGCATGGTGACAATATTTTGAAAACCCCTGAAAATAAACATAAAAGTTTAAATGTAGGTCTACAATACTCACTCTTCTTCTTGCACATAAATTTTTGAAATTATGAAAATAGGTCAAATCTTTAAAAGAACATTGCCTATTACCAAAGGATTCTATATGAGTAAACAGATTGGATGGCCAGAAACAGGCTTGCAGAGAGGCTTATATCCCACAATTTATACAACTTCCATTGAGTTAAGTTTATCGTTATTCTTATTTTTCTCTCAAGTGAGAGAAATCATATCTCAAATAGCCTTCATTGTGGCACAAGTTAAGTTGAGTTTTAAACAGAAATACTGTGCTTTCATTAAAATATCCCTTCACTACAAATTAATTCAAATCCATCCAAATATGGGGTTTCAAAAGATTATAGTGTTGGAAATATGCCTATTTCCAGTTGATTCTGGAATAACAAATATAATGCATATGTATCTTTTATATTACATGCTAAATTTGCACATTTAAGACATTTAATCCTTTTTCCTTGTCAACTAACATAAATGCGAAGTGAAAACATTCTTTAAAATAGTGCTAACCTATTTGAGTTGCTTATTATAATGCTCCCAGGATGCTTAATATCATTATTTTGTTGTACTATCAGATAATAAATGAAAATTGATCCTTTAAATTGAACTATTAAAAGATTATCTCTATTTTCTCTCAATTCTGACTAACAGCACTTTTTGTTACATTGGTAACATGACAAAGATGATACTTACCACCTGCTAATGCCAACTTCCATATTGATATATAAATGTATGTATATATAAGACCTAAATAAATCATGTTAAGATTTGATACAAGATAATATGTAACAACAGAGCAGTTGAATGGAGCAAGAACACTGTGATTAGAAAAACCATCATTTAATACTATGCTTAACATCAAATTTGCAAAGTTGAAAACAAACCTTAAAATGCCCTAATTCTAATATTATACTCTCACACAAAACACAGGATCCAACTTTACAGAAAATAATTTTAATCATTAAGTTGAAATATTATTAATTTTAAAGCCACTTTAATTTTTATAAAAGCCATGTAAGAGCTATTACTAGTAGAGCCTTGGTTGGCTGACAGTAAGTTAAACTGCTAGGTTTTGAAAGTACACAAAAATCGATGATTTCTTGTGTAAATCTCTATAAAACTATTTTGGATTTAAAGTGCTATTAGTTTTTGTGTCTAAAGTCAGATGTTACCTTGTTAACTCATTATTTTATAAATTATTCACTGACATTGCCTATTTTTAGAGGTGTTCATGATTTTTTATTATTTGTCATATTTATGATGTATAATTACTATGATTGATGATTTATTATTAATATTCTTGTGAATGTTTTCATTTTTCTTTTGTGCATTTAAATTTTGTTATGGTGTTTAACACAATAGTCTCTCCAAGTTTAAAGTTTCAATCAATTTCCCTCGTATAGCTTCTCATTTTTATAGAGAGATTTTAATTTCAAGAAACTAATTTAAAAACCTCAAAAACATTTATAGATCAAGAGAAGTAACAATTTATCACATTTAAAAGGAGAGACATTTTGGCAGATGATTTAATTGATAATACACAGCTCAATAAAACTTCTAGAAAAAAATCCCTGGAAAGTTGTCTAATATTTTCTTACACAAATGTTTCATTCTCTAATGACATAAACTATCAATTTCCTAGGTAATACCTTATAGACTATCATATAATTACTTTTATTATCATGAGACCTGTCATATATTTTATTTATTACCCTAGTTCTAGGTTTGTTTGAAAAAACAGTCTCAATGACTGCGTACATTTCCAACTTCTGAACAGTGTGTCATTAGTATAAAAATCACAAATGCACTATTTATAGTCCCACTTCTACAGCCAGGAAATTTCTACATAACTTTTAAAAGTGATCTCTTATCTACCACTCTATATCTAAAAACATCTGTAGTCTAAGATCCCTGTAGGAACATAACATAATTGCCAACTTGTATAGCAACCTGTCAGAGGGGATAAATAAGTTACAATCCTTTTTCTCTATGTGAACCCATTGTGGAATAACTATATGTAAACAAGTCTCAATATTTGCATGTATTATTGTCTCCACGTGCCTATAAAAACTAAATTAGTAAATAAGAAGCCATTGCTTCTAGGGAATATAAAAGTTTAAATCCTGCGATCCTTTGCTCACATATTCATTTATCACTGAAATGTACTATTCATGTGTGTTTCTATTGGAAAGCTTTATATGTAATATGTGTTCTTGATTCATTAACATTGAACTCGTGGCTAGCCACACTATAGCTCAAGGCTTAAGAAGGTTATTTGACACATATGTTCTCTTTGAAAATCATATCCCAATCTTCTTGTGCTTAAAAACACTATAAAGCACATCAGCACTCTGTGTAAGTGTCATTTGAAAGACCAAAATCATCAAGAAAAAACATAGAAATGTGACTTAAATAGACTGAAAAATAGTGTTTATTTGCATAGTGAGAATTGGAACAAGACCTCAGCAGGGAACATGTTTGTTCAACCACTCCCATTTGTTGCCTCTCTACACATGTCCATTGGTGACTCTACAATTTTAGGTCATCAGTGGTCAAAAAAGGTTATCAGTTTATGATCACTTGCTATAAACCAGCATCCCCCTAGCCATTTTACATACTATAAAAATGGCATGAAGTGCACATCTAAACTCCTCTGTCTTGAGAAAAGAGAAGAATCCAGCTCCACATAAACCCAAGGCCAGTTGCCACAAGGCACATGTCAGCTATGTTTCCACCCTACATCTTCTTCCCCCTATTCTGACACCATGTGCTACTCCCACGATGCTCACCTTTTCTACTTTTCATGACAATGCCCACACGGAAATCGAGTGTTGACAGTTTAAGGAGTGTGTTACCCATGGTAGACTAGAGAAACAAATTCATAGACACTCATATGTGTACAAGAAAGAGCTTTTTATACAAGAGCAATTGAATACTGAGAAAATATCCCAGTCCAGTCCAGATCAAGTCCCCAAGTCCGATATTAGAACATATGTGCGATACCAATCCTTAACTTCCTCTTCAGACTCACAAGACACATGCAAAGACACAGATTGTAGGCCAGTGGTGGAAGTCGTGTGGCTCCAGTGGCGGTAGAATGATCTCAGTGCTGTCATGGCTCTCCATTTGACTCTTCCAGCTACAGGGCTCTGGCTGTATCAGTGTAGCTCCATCAGGCTGGTTGTCAGTAATGACTCACAGGGAGGGGTGTGTGTGTCCCACCTCCAGTGAGCTATTTATCTCCTTAGAGTCTACAAATGAAGTCATGAAACTGAGACCTGATCAACCGGCTAAAACCCATTCCATTCACTCTTAAATTTAAAATTGACAACAGATTATGTAACTGCCGCAGAGAGTTTATTAGAGAATGTAACAGGTTGCCACACCCAGGATCAGAAAACCCTCAACATCCAATCATTTCATCACAGTATCACCTCTTCTTAGCCAGTAGCCAAATCTCTCTTTCTGATCCTCAGTTTCTCAGCCACATAGACACTTGGTTTCTGCCTCTATGGACGGAGAAATCTACCCATTGCTCTGCCTCACTTTCCCATAGACTATGTGCTGCTGTTCTACTCTGTCCTATGACCTTCTTGCCTCAGCCTCTAGTCAAGGCATGGCATGCTGTACACTGCCTCCACCAGTTCATTCAGTGATTTCCAACATGCTCTGCTCTTGGCTCTACTTCCTTGATGGTCCAGGGACTTCTCCCTTTGCTTCTGAGATAGCTCTTCTCTATAGTGGTATGGTTTTTGTCTTTCAGCAGTTAGCACAAGTGGTGACTTGGTCCAGACCCTCTAGTAAGGAGAAGACTCAGATTACATCCCTCCTTAATCTTGTCCATTAGCATGAAACAATTCCCTCCCAAATAGAGTTATTACCAGGGGCATAGAAACTAGAATTTACAATATATCACAGAAGGGTTTATGGCCCTATTAATTGACACCATCTCACAAACTTTACCCTACTGGGTCCTTACACAAAGCATAACTTTGAAAATAAATTAAACTGAATTGGAAATTAAGTGAAGTTTCAAAGTATTTAAAAAGACTTTGACTAATAACGTGGAAGAATGTTTCATGTTTGCTTTCAGTCTGTAAGTTCTATGAAGGATTTATTCAAATACAGCAGAACAAAATGCATATAAAATTACCAAAGACATGTTTTTAGATAAACATTTCTCAATATTTATTTGAAAATGTTATAAAAATAGAAATATAGTCATGGTAAGTTATTCATCCATAGATCATGACTACAGATTGATGTAAAGTGGCAGTTTGTGTGTCACTGTGATGTTGAACATTATGTTTCTGGTATTTCAAAGACCAATAGGATCGTCCAAAGTGAACAAGTTTCGGTAGTGAGTCCAGACTAAGACCAGACTACAAAGAATCAATAGGCTGTTCACTTCTGAGGAGTTAGCCACAGAAACACTCCCTGATAATAGCATAACATTGTGAGATACTCAAAATCCCATGCATTGCAACAGAACATTGTCAGATATAGTGCCAGAAGCTGAGCCTCCTGTGTTGGTAGGCACCCAAAATAAGACGGAGAAAGAGATTCTTTATAAAGTCCATAGTGACATCTATGAAGTAAAATCTGTGGGAATAAAGCTTTGGGGACCTTAATTTGATGGTGTCAAATTTAGAAGAAATATCTGCAAACACCTTTTAATGAATGGCATCGGTCATGTCCTAGGTAAGAGTCTGGGAAAACTGGAAGTCTTCAAAAATGTAATTAAATGTATTTAGAAATGGATCGGTATTGGTGAGCTGAAATATCATGGTATCTGTATATTTAATCACAAAATCATATGCTCTACTATGTCAGGAATGACAGATTTAAGAGGAATGGGGTTGTATTTGTCATGAAAAGCTTATTTCAATACTTATATTGAAGTAAAATGCTGTCTGTGATAGGGAATGTTTTTCCAAACACAAGGAAATCAATGGCTACAATTATCATTCAAATTTATGCACCAACTGCTTAAGCCAGTGCTGAACATTATCACTAAAGTTATAAAAAGGACCTCAGGTACCTCCCACCTGAATTTCAAGAACATCTCAGGAACAGATTTGGCACATTAAAAATGAATGCCTGAAGACCTGGTGAACTGTAGAGCATTCCAAGAGCATCATATATCCGGAAAACTAAGTCATTGAAAAGACAGGAAAGGAAGAAAATATCAAAGTGGATGTCAGAATATACTCTGAAGCTTGTTTTTATTCACAGAGTACCTAAGGAAATGATGAAGTCAAAGAGCTGAATAGAACATTTCATGATAATGAAAATTCCATTATACTAGAATATGCAAAGAGCTGGAATTACAAAAACAATGAGGAAGAACATTTTCAGTATATCTGGAACTGAAAGAACTAAAGTAAATATTCAAGTCTTGAGTTGCAATAGTGAAAAAAGATTCCCTGGGCGAGATATTGAATGATCTAGGAAGCTTCAAATACACTATCAGTGCACTAAAAAGGATTCATTGAAAGTAAGCCATTGCATATGAGCAAGAATCAACAGAAGCGAAGTCCAAGCTACCGTGAAGATAGTAGCAGACAACAAGGTTCCAAGAATTGGTGGAATATCAATAGAAATGTTCAAAATAGCTGATGAAGCACTCACAGCTCCATTCCAAGAAATTTGAAAGACAATTACCTAGTAACTGATGGAGACAATCCTAGTCACACACACACACACACACACACACACACGCACAGCCAACTGAATGCATAGATTATATAACAATATCATTAATAACATATGCAAGGAACATTTTTCAGAAAATCATCCAACAGTGTTTGAAGCAGCACGTTGACAGGGAGCTGCCAGAAATTTAGGCTGGATTCAGAAGAGGACCTGGAACAAGGGCCACCACTATTGACATCAGATGGAATTAGCTGAAAGCAGGGAACACCAAAAAGATGTTTACTCATATAAAAATATCCAATCCTTCCCACATTATTCTCCCTTCTAACATATTTCTAACTTTAATATGTAACCTCTAATTATGATCAATTCAAAGGCTTTTCTCTTTGTTATGTTTACATAATTTATTCTTTTGAGAAGCTGAGAATTCTTGTTACATGCTCATATTTTTAGACTGTTTATATTCCTTAGACTGCTCTATTTTTATTTTCAATATGTGAAGAAGATAAGCTGCAGTCCATTACCAGCTCCTTTCTCAATTTATGCATTACAAGAATTTTAAATTTGGAATAGAAGACTCCAGATTTTAGGTTTGTATTAAGGTGAGAGAAATCTGAAAAAAAAAAACACACAACAAAACGATATAGCATCTGAACTCTTAAAGGCCTGAAGATAACCAAGCAGCCATCTAGCTTAGTAACAACAAAACTCACATGGAAGAAGCACACCAGCCTGTCCCAATTCAATCACTGAGGACAAAGTGGTTGCACAAGCAAAAGTGGTGAAGAAAACTGATGGCGCCTGGCCATCAAAAGATATAGCATCTGGGGTCTTAAAGGCTTGAAGATAAAGAGGCGGCCATCTAGCTAAGAAACAACAAAGCCCACGTGGAAGAAGCACACCAGCCTACCCCGACACGATCACTGAAGACAAAGTGTGTGCATGAGCAAATGCGGTGAAGATAGCTGATGGTGATTGGCTGTCAAAAGATATAGCATCTGAGGTCCTATAGGCTAGAAGATAAGCAAGGGGCCATCTAACTGAGAAACAACGAAACCCACATGGAAGAAACACACCAACCTGTGAGATCACAAAGTGTCAAAGGGAACAGGTATCAAAGACAAAAATAAAATCATAGTTTTATGAATGAGGGGGAGTGCAGAGTGGGGACCCAGGGCCCATCTATGGGAAATTGGACATCCCCTTGCAGAAGGGCTGTGGGGAGGAGGCGAGCCAGTCAGGGTGCAGTGTAGCAATGATGAAATATAAAATTTTCCTCTAGTTCTTGAATGCTTCCTCACACCCCGTTATTATGATCCCAATTCTACCTTATAAATATGGCTGGACCGGAGGATGTACACTAGCACAGATAGGAACTGGAAATACAGGGAATCTGGAACAGATGAACCTCTCAGGACCAGTGGTGAGAGTGATACTACCAGAAGGGTGGAGGGAAGGTGAGGGGGGAAGGGGGAACCGATTACAAGGTCTACATATAACCTCCTCCCTGGGGGATGGACAGTGGAGTAGTGGGTGAGGGGAGACGTCAGATGGTGTAAGATATGACAAAATAATAATAATTTATAAACTGTCAAGGGTTCATGGGGAGGGGGAAGCAGGGAGGGAGGGGAAAATATAAGGAGCTGATATCCAGGGCTCAAGGAGAAAGCAAATGTTTTGAGAATGATGAGGGCAGTGAATGTAAAAATGTGCTCAACACAATTGATGTATGTATGTACTGTGATAATAGCTTTATGAGTCCCTAATAAAATGATTTTTAAAAGTTAAAAAGAAAACATAGATAATTACATATTAACATATCGATTTTCTAATTATATAGTTTTTAGATTCAATAAACTCACAAAATAATCCAAAAAAGAAATGTGAAGAAACATCATTGTGGGGCATTACCAGGGGTCTGGTTGGAGGAAGGCTCATTAACCAGCTGGTATATGCAAATGACACAACTTTCCATGCCAATGAGTATTAAAGACTGGTACCTGCAGTGTGAGTATGGATTGCAACTCAATATAAAGGAAACAGAAGTCTTGACAACTGGACCAATTGGTAGCATCATGCTAAATGGAAAATATTGAAGTTGTCAAGTATTTAATCTCGCTTGCTTCCACTACCAATACTTACAGAAGCAGCAGTGAAAAAATCAAACAAAGCATTGAATTGTTCAAATTATGGCAGAAGGTTTCTTTAAAGTGTTGAAGAGCAAAAATGTCTCTGTGGAACTAAGATGCTCCTGATCCAATTTATGTGAAAGTAGTGTATTGAATAAGTAGCACATTCAAGATGGAAGAAGTAATGCCCTTGGAGTATGTAGCTGGCAAAGAATATTGAAGGAACTGTGGGCCACCAGCAAAACATACTAATTTGACTTGGATGAAGAACCACTAAGTTGCTTATTAGAAGCCCGGATGCTGAGACTTTGTGTCATGTATCTTAGACATGTTGTTAGGAAATACCAGTCCCGAGAAAAAGATGTCATTCTTGCTAAAGTAGAAAGTCATCCACAAAAGATATTGATCTTCAAAGACATGGATTGACACAGTGGTTGCAGAAATGGGCTCACACACACCAATACTTGATAGCTCGACAGTGTTTCCTTCTGTTTGACTCAGGGTCACTATGAATGGGAGCGGGCTGAATGGCACCCCCCAACCACAGCAGGGAGAGTGGATGGGAATATGTTTTCTGCAACTCTGGACTATAGTGAATTCCTGTACTCCAGCGAAAAACTGATTGTTTGGGACTGTAGCAATACGCATCTGCTGAATTCAGTTCCAAACCATCATATTTGATCAATGATAACTTCCTTCAATAACGCATTTCTTAAAAATCACTCAGGCAGTAAGAGTCTTTTTCCACGACCCTGGCTTCTGAAAGACCGCCAATTGGCAATAATCTTATCCTGGTAACTCGCTTTCAGATCTAAAGTTCAACCAATACCTAAGCTGTCCTACATTTGAAAGTTTGCCAGTCTCTGAGTCTGGTTTCTTTTTTCTTCTTAAATTCTATATTAGATTATGTTCTCTGCTTTCTCTCCCTGGCTGTTTTCCTAAGAAAAGAGAGATCACTAAAGGCAAGAAATACCGCATTTATTTCTGACAATGAAAGATGACTCATCTTCTCTTTGCACTTCATTGAGAATATAAATAAATACCCCATACTTTCAATGTTGTACTCTTCTCAGAAAAGTTTTAGGTTCCTAAAATGAAATAATCCAGTTATAATAATTTTCCCTGGCTCCTTAATTACAATTTCAATAATGTCAAAATTGCAAAGTAATTTTATATAATTCTGTGATGATTACCTCTTTTTGTGTGAGAAACAGAACTTTTTTTAAAGATCATTTTATTGTGGGCTCTTGCAGCTCTTATAACAATCCATTCATCAATTGTATCAAGCATATTTGTACATGCATTGCCATCATTATTTTCTAAACATTTTCTTTATACTTGGACCCTTGGAATGAGCCCCTCTTTTTACCCTCCCTCTCCTCTTCCACCTTTGTGGCCCCTTGAGAAATTATAAATTATTATTATTTTCATATCTTACACTGACTGCTGTCTTCCTTCCCCCACGGTTTCTTTCCCATTCTTATCCTCACCCTTCTGGTATCACTCTTCCCATTTTTCTTCCTGAGGGATTTATCTGACCTGGATTCCATGTGTCCTGAGCTCTTATCTGTCCCTGTGTATATGGTTCAGCCTAGTTCGCAGTGAAAGGCAGGACTGGGGTCATGACTGTAGAGGAGGAAAAGCCTCAAGGAACCAGAGGCATATTGTGTGTTTCATCAGTGCTATACATCACCCTGGTTGACTCTTCTCTTCTTGTGTCCCATCTGTGAGGGAATGTTCCACTGTCTACAGATGGGTTTGGGGTCTTTGCCTCAACCCCCCTCATTCTCAACAATATATTTGTTTGTTTGTATGTTTGGGGTCTTCTGATGCCTGTTACCTGATTTCATCCACACTTCATGATTGCATAGGCTTCAGTGCTTCTTCCGTGTAGATTTGTTTCTTCTCTGCTAGATGTTTAAGCATTTAAGCCTGTTTAAGCATTTAAGACCCCAGATGTTAAATATTTGGATAACTGGGCACCGTAAACTTTCTTCAACACATTTGCTTGTGCACCCATTTTATTTTTAGCAATTGTGCCAGGAGGGAGAGCATCACAGAAGGCCAGGTTTTAGAACAAAGTGTACCTGCATTGAGGGAGGGCCTAAAACAGAGATTTTCTTAAAGAAAATTTTGCACGTTATCAAATTGTAACAGAATCAAAAGAAGAATGGGCAAACAATATTCAGTATATACTTATAATGAAATATTATTCTGTCATAAAGAGGAATGATGGTTTTTTTAATGATATAACTTAGATGAACCTTAAAACCATACTGACCGAAACGTCAGAGACAAAGTGCAGACACTATATTGCTGTATTTATACAACATACCTAACATAGGTAAAAGTTTGCAAAAACAAAGGATTCTTAGTAGTTATCAGGCACTAGAATGAGGGGGAGTTAAGGGGCTGTTACCTAAGTGGTAGAGTTCCTTTTTACATTGATGAAAAGGAATAAAGGTGGATATTGCATATGGTGCATAGCATTGTGAACCTAATTAATGTCCCCGAGTTACACACTTAAAGTGGGGAAAGGGTAAATGTTTTTTTTTATATGTAGTCAATCATAATTTTAAAATGCAAAGTGAAGCTGTGGAGGGAAAAGAAACAACGCTACCATTTGTTCTAATAGGTCTCAATCCTCCTGGGATCTTCGGTGCTTCTTGATGGGAACTGCAACTTTGGTGGCACTTTTGGTTGGATCTGTTTATTTTTACTAACATTCAGAAGAGGAAAGTGAGGCCCTGATAGCTTTCTGAAAACCACATTAAGTATATACAAATAGAATGATTTTCTTATGTGACTGTACTCTCTTTCTTGATAACATACTCAGAAATCCTTTTATTAACTTATATTTCTACTTCAAATGACCATTAATTTTTCATTTTGTTGAAGAAAATTATCTAATACTAATATTGAGGAGTAGCATGTGGGATATATATTGTTATCACTTTTGTGACATTAAAGTATTCTATTCACTAACTATTCTATCACTATGCATCCTATTGTCATTCAAATTACCTAAATCAAAATTTATGGAATGGATTTCTTCATTATATTTTATCATAGTAGAAAATATTTAGTGAAATTTCCATCAACTTACTTTTAATCGATTTCAGTTAATTTATCATTTATGATTTCTGTCACTGATTTTGCTAAATAGATATATATATATATACTATTTTTTAAAATACTTGAATTTTTATTTCAAAGTGTTTTATTAAGTTAATGCCAACACTTTAATTGATTAATTCAACATATGTATTGATTGCCTATAATGCACTAGATGCTGTTATAAGTGTTTGGAACATATTAATGGACCCGATGGTTAAATGTGCCTCATATGTGACTCCGCCACATGTCTGTCACTTTGCCGCGGTCACTTGTTCTTGCTGTGATCCTGGAAGCTCTGTCACCAGTATTTCTATTTCCAGCAGGTCACCCCGAGTGAACAGGTTTCATCAGAGCTTCCAGACTAGGAACTGACCAGGAAGGACTCTGCTCTCCATTTCAGAGGCAGGAGCCACTGAAAACCTTATCCATAGCTTCGAAACATGGTCACATTCTGAAAGCCACATGATCGGAAGCAGACCATTGTCAGAGGTCGTGCCAGAGGGCACTTGGCATGGGACTACAGAGGAGCTGACTTCTCGAAGTGGAGTTGACCATTAGGATCAGATGGGTTGAATGGAGCCTGTGGGAGTGGAGTAGACCATTAGGACCTAGGTTGGGTGGAACCTGTGGGAGTGGAATTGACCATTAGGACCTGGGCTGGATGGAGCCTGTGGGAGTGGAGTTGACCATTAGGACCTGGGCTGGATGGAGCCTGTGGGAGTGGAGTTGACCATTAGGACCTGGGCTGGATGGAGCCTGTGGGAGTGGAGTAGATCAGTAGGATCTGGGTTGGATGGAGCCTGTGGAAATGGAACCTTCGGGATCATTGTTTACTGATGTCATGTGACTCAAGATAAGGAGAAACCATTTCAAAAATTCAGTAACAGTTGGAAGTTGGAATGTGGAAGTATAAATCTAGGAAAATTTGAAGTTGACAAAAATGAAATAGAACATATAATGATTGCTATGTGAGGTATTAGTGAGCTGAAATGGACTGGTATTGACCATTTTGAGTCGGAAAATCAAATGATTTAATGTGCCAGCAATAACACAATCGAGATAAATATACACTAATAATGATTTCTCATGAACACGGTGTTTTAAAGCACATTTTTTATTGTTCATGGGAGTGATTCATAATTGTGTTTCTAGCAGCAACTGGAGCTACTTTTTTAATATTAGAACTCTGCCCACTTCCTGTTGCATGGTAACCAATGGAACATTTGCGGTGTGTTCTTCTGGATGTCAGACAACTTTCCAGCACGGTGCCCTACTACGTAATAAGAAAACTGTAACTGGCCCCAGTGAGCTTTTGTAGCAAGAGAGTCACCTTTGCTTTCAAGTCACAGCTTTCATGAACTAAAGGGGAAGGACTTCTTGCCACTCGGCCGTATTAAAGGATACGAGGGGTGTTATGTAAGCAGAACGGAGGCCTGGTGGCAGAGGGGTTGCCGTTGGCCTGGGGTCCCTCCAAAAGGTCAGCAGTTTAAAAACCACCAGCCACACCCTCCTGAGGAGAAAGATGTGACCTTCTACTCCCACAAACAGTTACAGGACACCGCTACCTGTCTAAGCGGCCTCTGTGAGGCAGCACTGACTCGTGGCAGTGAGTTATGTGAGAAGAAGGAAATGTATATTGAGAGGATGTGCTCAGAATTTCACATAGTATTGGTTACGTGCTTACAATTTAATAGGTTTACTTACCGTATACACTTGAGCATAAGCCGAGTTTTCAGCACATGTTTAATGCCATTTTTGTTGTAAAATTAGGTGCTTCCTCGGATATTCCAGTTTATACTCAAATATAGATGGTATTTATTTTAACTGTTTTAAGGCAATAGTCAGGAAAACTGTTCTTCATTAATAATTTCCCATGCATTTATTACTTATTAATGTATATATAAATTCATTCTACACATATCAATATACTTTAGACATATCAAAATATATTTGATAGCCTGACGTCATCACAATAGACTTTTCAATCAAGCATTGGTCTCATTGCACATGTCAGGGACCTGAGTAAAAGAGAGGATTTAAATTATGTAAGGTTCCACATCACAAAATATATGTCAATGGCACACCTCACTTCCTTTGGCTGCACACCTGCACACCCCACGACATTGCCCCAAAGCGAAGGTCATCCTGCCTCCACTCTCCATTTTCCTTCACCTTTTCTGTCAACAGCCCCTCTCAACCACACGACCCTTTACACCCTTCTCCATGGGTCCGGAGGCCCGTCCGCTGCTCTGCCTCACCTTCAGAGGCTCCACAATGATGGCAGTGAGTAAACTTTTATCGAAGCATCATGCCTCATCTTTCCCCCTAGGAGTTGCTAGTGAATTTGAGCGGCCACCCTTACAGGGAGGAGTCCCACAATTAAACCATTGCACCACTAGGCACCTTTCTATGAGATATTAGGGGTTCTCATTATCCCACCCAATTTTGTTTTACTTGACACTGTTAGTTTACAAGTATTAGAACAACAATGTAAAATCATTGATTATAGTTCAAATTAATGAATTATTTCCACTGCAAAATCCTGAAATTATTTTAATAGCTCTTCTACCTATTGAAATTGAATTCATACTTAGAAATCTTTTCAACTGATAGCAATAGTGGGGACAGCATTCATATAAATCATTCTAGCCTCAGCATTTTAACTATGAAAAACTGAAACCCTAAACTAGCTAATTCTAACTCCAACTCTACTGACTCCTATGTCACTGAATTAATTAGATACTTGGTTTTAATCCCATTGTCATCATAATAAGTACAGTTTATTTGGGAATCATTTTTTTACTCTTTTAGTTTTATCACTAATAAATTGAATGAAAGTAAATAAATATATATATCGATAAGAATGCAATTATATAACAGACCCAAATTCCCAGCACGTATTAGCTTCCAATAATACCAGTTTTTATACATATATTTTCTATGCAAAGAGTGTTTCAAAATATAATTCAACAGAATGCATCTAAGTAAAGGCCATTCTGGTTAAATATATCTATATTTCTTATAGGTAATCCTTTTGAGATTAAAACACACATGGTAGATTATGGGCCCTGATCCTTTCTAGGGTAAAAGATCTGCATTAGTTATCTGTTGTAACATAGATATTTGTTCATAATTTAGCACTTAGCATCATAAAACAGTGTGCATTTTTTGACACAATATCTCTGGGTCAAGCATGAGCAAGTAGTTTTGAATGATGGGTTCTGGCTCAGAGTCTCTCATATATTTGCTGCCAGGGGTTTCTAGGGGCTCTATTGGGACTGGAGGCTCTGCACTCCATGTCTTCTGCACCACATTCCTGGCAACTTAGTGCAGATCACTGGTTGAAAACCTCAGTGACTTTCCATGTTTGCCGAGCCTTCTCCCACAGCTCCAGTGGGGTTCCCTGGAAGTAGAAAAAGCACCAAGGAAGAAGAAAGCGCCAATTTCCCTTCATGACCTAATCATGAACGTTGCGCTGTCACCTCTTTCACATACTATTGGTCTGCTGCAGATCACTCAGACCAGCCCAGACTCACAAGGAACAGATGAAACTCCATCTTTAAAGGGAGAAGTAGCCAGAGATTTGTGAATGTGTGGCTATCTTTATTTCGGGTTTCTCTAAATTCTTTCAACCATCACCCCCTAAACTTTAGAGTCTAAAGTAACATGATTCCCAGAATTCTTTTCAGGTTTCCTTGATATAATAGAATTTTTTTTGTGGTTTAGTTTTACTAAATAAGTAGGAAGAGTTTATCATAGAATACAACATGTTTGAATATAAGTAAGTACTTCTATTCAAGAAGTTGGAAATGGTTTATGTTTTTAACTACTACATATAATCATATTTGTTATTAATTAGCCTCTAATTATTTTATAACCATTGATCATGATTTGAAAGGAAACCATAATTTTTGAACAATACCAACGAAGATAAAAAGACAAATTGTGGAGAAATATTTTCTAACTACATGTTCCATGGTTGTATTTTTAAGTTCTGAATTATGCTTTTAAGAACACACACCAGGGACACTATTCTGGAATATAAAGCCACTGTAAGGAAGGATGAATTAACTGTAGTTTGGTTTTGGTTTGTTTTGTGCTGAGCAGAATGGTTATGTTCCTGTCAGATTGATAAAATGGAGCATTTGGTAATAAAATGCCCCCTCCACACCGCAAGGACAAGAATGCTCAGAAGAATGGAATCCCCAACCGCTCCTTTCTCTTGAGAGTTGGCTAGGGTTTAACTGTGCGAGAGAATTTCCTAGAAGACTCTGCACGAGTTAGGGTAGGCCAGTGCCTAGGGACTTGAATAGCCTCCATGAATAAGAGTCGCAGAGCGCTTGCGTAGCTCATGTATCATTCTCTAAAGCATGAGCTACGGCAGTCTCGGTCATTTGCGGCCCAGAGCCGTTGAGGAGAACCTTCTGTCATCAGCCAAGTGGAAACCAATATCTGCAAGTGCGCAAGAGACCTGACACACAACGAAAAGACTCACCCAGAGAAGCAGACTACATAACCCGTATTGCTCCATAGTCACTCTTTTGTGGGGAAGAAGAGGCATAAGAACGCCAATTGATCGAACGCAACTGCCCTTAGATTGCAGTCGCTTTCTTTAGCAACTGTTTTGTTCTTTCCTCTGATTTCAGCTAGCTTGTGCCCATGGAGCCCCATCACCAAGAATGGCACCTCTGGGAAATGACAATTTTCCACAAGAGCAATTTTCATATCTGGAAGACAAGGGGGATATGAGAAGAGTCTTTGTCGCTGTTAAATCATGTCCTCCGGATTACAGACTGCATTATGCAGTCATGAGCTTCTATAGTAATGTTGCTTAACTCTTGGCAATATTAGGCTAGGGAAGATCTTGGGAAGATGGCACATTAACTTTGAGAAGTGATGGGCTGTGGTACCCCTGCTGTGCGCCTGAATGGCATCGGATGAATCTCACTGCAGCCTCCTCAAGATGTATTTTCTCTCTACAGGGCAAAGCTTGCATTCACGAGGGCAGAGCTGTGCATTCAGATAGTTCAACCTATACTTTGAACAGTGGGACATAATAATGACTTTCTAAAAATGGAATCTATAAAATAGTCCACTTTTCTGGTTACTTGCCACTATACTTTTAACTTCTTTGTCAATCTATTTATCTTGTAAAGTGATGGTTGGTACATAATCTGTATTTGTTAAAATAAATAGTATTGCTTTGAAATTCCAGCTTTTTTCTAAACCATTTAGAGAGGAAACAAAATGTCTCAATAGAAATAATTGAAACATAATGAGATTAAGGTTTTCGTAGCAGTTTGTATAAGTTTTTGAAATAGAATAGAAAGTAATTATCTGGCTGGGTCAAGGAGTGAAACAAGAACTCCTTCTGGGGAGATGAGTGGCTGAGTTCAGGGTGGGGAGAGGTGGGAGGCCATGGAGATGGGCTGGGCGTCAGATAAAAATGAAATCCTTGTGCTTACACTTTCGTAGTTACATTTGAACCATCGCTTAACCTCTTTGAATTTAAGTCCCCTCCTGCATATAGGAGATCATAGTACTGATTTACGCTCCAAGGATCTGGTGGCACAGTGGTTGTTAAATGACACGGGTCCTAAATTAACAGTTGGTGGTTCAAACCCCCACCACTTCAAATGGGAAAGATGTGTCAGTCTGCTTCCTTCCATGGTTGACAGCCTCAGAAACTCGTCTGGGAATCCTGCTGTACCTGAGAGTTTTGCTAGGTGTCAGAAAACATCAGACTGCATACATTTATTTGCTTGGTTTACTTCCATGATGAAGTTGATACTTATTCACAGGACAAAGACAACCATCTCTAATTTAATCTTCCCAAAGATTCAAACCATTTTCTGCTGTAGACATTCAAAACTGTCCCCGTTACAATAGGAAATTTTAAATGAGCAACCACTTCCCCTCTGCCAGACATAGTGATAAGTACTATATGGTTGTTTAATCCTCAAAACAAACTTACATGCCAGTGTATAGTCTACCCTAGTTTCAGAGGTGGGGAGACTGAGGCGTATGGGTTCAGTAATTGATCAAAAAATTAAAGAGCAAATATTTGGAATCTGGAATTAAAAAAAATCTTTTTATTGGGGACTCATACAGCTCTTACCACAGCTCATACATATGTCCATTGTGTCAAGCACATTTTTTACATTTTTGCCATTACCATTTTCAAAAAAATTTCTACTTGAGCACTTGGTATCAGCTTCTCATTTCCCCCCCTCCCCTCCCACCCTCTCTCCCTCATGAACCCTTGATAATTTATATATATTTCTTTTTCATGTCTTACACTGAAAAATGTCTCCCTTCACCCACTTTTCTGTTGTCTGTCCCCCTGAGAGGGGGTTATATATCAACCATTGTGATTGGTTCCTCCTTTCTGCCTCCACTGTCCCCTTACCCTCCTGGTATCGCTACTCTCATTATTGGTCCTGATGGGTTTAACTGTCCTGGATTCCCTATGTTTCCAGCTCAGATCTGTACCAGTGTACATGCTCTGTCTAGCAGGATTTTGAAGGTAGAATTGGGATCATGATAGTGGGGTTGGGGTGGGGCAGGAAGCATTAAAGAACTAGAGGAAAGTTGTATGTTTCATCAGTGTTGTACTGCACCCTGGCTGGCTTGTCTTTTCCTTGTGACCTTTTTGTAAGTGGATGTCCAATTGTCTACAGATGGGCTTTGGATCTCCACTCTGCATTCCCCTCATTCATATTGATATGATTTTTTGTTCTGAGTCTTTGATGCCTGATACCTGGTCCCATCCACACCTCATGATCACACGGGCTGATGTCCTTCCATGTAGACTTTGTAGCTTCTCAGCCGGATGGCTGTTTGTTTATATTTAAGCCTTTATTTTTTCATGTTGCACAGTGACCAGTTTCTCTCTTCACCCACTTTTCTGTTGTCCATCCCACTGGGAGAGGCTTATATAGAGATCATTATGATCGGTCCCCCCTTTTTCCTCCCACCTTTCCTTTCCCCTCCTGATATCACAACTCTTATTATTGGTCCTGAGGGGTTTATCTGTCCTGGAATCCTGGGATTTTAACAAGGTGCTTTATTCTAGAGCCCCTAGCTATACAACCCTGAAACTACTGCCTCCCGGAGAGAAACTGATGTACCGCCTATGAATGTACTTCTAAAAGCCATGTGCTTTTCCTGAAATCTCTTTATTGTAGGTCTCTGTGTGCAAACATTTCAAGAACTACTCAAGTCCCTTCTCTACCTATTGCTTCTTCATCCCCATCCACATTACGATGAACACAGATGAAGTAATGTAAAATTGAAATGAACTTGGAGTCATTTGAGATATAAACAAACAAGTTCATCTTAAAAACTTTTTAAAAAAATTCACAGACCTGTGCTGCAGGAGCTTCCAGAGAATGGAGCAGGGATGATACATTTGCATGTCTTCATTAGATGGTAATTGCCCCAGAATGTTCCCTGGATTAGTTAAATAAATAAGTTTAAAGTATTTATAATATGAATTTATTTTTCCAGAAACTGAGTCATGCCCAGTGATTTATGTTTGGTACTTATTCCCAGTAACCAGAACGATTCTTATCAAACAAACTCAAACCTATTGGCACCTTGCTTAAAATATCTCCATACTTGTTGTTCAGTGTTGTCTAATCTTTTATGACCTTTAATGACAAAATGAAATAAAATATTCTGCTTGAGCTCAACATTGGAGCCTATTCATCAATCCATCTAGTTCAGGGTCTTTCTCTTGTTTGTGACCCTCCACTGAACATATAGGATGCTCTGGGTCAGGGACTGGTTCCTCTTGGTAATAGATCTAAAAATGGATCCTTGTTATCCTCCCTGCCTACAGAACATCCTGGTTATACTTCCAAGGTAGACGTATCCATTCTTCTGTGAGTCCATGATATAGTTACCATTCTTTGTCAACACTATAATTCAAATATATCACTTTCTTCTGTGTCCTTTCCTAATTTCCCAGGTCTTGCATGTGTAGGAAGGGATGCTTTCGGCAGGGAGACCTAGTCTTCAAAGTGATCTCTTTCTTTTTCAGCACTTCAAAGTCTTTTCAGCACATTTGCCCAATGCAGTATCACTTGATTTCTTAACTGCTGTTTCATGAGCATTAGTTGCAGATCCAAGTAAAATGTAACCCTTGACAACATCATTCTTGTCTCCATTTATCATGATGTCATTTGTTGGTAAAGTTGAGAACTTTTTTTCCCTCTATGTTGAAGTGACATTTATTCTGAAAGCTGAGATATTTGCTTTTAGTCAGTGAGTGCTTTGGGTGACCTTAATTTGAACAAGTAGATTTGTGTCTTCTGCATATTGAAGATTCTCTGTTTCTCTGATCTTGATGCTGCATTCTTCTTTATATACTATCTTCTTTGTTTATTTGATCATCAGGCAAACTGAATAAGTATGATAAAAGATAACATCTTGACTCATACCTTTTAACATTGTTAAGCCACCTAGTGGCACTGAGTTCAGTTAGAATGACAGCTTCTTAGTCTATCTGTAGGGCTAGTCCTCATGAGCATACTTCAGGATTCTGGAGTTCCAGTTCATTGCCATGTCATGCATAATTTGTTATGATCCACACATTTAAATACCTCTGCGTAGTAAATGAAGCACAAGGAATCTTTCTGGTATTGTTGGCTTTCAGCAAAAATCCGTCTGGCACCAGCAATGATATTCTTCTTTATATGTCCTCTTCTGAAACCACCTTGGAGTTCGAGCAGCTTGCTGTAGATTTCCTGTGGCAGGACTTTCCGGGTTACCTTTAATCGGATTGTACTTGCACGGGATCCTCCTCGTGTTGTTCAGGGATTTTGGCCTTCTGTTTGGCCCTCTTTCTCTGGAATGACAACTGAGAAGCGAGTCCTGCTGCTTGGCTGGGCATTTGTCTTTCAGTTGTCTTGACAAAGATGCCGAGTGTTTTGGGTGTTGCAAGAGCTCATTGAAACCCATCAATTGGCATTCTGCTAATTGGCATTTCTTATTAAAGCACATCAATTGGCATTCTGTTCATTCTTGGACCCTTGTTTCTGGTCAATGCCTTCATTACAGATTCAATACCAACAGGTCTTGATTACACGCTACTTGCTGAAATACTTGAACCTTGACTAATTATTCTTGTTGCAATAACTCTGTTTTTCTTGCATCTTTTGCTCTTTGCTCATAGAATCCTTTGTTTCTATGCAGTGTTTGCTCATAGAATCCTTTCATATTTCAACTCAAGACTTGCATTTTGTTTCCTTCAGTCTTCCAGCTTGTGAGATCCCTTTTGGGTTCCTAACTTCAGGTATGAAGCGAGAAGCCTAATGCTTAATCTTACATTTATTAAAAAAAAATCAATCCTCTACCATGTTTCTTCTGGGTTAAAGCGTATGGTCAGTCACTGCACCTCTGTGACCTCCTCACCCTTCCCACATTTCCCCTTTCAGACGTTTTGCTCTGTTCTTTGTTCGCTCTCTAGGCCTTTGCAATTCCTGTTTTTCCTACAGAACCTTCTGAATGCACGCTTTCCGTGGTTTTCCATACATCAGTAGGCTTCCAGGCAAGCATTACTTCCCTGTGGAAATCCTGAATGACACTACCCACACCTCAAGCGTCTCTATCCCACTGTTGCGGTTGCTCCAAGGTGGGTGTCCTTTCGGACTCACAGTCAAGCCGTACAACAGAACAGAACACGGCTCCCTTCTGAGCCAGCCTCACAAGTGTGATGATTGAGCCCGCGGTTGGGACCACAGTGTCATTCTCTTTCATGAAGGGTCTTATTTTTCACTGCCTTTGTACTCTACCAAGCATGCTTTTCTTCTCATGGGACTGATCTTTCCTGATACGATATCCGAACTATGTGAGATGACATTTTTCATCCTCATTGATTCTCAGGAGTTACTGTCTGCTCCCCTGAGGCAAAATTGTTTGTTCCTTTGGTAGACTTTGATACCTTGATTGCTGATTCAAGAATTGATTGTGGATCCAAGCAAATAAAATCCTTGACAATGTCAATCTTTTCTCCCTCTCTTATAATGTTACATATCAGTCCAACTGAGAAGAACTTTGCTTTCTATATGTTGAGTTGTAATCCAGACTGAAGGCTGTAGTCCTTGACCTTCATCAGCATGCGTTTCAAGTGCTCTTCACATTCAGCAAGCAAGGTATGTCCTCTGCCTATCTCAAGTTGCTATAAGCCTTCCCCAATCCTGATGATTCATTTTCTTCATGTGCTCCGTCTTCTGTGAGGCATGTCATATTGAACAATGAAAGGAAATCTAGAGAGGGTGAGATAAAGTTACCAAGTGCATGATGTAGTGCAGGGGAACGTCTATGTATAACACTTGATTGGAATAGTGACAACAAATTCCAAAGTTGCTGCCTGCCTATGAAGTAGAAGAGCAATCTAATGAGTTGTTGTGGGGGGTGGAGAGTTGGGGGGGAAAATGAAGGGATATTTAAGAGAGAACATGGTAAGGATTTTTTCAACACGATGGCTAGTATGTAGCTACTTGTTCATATTTGGATGAAAAAAATATTATCAGTGATTACTGCCTTAGTTGACAAAATTAATAGCATTAGTATCAAGCCTTGCATATTCAATATATTTAAAAGCTGATTTTAGAGATGAAGGTTGGCAATAATAAGATTATGATTAGAAGTGGCGATGGACACCTCTTAGAAGGAGGCAATATAGGCTTGCCCACATTTCTCTGGAATTTAGATTGTGTGTTTGAATCATTTTCAGTAGCTAAGATTGTCCAAAGAAAACACTTAACATACGAGAGTAATTAACCACAATATGAATTCTTTTTAAAGTAACCAGTTCAATGGTGAGAGGTAAGCAGTACCTAGCCAGGGGTCCTCAAACATTTTAAACAGGGGGTCAGTTCACTGTTGCTCAGACCCGTTGGAGGGCCAGACTATAGTTTAAAAATAAAACAAACTATGAACAAACCCCTGTGCACACTGCACATATCTTATTTTAAAATAAAAAACAAATGGGGCAAAAACACCCGGCGGCCTGGATACATGTCCTCGGCATGCTGTACTTTGAGGACCCCTGAAAGGAGACAAATACAGAGTTTAGAAAAAAAATAGTGAGATTAGGATAGATTCCACCTGACTGAATATACTTCTGTGCCCTGTGATTCAACTCCACGGTTTTATTTTATTTTCTTAAACACTTTTATTGGCATATAATTCACAGATCATAAAATTCAATAGTTCCATCTATAATAGGAGCTATTTAATCATCACCATAATCAATTTTAGAATATTTTCTTCATTCTTGTAAGCATTGCTACCAGGTCTCCATTTCCCTCAACCTCCCGTGACATATCCCCGAGAAAACATTAATCCAAGCACTAGCTGTGTAGATTCCCCTATCCTGGATTTCATGTACAGAGAAACGTGCACATTTAAAACTGAGAAAGTAACCCTAACCACAAGAACAAAGTAAAAGAGAAAAGTTGAAAAGAAAGCAGAGAATTTAAAAATTATTAAAATTATTAAGAATTATTAAAAATTATTAAGAATTTAAAAAAATTAAAATCTAGAAAAACATTTAAAAGGAAATCAAAAGATAAGGTTTTAATTTTAACCCAACTGCATCTGCCATCTTCCCAAACATTCCATAGGAAAGCTACTCACCCCTGCTCCACGGTCGGAGGGATTCACCAGAGCCTTGATCCATGTGCACTTCTTCTGCACTTCCTGTTTTAACAGAAACAACGTTAGAATTGATTTAAATGGAGATCAAATGATAAGATATTTAATTTTAACCTAGCTACATCTGGCATAATCAAACTGATAATGCTCTCTGTCTGATAACAAGCCTGCTGACATCCCTCAACTGCGGTTAGTGAGGGTTCATCGGAAGCTTGATCATTTAAGGCCTTACTCCATGTGTGGATGCTAAAATTGATTGGGGGCTTCTACTTCCATCCAGAGCCTTCTGCAAATCAGGGGTTCACAGTTTGAGCCCTGATAGCTTTTCCTTCTTCAGATTGGGTTTTGTTATTTACAATCCTTGGATTGATCCATGTAGGCTGGCATGTTTGTGTCATGGATATGTAGTTGAGGCCTCATTTAGATGGCTGCTTTTCTGAAAATGACCCTTCAAGATGCCAGATGTTTTTCCTTCTGAGCGCTGGGCACCATCTAGTGCCTCACTATACTTTGCTACAGCACCCATAAGTTCAGAGATCCCTTCGTGAGGGTGAACAGCAAGCAGGGTCATGTCATAAGAACTAATTGTTCTTAGGTTGGGCTAAAAATAAGTGCAAGTCCCAAATATAATCATATATCTATGGTTTATAAATGTATCTGGTTCACCTAGAAACAATGTTATCATTTTATGTTAGAAAATATTAACAATAGTCCAACTGGGGCATAAGGTAATTATATTGATAGTGTCATTAATTTAGCCAATGGTATACAGTTTAAAACACTGTTGAGAATAGGAAATTATGAGTATATGGTAGCTATGAAATACAAAGCATGGATAATTGACTTGTATGAATTAAACTCTTAAGTGACTGGACATTATTTATAAAAACAGTAGCTGTTAGTGAAAGGGGAAATCTTCAATAATATTCATCCACAATGACAAAGCCATACCTACTCAATTAATACATATCTTAGTAAAGCACAGAGGGTGTTAAAATAGTAAGTATCTGGTAGTCCTGGGCCAACCTTCATTGTGAATCCTCAAGCAAGAGATGCAAACCAAAGTCCGCCACGTCTAGTGCTATGCCCTTGGATAGGAGCCACCTACTTCCCACACTCGGGAGTGCCAGCATTAAGTCCAAAGACTACAGGTGAGTTTGAGGAAACATCCAGGTTATTCGCTGGGGTTTCCACATCCAGGCTCTGGTGTGGTTTAGGAGGGATGCTCTCAAAAGAACATATTCAAAAGTCCCCATAGTCTATAGGACATGACTTGGATCACAAGGGCTCAAAAGACACAGTCTTAGATTTGATTTAAAATAACCATAAGACAAGCATACTATAGGACCAACTTATCGTGCCTCCTCTTTCAATGCAATTCTGCAAATGCTCACCAACACTTGATGCTTCAGGCGGAGAAATGCATAACCGTAGTTTTGGCCTTTGTGTTAAAATAATGTATCTAGTCCTGTGAATATATAACCTGTCTAATATAGGTGCTGATAAATTCATTGTACTGGCTCTGGTCAAGGTGTACAAAATTTAATATTTATATACAACCTTCTGTGGAGGAGCCACAATTTGTGACAAGCTACCAGTGAGTGGTGCTCTGTTGTGCACTTGAACTCAAACTCAGTGTCATGGGGCAGATTCTAACTCAGTGTCTCTCAGAAAGATGACAGAACTGCCTCTGAGAGTTTCAGAGACTAACTCAATGAGAGGAGAGAGCCTCATCGTTCTCCAGCACAGTGGTGGCAGGTTTCAAAGTGTTGACCTTGTGGTCAGCAGCCACCAGTTCTACTGTGTAATTAGGGGCAGAAGTAACAAGTAAGGCAATGATACCAAAGAACTACTTTTTTTTATTTTGCTCTCTTTAAATAAGTTTAAAGGAGATGGACAATTATTGATATGACCAAATTTATAGTGTACTCTAGTGCATAAGAGGCTTAAATTAATAAGACAGATGCAGGATACTAATGAGATCCATCACTAAGTGTATCTTTGTTTAAATCTGTAAGTGAAGCGGGATGGGTATGCAGGGTCCCATAAGGTACACAGTCTGACGTTAGTAGTGCGAATGAGCTGGGGTAATGCTGTTGGCTACGCATTATACTGTTAACTACAAGTTTAGCCATTCAGCAGTCCATTTCCGGAGCCACTCAACAAAAGAAAGCTGAGGCTTTCTGCTCCAGTAAAGATTTAGAGCATTAGAAACTGAGAAGGGCAAAGGGAGAATCAACCGGATGGCAAGAGGTTTGGTTTGGGGTTAGTGAAAGAAAAGACTTGAAGTCTTTCCAGCGATTTATGAGACTCCCAAGTTTGTGCAAGTGAAGATGATTATGATGAAGATTTGCTGATAGTGGAATTGATTCCATCTTTCAAAGAGAGGACAAATTTGTATTACAATAAAGGGCAACCAGCAGTGCTTGGAAATCAAGCATCTGTAATGGGGGACGGACAGTACTCAAAATAACTATCATCCTGTGAAGGAAATGCATTACTGTACTGCTTTTTAAAAATATATATTGTCAAGAACAAATTTAAAAGGTTTAAGCAAATAATTTCCAGACCCTCAAAAATAATTGTGGGGATTATAATAGAACTTTTCCTAATTTTACAAAAAATATGATCTATTGAAAAAACAAATTAATTGAAAAAAGTGAAAATGAATCTAATTGAAACAATTTAAAAATGCAAAATACCCTTATAAGAAGGGGAAATTAATTTTTATATTAAATTGGTTATTTCATATGAAAGAAGAAAAGTGTTTTACTTAGAGGGAGAATATCTGGTCTAGTGCAGTAGTGGAATTTTCACTTTTAGAGCAGGCTTGATTATTTGTCAGATTAGTAATACTTATTCATCAATATCTAATGTACAATGGGGCTTCAAAAATGTCATGAACCAATTTCATTATATTTTAATTCCATTTTTTTCCGTGAAGGTTTCAAAACCCCATCTTATTTCTGGGACCCAAACTAATGTGTCACTAAGAATTTAGACTATCTCTGCTTCTACATCTTGAGGGGGGTTAAGGATTTGAAAGGACTAACTTGAGCCTTCATCAACTAGTGCTTACAAAGAGCCCCTATCTTTTAGCTATCTCAGAGGCAGAACTCAGCCTGTGGTTTCCTCTGGGGAATATGGCCATGCCCCACTGCTCAGCCTTTTGAACTCAGCAGGGAATGCAGAAGAGGAGTTGAGGTTATAGATGTCCTTTAATCGTAGGTTAAAAAGCCTTTTTTTAAACCAATATTGGATTTGATCTCTAATGAGTGCAGACATCTCTGATCTAGTGAAACTGTACCTGAAAATTAACAGTGAAGCAAATCATCAGGAAATCTCAAGACTGCATTTAAATGATTTGGTTGTCTGTTTTAATGGTTTAGTAGTTTCCATCTGAGCATTTTAAAATCGATTTAATATAATTTCATGTATAGCTAACGTCTATACATTTTAGTTTCTTGGGGAATGGCTTTATGAATAATCTATTTCCCTTGCTTGAAAAATGTCAATCATGGGAGGCAGAATGTAGTATTTCACTATTTCCATCTTCATCTCCAAATGAACAGAACAAGCGCCTAAAGAAGACGTTTGAGCTCCTGTATGAAAAGGAGACACTGTATACATAGGTGCCAAGAGATACCCAAAGGTGGTTCATAGCCAATCTGAAAGACATGCATTTATTTCCACTGGGGGCTTACAGACCAGGACTCAGTGTTGCTTCTAATGGTAGCCAGCACGATAGGAATGGATCACTATGGGCTGGGGCTTGTTATGGGGTTCTTTTTATAAGGGACTTTTTGAAATATGGTATGACCTATCACTTGTAATACAACCTGGAATGAATGTTTAATATATAGAAACACACACACGCATATACATATATATGTATGTATATATGTTCATTTGTTGATATCTGTGTACACATATGTATATATGAAGGGATACCCCACAAAAAACAGAATCGTGCTGGGCTGAGCAGAACTGTCTTAGTCTGTATGTTTCCCCACGAGGCAAGCATTGAGAAACTCACTCTGAGTTAGTGCACCTAATGGCGTCACCTGGGAAGGTTCTTTTCTGATCACAGTGAATTTTCTCATAAAAACAGTTCTTCGGAACCTCATTTATATGATGGCCAATTTAAGTGCCCAGTGTGTGGCTGTGAAATTTTGCTTGTTGCTCGGGAAAAATGATGCAGAAACTTGTGATATTTCATACATTTTACAAGGAGAGCGTTATGGGGAAAACTCAAGTGTATGAAAGCTTCCTTACTTTGACAGAAAGTTAAATGTTAATTGATGACAAATCTCATTCTGGACTTGATGTCAATCATCTTCCGAAACAGATGAAAATGTTGCCTCCTAGTGCATTGGCAGTGCGTTCCGCCAGGTCGGACTTAATCAAGCTTTCTATTTAGAGGATCTGAAAAGCTAGCATAACACTGTGCAACAAAAAGGCCTGATTTGTGGCAGACAGGGGACTGGTTTCGCACCCATTCAATGCACCTGCTCACATAGCCAGCTCTGCACTAGTTTTTGGCAAAAATGGCATGCCTCTTTTGCCTCACACACCTTACTCACCTGATCTCACTCTGTGTGACATTTCCACTAATGAAGAGGAACATGAAAGGATAGTGATTTAATGACATAGAAGAGGTAAAAAAAAAAAAAACAAACCAAAAAACAAGGGAGGTGCTGTGAGCCATCCAAACAGATGAGTTGAAAAATGTTTCTAAGAATGGAATTTCAGGGATCAGTTATCAGGCATCAAAGAACAAAAAAGCATATCATTGGCTGCACACCTCCATGATACGATCTCTGAGGACAAACGGGTGCATAAGCAAATGTGGTGAAGAAAGCTGATGGTGCCCAGCTATCAAAAGAGATAGTGTAGTGTCTGGGGTCTTAAAGGCTTGAAGGTGAACAAGCGGCCATCTAGCTCAGAAGCAACAAAGCCCACATGGAAGAAGCACACCAGCCTGTGGGATCACGAGGTGCCAAAGGGATAAGTTATAAGGCATCATCCAAAAAAAAAAATACCATAGTGAATGAAGGGGGAAGTGCAGAGTGGAGACCCAAAGCCCATTTTTTGGCCACTGGAGATCCCCTCACAAAGGGGTCTAGGGGAGGAGATGAGTCATTCAGGGTACAATGTAGCACCAATGAAGAATACAGCTCTCCCCCAGATCCTGGATGCTTCCTCCCCCCAACTACCATGATCCGAATTCTACCTTGCAAGACTGGATAGGGCAGAGGTTGTACACTGGTGCAGATAGGAGCTGGAGGCACAGGGTGGAATGATACCTTCAGGACCAGGGATGTGAGGGGGCGATACTGGGAGAGTAGAGGGTGAGTGGGTTGGAAAGGGGGAACCGATTACAAGGATCTACATGTGACCTCCTCCCTGGGGGATGGGCAACAGAGAAGGGGGTGAAGGGAGATGCCGGATAGGGCAAGATATGACAAAATAATAATCTATAAATTATCAAGGGCTCATGAGGCAAGGGGGAGCGGGGAGGGAGGGGGAAAAAAAGAGGACCTGATGTAAAGGGCTTAAGTGGAGAGCAAATGCTTTGAAAATGATGAGGGCAAAGAATGTACGGATGTGCTTTATACAATTGATGTATGTATATGTATGGATGGATTGTGATAAGGGTTGTATGAGCTCCTAATAAAATGTTTTAAAAAAAAAAAGAAATGACAAGAAAAAAAAGAATGGAATTACAGATTTTACAAATGCATTAAGTGCAATGGAGAGGACTTTGAAAATGATAAGGTTGTTTTGTAAAAAACAATAAACACATAGCATTGAAAAATTTTCATGACATGAATAACCTTTTAAGAGTCCATGGAAATATAAAAAAATAGCTTACTTTACACATCAATTTACTTATGATATTTCAAATATAAGGACATATGCATGGATTTGGCTCTTTAATTTTTAAATGGATATGAACGCATTCATAATAAGGTTTTTGTTTAAAATTACATGAAAACTGGGGTCCTAATGTTTAAATTATTTTCTTGATGCAAATTCCACATACAGATTTTCAATTAATTTTCAATTCTTGAATTCTTTAAAACTTGAAAGACATGGTCACTGAGGTACATCAACAATTCTAACTGAAACCAGTCTACACATCAAATTATATTTTTAAAAGAAAAATAATTTTAAAATATAGCTCTATCACTTGTTTCTCAGCCTTTTTGCTAAATCTCGTATAATAAAACATGTAGCTCATCACTTTCTAAATCTAGATTCAAAAGACATGAAATGATCTGAAAATCAAAAGCAGAAAAGGATGTTGCTTTTTGTGGCCAAGAGGTTTGGGAAATAATGCTAATTAATTTTTTAAAGACACAATGAACAAAAATTTAAGAAATTAATTTTATTTTTTTATATCTAAGGTTAATTGACAGGATATTTGTTTCATTTACTGTTAACATTTCCTCTTATCCACCCTAAAATTGTACTTGGCAATTGTTTTAAATTGTCAGGTGATCATACTGAAAACGCAGAATGTATGATAAGATTTGCTGATGTATTCCAATGAGATCAGAGTATATTTCTAGCTTTGTGAGATTGTTTCATCAACCCTTCCCATGTCTTCATTTGATCACCTCTTAAATTTTTACATTGCTTTGTGTTCTTAAGTTTCCATCTAAACCCAAGTCTTTATCAGAAACAGGATTATAGTAACTTCTTAATTGGCCCTAAAAAAAACCTCACTGCCATCAAGTAGATGATAACCCATAGTGACACCCCTGTGGGCTTCGGGGCCTGTACCTGTTCATGGGAGTACAAAAGCCCAGTCTTTCTTCCTAGGACTGCTGTAGGTTTTGAACTGCCTACCACGAGAATAGCAGCAAATACATAACCACTATACCACCAGGGATCCTTAAATGGCCCTCCTCAAATTCTTCCCTCCTCCATTCATTTTATATATAGTTGAATAATTTAAATACTGCTACGCTAGTAAACTTTTCTCCTTTTTTTTAACAAAACTTCTGCCCTCTGGATCCAAGCCACTTGGAAAGCTCAACTCTTTTTCTGTCTCTTTCTGATTTATAGCAACGTCCTTCTCTCCCCATATTTATAATGCTCCTTTTTACTGTGGAAATTGTGGGCCACTAAAATAAACTTTATTTTGCTCTAAGAGGTGTAATTGTTTCGAATTATAGTCAAATAATATGGGTCTTCTAGCCATAGTCTCTTACATGATGTAATTCTGCACTATAGAAGCCTGTGACTGTGGCCCCCCCCCTTTTTTTATGAGAATTTTATTTATTTATTTTTGAACGTTTTATTAGGGGCTCATACAACTCTTATCACAGTCCATACATATACATACATCAATTGTATAAAGCACATCTGTACATTCTTTGCCCTAATCATTTTCTTTTTTTCCCTACATTTTATTAGGGGCTCATACAACTCTTATCACAATCCACACATATACATACATCAATTGTATAAAGCACATCCATACATTCCCCGCCCCAATCATTCTCAAAGCATTTGCTCTCCACTTAAGCCCTTTGCATCAGGTCCTCTTTTTGTCCCCCTCCCTCTCCGCTCCCCCCTCCCTCATGTGCCCTTTGTAATTTATACATCGTTATTTTGTCATATCTTGCTGTATCCGGAGTCTCCCTTCCCCCCCTTCTCTGCCGTCCCTCTCCCAGGGAGGAGGTCACATGTGGATCCTTGTAATCAGTTTCCCCTTTCCAACCCACTCACCCTACACTCTCCCAGCATCGCCCCTCACACCCTTGGTCCTGAAGGTATCATCCACCCTGGATTCCCTGTGCCTCCAGCCCTCATAGGAACCAGTGTACAACCTCTGCCCTATCCAGCCCTGCAAGGGAGAATTCGGATCATGGTAGTTGGGGGGAGGAAGCATCCAGGATCTGGGGGAAAGCTGTGCTCTTCGTCGGTACTACCTTGCACCCTGACTGACCCATCTCCTCTCCTAAACCCCTCTATGAAGGGATCTCCAGTTGTGGCCCCATTTTGAAGGGCATTCTCTAATAATGGATAGGAATAGGGTGGGATTCAGGGTTGACCTAGTAAAACCTCATTCTTTGTTTCTTTGAGGGTATCTTTAAGACCCCACTTTAGCAAAAGGTGGGAGAAAGAGGGACTTTCTACTTCCTTAAAGAATTACAGCCCCAGAACCTCAATGGGGTGGTTCTATCCTGTTCTATAGGTTTCTGTGAGTTGGCATTGACTCAGTGGTACTGAGTTGGGTTTTGAGGGTTACTGGTGGGACGAACCAAGCCACAACCTTTGTTTCTTTGGGACCAACTTTTATTCTACTTTAGTAAAGCGTGGTTTAAGACACATCTTTGTTCTCCTTGGATATATATCTGTGCCACTATAATTTCTAACACACGCCTCAGCTGGAAAGCCAAATCTTTGCTTTCTGAGTGGTCTTTGGTAGGAGGAAGATGTATTGTTGAGGGTGTGGGGTAGAGGTGGGGGGTGGTGCAGACAGGAATAGAAAGCCCCAGCCCCATCTTTTCTCCTTTAGTGGAGCTGGTGGTTTAGAACAGCTGGTTTTGTGATGAGCAGCCCAATGCAATCTACTACGTTAGCAGGCTTCTCATCTTCATATTATTAATGATTCCAAAGAGGCAACCACTAGTATATTCTACGGTTGGCACAAGGAAACTGAATCGTAGTTTAAAATACCTAACCTATTTAATAAGGAGTAGTGGGCAAAATATTTATTGACTAGCCACCGAGTCAATGATTCACCAGCTGCTCCACAGAAGAAAGTTAAAGCGGTCAACTCTTAAAGACATGCCTTCGCAGCCACTCTAAGCAGCAGCTGTACTCGGCCCACAAGGTCTCCGTGAGTCAGAAGCAACTCCATCAAAGTAGTAAGTAGTGGATTTTAGCCTAGTAAGTGGCACAGTCAAGTCATATACCCATGCTTATTGACACCAGGATCAAAGATCTTAGCCAATTGCAATACAATTACTAAATACCGTGCTTAGGAAGGAGGAGGCCTGCCGGTGTAGTGGGTTATGCGTTGGGCTGATCACCGCAGAGTCAATAGTTAGAAACCACTAGCAGCTCCACGGGGGGGGGTTGTTCTAAATCTTGACATCCTCAGAATCCCGCAGGGCAGTTCTACTCTATCCTTGCTGGCAAGGAGTTTGTTTTATTTATAGTTAGAGGGTAGTGAGGGTAGAAAGAGTCGTTAAAAAAAGAAAGTCAGAGAAAATATCATACCTTTTAAGATGGCGTCATAACCAAGGTCTCAGTTTTCACTCGTTATGTGTTTTATCTAAACGGTATACCACTGCAATAAGCTCTGGTGTTCCCACACAGGTGTCCTCAGAGAGCGGAGATGAATAAACACAGAGGAGTCTTTCCCAATTCCCTGTCTTGGCATTTCTGAATCTTGGATGAGGAGGGGGTGGTGTGGTGTGGTGTGTGTGTGTGTGTGTGTGTGTGTGTGTTATGGAAATGAAGGAACCTCAATCTGAGTTATAAACCCATAAGGGGCACAGAACTCATTAAGGTCCCACCACGAACTCTCTCCCTGTTCTCTCCCCTCTGGGCCCAGGTACAGAGGATTTGGGGGAAAGCCCATTGGTTGGAGCTCCCTGTCAGTAGGCTGGGTCCACAGGAGACACCATGCTTCACCTGACCACCATGTGGGGCTTCTTGGAGAAGTAGAGATTAGATGGAAATATGAGCTGGATGGAAGCCGGTGCCTTCTGCAGAAGCTTTTTCTTGCTTATTCTCTCACAGTCATAAGCCTTGCCTGTTGCTTTCATTTTGCTATATTGCTTTATCAGCGATGCTCGGACACCTGACAGCTGGGGATCAGCTCATCTCGGCTCCTTCATAGAAATGTGGCAAATGGAAGATTTGTCTTTTATCAAATAGGATCAAAGGTATTGGGAAGCATGTCACATTATTATGCTATTTAAGTCGGAGTACCTCGCAAGGACTTTCATTCTATAGCAAGATCTTTTGAACTATATACTGTGAAATCCCAAAACAAACTAACAAAGTAAAGTTTTGATATACATGTTTCCTATCCGTTATTAGCAGACTGAAAACTTTCTCTTTAGAGAAATGTGTCACACTGTGTTTTTCACTTTGTAGACTTACTGTATATACAGTGTCTGCCCGGGCTGCACTCCCCGTCAGTCGCTGGCTCATGATACACTAAAGAAAAACTGGTGACAGGTGATAGTTCATAACTGTAGCACCTATTTTGTTAACTTTCAAATAAGCAATAAATATCATGTTGATTTCATGTAGTAATATAGATATTTAATTTTCCTAAATGGTTTAGTCTGTTACTATTTGTAAGTTTTTTGTGAGTCCTAAACCATCTATGATATTAAACAATGACAATATTTTCTCATACTCTATTGACTTCATGAGAACTTAAAACAATTAATTTAAATGAAATATGTCTATAAAATTCTGTTTCTTAAATGAATATGATTCCATATATTTTCAATGACCAATTAATTTAATTTACACAATCACTATGGAGCCAGGAAAGGTATGGTTGAAAAGCCTGTTACACACCTCTCCATTCCACATAAGGTGTAAATACAGATGCAGAAACAAGGACTCTGGTTTTGCCTGTTGCTTTATGACTCCTGTGCTTGGTCTCTGCATTAGCCAGTGGTATATACTGAAGAGGAAGTTATTTTCAGAATCAACCTGTAATAACACTATGATTTGGGGTATCTAAATGTATCTTTGATGAATCTACTGATTATCAGAAACTATATAGATTTGCTCTGAGGCAGAATCAACTCAATGGCAGTGAATTAGGTTTTGAGTTTTGGTTATATCTTATAGTAGTTATCCCAAGAGCATTCTGTGATGATTCCACTGTGATTTGAACTATAGGATTATTCCTTTGTAAAATAAAATATTTAATCTTGCACATACCTCTTCTAGGACGCTCAGTGTTGCCATGTGTTACATGCTGAATGGCTAAGTGCAAGATCAGCAGTCCAAACTCCCCAGCTGCTGTGAGTGAGAAAGATCAGGGTTCTATAGCCTTGGGAACCCACAGGGCCAGTTTGACGTTGCAGTCTGAACTGAGCAAGTGCCTGAGTTTGGTAAGATAGATCTATATAAAAGAAAATTCCAAATGAATCTCCAAATGCTGCATTTCCAGGAGAGGGTCCTAGGGAAAGAAAATTATCAGTATAGGAAATGAATAATAAAAAAAGGAAGAAGAGACTTTGAAAGTAAAATAAAATTTTAATTTAAGTTTTCAATTATTTGGGTATTCAACCTTGGGTCAAAGTGCATTACTTGGAATTTAGGATAGATATCAGAACTTGAAGCTTTCTGTAAAAACATTGAAGACCTTTATAAAATTTAGTTTATTCGTATATGATTCATATCATACAATTTAATTGTTCGATTATATTAAGTAGAATTGTATAATCATTATCACAATCAATTTCAAAACATTTTTTCTCATGGTCATTCTTATTAGCCCCCCACCTACAATCCTCCCTGCTATGTCCCTAAGTGATCATTGATCCAGCTATCATATCTATAGATTAATTTATCCTATTTTCAGATACAGAATATAAAATATAAAAAGGAAGCAAGCAAGTAAACAACAATGACAAGACAAAACAGAAAAACCTAAATTGAAAAAGCAAAACAAACCCAAAACATTTAAAAGTAGGACAACTTTAAAATGGCTGAAAGGGAGATCAAATGATGAGGTGTTGCCTGTGACTTTTTATCATTTCTAGAGGGTGCATTGCAAAATTATGATATATAAGTTTAATAAGGTCAGGTGGTTTTTTAACCACTGACTAAGTCTACGTCACTTCTAAATTTTCAGGATTCACATAGCACAAAATTAACATCATCAAACAATACAACAGATATCAACATTAAAGAAATTCTCCCTATGTCAACTGTTTGAAACTAATCTATACGTAGTTGTCGGAGGTGTTTCAAATAAATGTAAATAAGGTAATTTGGTTGCCTGATATTAGCATAGAAGTAATAGGCAGTGCAATCTGTACAGCAAAATGCAGAGCAGTTTTTGACATCGTCTGCGTGTATTGCCACCATTCTACCTGGCTCAGATATATTTTCCTCTGAGAGCATATACATGGCAACAAGTCATAACATATGCAATAAAGTGAAGCCGGTACCATTAATATAGCTAAGCACGTGGATTGGGAAAGGTTACATAAAGGTTAAAAGCAAGCAAGCAAACAAAAACTCGCATCAAACTCAGGGCCCTGAAGCCGATGCAGACTCGCAGTGCCTCCCTGCGGGTTCCTCAACTGAACTGCTGACAGGTGTGCCAAGTCCAGGTCTTTCTGCCAAAGTGGCTGGCGGTTTTGAATTGCTGACCCTGTGGACTTCATCCCAAAGCTTAGCTCCTGTACCACCGGGAGTCCTGGTATTGTTGTATATTATGTTGTTGTATATGTATATAGTTGCATATTATATTGCTCGTATGTGTTATACACACCAACACACACATATATGTTATGTTACTTTTGTGTGTGTGCTGACTCATTTGGTAGAAAGGCTAATTTCTTCAAGATCGGCCTTGATGACACTACAATTTAAGATGGTAAAAGAGGAATTACAAAAGAGGCATTTATCGTGCTTACTAAAGCAGCCCAAAATATCAAAAATCAATCATCTTAAAATCATTACTATATTAAAAAATATTGATGTAAATACATGATATTTTTAGGAAAATAACACCTCCCTTCTGTGTTTGTTTGCCAATGGCCCCTCCTCAAGGAAGATATATCCTTAAACACTGCTATGCATTTTTTAATATTTCTGGTAAAAGAGTTTACCAAGCACATATACAAAACTCATCCTTGTGGGAGAAGAGTGTCAGCACGGCAGGGGATGCTCTTTATGGTGTGAAAATGGGTCCAAGCACAGACTTGCACTCATCAGCTTCTCTGTGTGACAAAGACAGGAAGGTCTGTTTCCAAGAAGATTGACTCTTTAGCCCCCCTTTGAGGCAGCTCTGCTCTGTCTCTGATGTTCCTGTGAGGCAGGGTGGACTTGATGGTAATGGGTATTTTGATATCTTTTGATGCCTTTTGACTTTTTGATATTTTTTGAGAACTGTCATGGACACTAAGGTCTTAATGTTGAGCTAGACAAATTTGCTTCTTAAGCCTAAAATTGAGTGGCTTAGGGAAAAATGAAGAAGAAAAAACACAAACAAAAAATAGAATGAATACAGAAGAAAAAAATTCATGGACAGAATTATAATTAAACTGAAATTTACCCAATGCATGAGAATAAATAAGCCAGTTTAAAATATGAGAGGGTATATTAGATGGAAAAAGGTATATATCACATTTGTCAGATAGTAAAATTTGGCATATTTGAAGAAATATAATATGCTACAGGTAGGTCAATGTATTAGATGCGACAAAGTAATAGATTTTAAAAATTAAAATTATCAACTGGAAAAGAACATCAGGTGAAAACTTTTCCATGCTTGTTAAATAATTTGAATTTTGTTTTAAGCAAGAAAGATTGGAATTCAGTGGATGATTTTATCAGGGTCATGTCAGGGTTATGTTGTTGACACAGTTAAAGTTTATTGTGCCAACCTGGCCAACAAACACATGTGGGGTTAATTGAAGGGCGGAGAGATGAATGGCTCCGTGCATGAGCCTCGCCTGTTGAGTTCTCGGGTATCTTGTTCTCTGATGGTCAGACAGACCAGGGTGCAGTTGACTTAGCCAGTTCCTGCAGAACAGATAAGGAAGTCCAGCACAGTCTCTGGAAACTGCCTGAAGTAGAAGGTGCTAGCAGACACAGTTGAGATACATGCGCTTCTGAGCAAGAGGCAAATGGCAGTTTTAAGTCATTGAATTCAAGCTGGAATAGTGTGGTAAAGGGAGGACAAGTCAGTGAGACCAGGCTTAGTCACCGAGAGGCCGGCCACTGAACAAACAGACCAGTGACCAGGGGATGGCTTAAAGGAGAGTGCTTGTATTCATTGGTGTTTGCATAGATTTCGCTCCATCTACTTTTGTGAGTGAGTGAGTGAGTGAGTGAGTGAGTGAGTGAGTGAGTGAGTGAGTGAGGGAGTGAGGGAGTGAGGGAGTGAGGGAGTGAGTGAGTGAGTGAGTGAGTGTGTGTGTGTGTGTGTGTGTGTGTATGTGTGTGTGTGTGTGCTGGCAGACAGCCTTGCTTCACTCAGGCTCCTCTATATTCTCTGCTGTGTGTTACTCTACCACCACCTGCGACACAGTTTGGACAAAGCGAGGTTTCTACTGTGGGATCCATGGGCACAGGGGAGAGAGGGAAAGGGCATAATAATAGCTTTGAGGGCTCAGCTCAGCCTCCTGAAGCTAAGAGAACAGGTTTTTGTAGATAAAAGATTATCTCAGCCACAGGAATAGTTAATACTGATTGGGAGGTCAGTTATTGAGTTAATAATTTAATTATCATTTGTTATTATTCACATAATTAAAGTGCCAAACACTAACTTCCATTCCTGATGTGCCCTATAATTTTTATTCTTTGAATAAATAAAATTAGAGGCATTTTTATAAAACCTTTTTTTAAAAAAATAGAGGTTTTGAGTAACTATATTACTTCCTCCCAACACCCTCTGAATCCTTAAACTACATATTCAACAATTTGTATAGCAACAAAGTAAGTAAATAATAACAAAAACAGGAAATAAAACTATCATAGATAAAACCATCCTAAAATATTATGGATAGCCATATTTATAGCACACCTGTTATGAACTAACTACACTTTGATTCAAATGACTATCCATTGGAAAAATGTCCTAACAACATACTTTAAAATGATTTTGTATTTAGGAATGTGTTAAGATATCTTTATGAAAACTTGATAAAAATTTGAATGAAAATGGAAACGTTAAAAACATTTCTTGGAAAAGATTAGTTTCAAAAATGTTTGTTTTCTTCAATTAATGTATACAATACATTATCAATCATTAACAATAAATGGAATAGCAGTCATTAACAATAAAAACAAACCCATATGTAGTTTTGTAGAGCAATGCTTCTCAAGGTACCTATAGTATGGAAAATTTCACAAAAGATTCACATGAATGTATTCAGAAGCAGTTTATTTTCATAGTCTGTTATTAGGGAAATGGTGAAACATATGGTACCTCTATTCCATCCAATAAGTAGCACTCATGGAAATGATTTCATAATTGAATTATATGGACACTATTGCTTTTGGAAAGACATGCCCATACATACACACATGTATGGATTTCTAATTCCCCGATATAAAGATTGCAATTACACACATGTAGATGTGAGAATTGGGTTGTTCCTAAATGGGTCAGTGAAATTGTACAGATTAGGAGAACTTTAAGTTCTGAATTCACACCCTTTAAGTCACTGAAATGCACATATATAACCTGTGGAATTTAAAACGTTCTTTTTTATGGCAATAATGTGAAGTCTCTCCATATGAAACTATTTAAAGGATTCATTCTGAATTTCTTCCACATGGATGCTGGGGAAGAAAAGTCCTTACTATCTGTAACGAAAGCCTTGTCCTGCTCAACATTTCAAATTTGGGACTATAATTTGTAACAACAAATATAAAGAATTAGGTACACATATTTATTTGACCATTAAAACTTATTTGAGACAGCCTTTGATGTATTAAAGAAAAAATAAAGACAAGGGCAATGTGCATGCTTTTTCCCCTTGGTCTGTTGGAATTAATGCTAAATCAACCAAAGGAGAGAACTTGTGCTTTTTAACTTTCTCAGTCTCCTAGATTATCAGCCCGTGAACCAAAATTACAAATCAAAGGGGATGTAAAAGAGGCTTTGTTAATAGTTGATATTTTTGTCTTCTGCATATAAATATATATTAGCTGCATTTCACAACAGGCTCATAAGAAGAGCTCGATATTGGAGGAGCTTCTGCTAACTCCCTAAAGGTCTCATTTCTTCAATTGACTGCAGCACTTAATTTCTTTTGCTAAACTTCAATCTGTCTCTGTACTTCTGCAACAAGCATTCTAAATGCAAATTGATCCTGGGAAAGAGGGAAGAACGAAAAAACATAATAAAATTTCTGCACAAGTAAGGGAGAAATTTACCTATAATTGGAAGTCAAATAGAATAATTTTAATACCCCTAAACTATATATTTTACCCTATTTACCAATTATTATTAAAATAGTGGATAGTGGAAACGCTCAAATGAAGTTCCCTTATAAGTAGCTGTCATCATTTTTATGTGTCCCTCTGAATGTATTTCTCTTTAGATCTCTCAGTTTAGCTTTGTGGCCAACCAATAGAACTTCCAGAAAGTGCTGTCTTCAAGACAATGCTGTATTGGAGTTAGAGTTAATTGAATCAATATGTGCCCCCCAACTTGATGGTTTTAGGAGCAAGCATTTGTGCCACAACTGTCCTTTGCCCCAGAAATATGGAGTGAATTAAAACATTAAGGGACCTATTCTAGTTAATAGGAGCCCTGGTCATGTAGTGGATTGCAAATTGGGCTGCTAATCTCAAGGTCAGCAGTTTAAAACCACTAACAGCTCTGCAGGGAAAAAATGAGGCTTGCTATATCAATAAGAGTTACATTATCAGAAACCTCTGCCCTAAAGTGTTACTATGATTTTGAAGGGAGTAATTTTATTCTAGTTAAGGTTTATAAAATCAGAAGGGGTAACAGGTGACAAAACTAGATAAAGAAGAGCATAAATTGAAAAATCTGTATAAACTTAAATTTTTGACCAGTTTTAGAAAGTTTTCTCCTTTATATTATTTTTATTATAAGTACATGAAAATGGGGTATGAGGCAATTGAAATGAGAGGGATACCTGTCTCCTGTGGACTGCCAAAAGAACAAACAAATCTGTCTTGAAAGAAGCACAGCCAGAATAATCCCTTAAAGGCAATGATGACAAGGCTTTGCCGGATGTATTTTGGACATGTTGTAAGGAGAGACCAGTTCCTGGAGAAGGATATTGTTCTTGGTGTGTTAGGTTGGCTTGATTAAGTAAACAAATCGAGTGAAACTCATATATGTATGAGAAAAAAACTTTATATCAATAATTACATTTATATAACGCATCCTAACCTAATCCAACGCAAGTCCATAAGTCCAATACTAATCCATAAGTCCCTCTTCAGACTCACACAGTCATATGTGATGATGCAGAATGCAGGAAGCTCACAGGCCAGGGGATGCTGAGTCCTATGGATCTAAAGTTGGTGGAAACATGACATGGCTCTTGCAGTTCTCAGGGTCAGTGGCCCAGTCCCAGCAGGCAGGAAGCTGTAGGGGAGAGAGAGAAGAAGTTCCCACTGTCTTACTAATGAGAAGGCCACATTAAGCTGTCACCTGATGGACAGGTTTGACGCTACCTCTAGGCAGGAGGGTCTAGTTGACATTAATTCACCTAATTACCGTATTTAGTAACGTAGTAGGGCAGCACCAAAGGGGAAGACCTTCGACAAGACAGATGGATATAATGGCTACCTGTATTCGATCAAACAGAAGAATAATTTGAAGATGGCACATGGTTGGGCAGGGTTTTGTTCACTTATACACAGAGTCACTATGGATGGAACTCAGCAATGTCACGCAGTAACAAGAACAATAGCATATGACTCAGTCTTGGCAAAATCTTTGATCTCAGAGAGTTGGACTTTGTAATGAAAAAGCGGGTGGGTAGGACTGGTGATCATAGGTCAAACACGGAGCTGGTAACCACAAATTTGAAAGTTCAAACTGTGCTGCATCGAATGGCCAATGGCTGGTATCTTTGGAAGTAGCTCAGGAGGCCTTTCTGTCAAAGAGCCTCTAGGTAAGCGTCCACATTTTGGTTAGCAGTTAGGCATAGTAACCCTTTGCAAGAGGAAAGGTGGTGATCCAGATGGTATTCTTTTACCTACTTATTCAATATGAATCCTGAACAAATAACCTGAGAAATTTGACTCTATTAAGAAGAATATGGTATAATAATAGAGGGAAAATTCATTAAATTATGAAATATGTGGATGAAAGCAAGAAAGACTTAAGCACTTGTGATGAAAATTAGACTTCAGCCTTCTACGAATTGCAACTCAATGTAAAGAAAATCAAAATCAGGACAACTAGAACAACAGACAATCTAATAATGAAGAAAGAAAAAAAATTGAAGTTCCTACGTATTTCATTTTACTTTGATCCACAGTCAACAGAGGCAAAAATGGCAAGACTATGTTGAATGTATTTTGTACATGTTGTCAGGAGAGACCAGACGCTTGAGAAGGACATCATGCTTGATAAGGTAAAAGGGGGGTGTAAAGGAGGAACGCTGTCCAACTCGGTGGATTGACACAGGGGCTGAAACAATGGGCTCAAGCACAGGCGCAATGAGGGGGATGACTAGGGGCCAGCAGTGTTTCCTTCTGCTGTGTGTCTAGGGTTGCCGTGGGTTAGAACTGAGGAGAGGGCACCTAACAATAACAACAACCAACACCACACTCGAACAGCCATCAAGAAGTTAAAAGACAAGTGGACTGGTCCCACGGTCTCTTTAAAATGTGAGAAAGCAAAGTTATCCTTTTGAGGACTCTCTACCACTGACTCAAGTCATGATCTTTCCAATTACCTCATATTCCTGTGAAAACTGGACAATGAACTGCTAGAGTGGACAGTTCTCTTTTTGGAAGCACCATCAGAATGCTCACTAAAAGCTAAGATGGCAAAACGTCGGCTCAAGTTCTTTGGATGTCTTATCAGGAGGGACCAGTCCCTAGAGAAAGATATCATGCTTCATAAAGAAGATTGTCCCAAAGAAGAGAAGGGCCCTCAGAGAGATGGATTGACCCAGTGTAACAATATGTAAACTCAAGAGCAGCAAACGTGGGGATGATGACACGGGACCAAGTGTCTGTTTCTTTTTGCATAGGGTTGCTGTCATTCATAGCTGACTTGACAGCAACTAAGAGCACTGAACTTATCCAAATAGGACAGTCTCCTTCCCCATCACATTTCATATAAATGCAAGCCAGCTTTGGTACCTTGCAAACCTTGCCAGTTTAAAATAATTCTTTTGTAGCTCACACTTCTGAGCATCTTTGCTAAAATGAAAACGAAAATAAGGCAAAGGCTTCAAAACACAATTATTTAATGTAGCAATGTGATAATGAGTCAGCATGGAAGAGAAAGACTATAGCAGAGCACCAGGATATAAAAATATATCACCGGGAACTGAGCTAAGTATTTCATAATGAAAGACTCTATGCAAAGTAAATTCAAATGCACCAAAGTGTTCTAATTAAACCAATTAAATGTATGTGCAAAATGTGAAGTTTAAAGTTCTAATGCGTTGTCAAAATCTATGTTCTTAAACTGACTTTGTTCTTAATGTTAATTTTGTGATTTGCCTTCAGTATGATAAAATGTTTTAAATCATAAACCAAAACAGAATAAAATAAACTCACTACCATGGAATCGATGCAGAACAGTGAGCCCTGCGAGTCATTGTGTCTATGGAAGTCGAAAGGCCAATCTTTCACCCAAGAGTAATTGGTGGCTTTGAACTTCCAACCCTGCATAGAGCAGCCCAGCCACCACCATTACAAACCAGGTCTCCCTTAAACACTAAAGTACTACCTTAATTATGCTGATGGACAACTCTATAGAAATAGTTCTTAGTTTATTACATAATTGTTATCCTGTAGGATTAAGGACCATTGTTTGATGTATATTCTATGTAATAATAAGCAAATCTTGTTTTGTGAAGGTAGAAAATAATTAAACTTTGTTTAGAAGAGAAGTTAATATTTTAGTTATGTAATAATGATGAGAGGTTCTCAAGTAATTAAAAAATTTAATTAAAAAATTAGAAACAGCTTAACTGAGATGTACTTCATATGTTTTACAATTCACCCATTTAAAATGTACAAATACATGGTTTTTAAAGAGTTCACAGATTGTGTGGCCACAAGGTTATTGACTGTAGGACATTTCCATCACTCTATAAAGAAACTTTGACCCTCCAGCAGTGACTCCATTTCCCCCTGATTCCCTCAATTCTAGACACCTACAAATTTACTTTCACTTTACATAATTTTGCTCATTGTTGAAATTTCATATAAATAGGATCATGAAATGGGTGATTTAAATTTTGGACTGATGTCTTTCAGATAACATAAAGTTTCCAAGGTTTATCAATACTTTAAGTTGCATTAGAACTTCAATTTTTAAATTACCTGCTAAAAGCCCATTTTATGGATTTATAACATTTTATTTACCCATTCATTAGTTGATGCACATTTGTGTGATTTCTAATATTATTAATAATGCTACTATAAACAGAAACTGTAAATAAAACTAATATAAAAACAGAGTGAAGAGTCTACTCCACTGTACTCTTCTTCATAAAGAATTACAATTACTGCCATCATGATAGAATAAAGAGAATAAATATCTCACATGTCAGTCAATTTTTTTCTCATCTACTTATTCCTTAACCAACATTTCATGAGCAGGTTTCAGGGATGATAATGAGATATGAGAGAGCTGAGATTAAAGGCAACATCACTGTCCTCAAGGAAATAAAGTCCACCAGAAGCCTATTTAACTTTATATAAACTTGGCATGTTCTAAAATAAAGTCCACGAGAAGTCTATTAAATGTATATAAACTTGGCGTGTTCTAAAATTCATCAAGGATTTAGAAGGTTCTATGGGCAGGCAGCAGAATATACTGACATAGGGTGATGGAAATCTCGCAAGGAAAGTAAATTTTGCCCCAATGTGGCTGAGGGAGCAATAAGAGAGAATTTGGTGTGATTTTAGGGCGGTCCTTGGAGCAGCAGCTGAAGCATCACATGGATGCTCATTTGAAATGCATACCCGTGGAACCTACCCTAGACCTATTGAATAAATACTTGCATTTTAACAAGATCCCTGGGTAATCTGTATGCACACTGCAGTTAGAGAAGCCACTCTATAGGGATATAGAGCCTGGATATTTCCTGTTTTCACTGCCCCCACCTAAGTCATCCTGTAGGATAGAGGGCCCTTTTGTGTTCATTTCCTCTGGCTCAGATCTCTCAGGAGATGCACAATACATTTAGCTCATGGCTTCTTCCTGAAAGTGGAATTGCTTGCCTGAGTACAGAGATTTAGCGTCAGATCTTTTTCTCCCCTCCAAGGGTCTAATCTTTTATGTATAGCTTTTGGGGTCAAATATTTTTATTAGGTAAGATAACACATAAAAGACAGGTTGTGTTGGAAAGATAGCTATTTGTAAATCGAAAGCTGTTAGGGTTGGTCAGAAAGGATCAGTGCAAACAAGGTAATTTAGAACCTCTCCATACAATTATAACAGATCAGGAAATTAGATCCAAACTAAATCAGGATTATGACTATAGATATAAAAATAGTGTGACTGAGTTAATTTTGGTAGACTAGAGAGACAAATTAATGGACACACATATATGTATAAGAAAGAGATTTATAAACAAGGGCAGGTGATATTGAGAAAACATCCAAGCCCTGTCCAGATCAAATCCATAGCCCATATGTCCAATACCAATCTATAAAGTTCTCTTCAGACTCATGAAATACATGCAATGACACTGAATGCAGGAAGATCACAGGCAAGTGGGTGCAAAGTCAATGGCGATAGAAGCATCTCAGCACTGGCAGGGATCTCCATGTGACTTCTCTGATTTCTAAGGCTGCATCAGGGTAGGTTCATGCGGTTTCTCAGAGATGCCTCACACGAAGAGAACCAAAAGAGAGAAGTGTCTTCTGCCTCTAAGGAGGAAATACAGGAGTTCCCAGAATTCTCAGAAGGCCATGCCCACGCAGAGGCCTCATTGACAGACTAGACTCTACCCCTTCACTCATAATCCAATCAAATTGACACAGGATTATGTAATCACCAGAGTGACTATCCAGACTGTAATGTCCCAAGACTTTACCTGCCTCCAAATTATAGTAGAATGTTTGAGCTTGTGTGAAATCATGCAATGAACAAATTCAATTACATATAATTAATACACTATCTAGCTTGTTATGTTTATGAAAGTTAATAGGATGGGAAGGTAATATTTAATTATTTGGTTTAATAAAATATGGTTAATGTTTATTACTGATCTCAAGAATTGTCTAAGGGCTGACCTGTCATAACACTGATGGTATCTCTGTGGTTAATATGAAAAACCAAAGCAAAATAACCCAATTTTCCAAACAGCCTCTCCTCTGTTACTACTAAGTTGTTCTCTAACAATTAAACTAAGACAAAAAAACCTATATGCATTGTGAAATTAAAGCCAAGAGAAGCAAAATTCTCCCCAGATAAGCTTCCTTTGCCTCTGAACCATTTTCAAAAAAGATTGTTTTCTCTAGTTATATAAAACTTCCAGAAAAATATTGCAGACTTTGAGTAGAAGATAAAGAAGGCAGGGAAGGAAGGAATGGCTCATGGGGAAAGAAATAAGATTAGTATGAGGAACAGAAAATATTCATGCTATACAGCGTAAGGCCTTGAAAAAATAGAATTAATAAGAATCTGCCTTTTTTAATGTAATGGAAGGGCAACAAACAATATAAATGAAGTTTCATTGTTTGAATAGAAACGACTATCTGATTCTTCATGCTAAAATCTTAAGAATGTCAGTGGAAATATATAAAACATTTGCTCAACAGGTCTGCTCAGCATTTGCTCAGCCATATCTTATACCTTGCTTTTTTGTATTTGAGTGAATTATTAATTTGGAGGAATAAGTCATTCACTTTTATGATATACTGAATATTTACTTTAAGAAGTTGATGCTTTACTAGAAAATGTGCTGTCAGATCAATCTGAAATTTATTTTGTTTCAGATTCTGCATCAATACTCTGGAGTAACAGGGCCTCTTTCTTAAAATAGATATTTAAAATACATAACAATTTGAAAGAATTAAGAGAATCATGGAGGTCAAGTAGACAATGTTCTTTCTCAGGTGCTAATTAACACCTACTTACAAAATCATTTCTGTTCCAGGCTCTCACCTGAAGTTTTATCGTTGACTACATTTAAATCCATTAGTTTCTCTTCATGCTCCACTGTGGTGGGTTTCCCTACTTGCCTTATCATTTCTCTCTGCTACTCACAAAGGAGTCACTTCGTTTCTTATCATGTAAGTGGCTGAACAAATAACAGTGTTCAATCAATCGGTTGTTGGTTGAAACTTCAGCATTTCAAGCCCACCAATTTCTCCCGTGGGAGAAAATATGGCTTGATTTCATAAAGATTTCAGCATTGCAAATCACATGAGACATTTCAAATCAAGTCGATTCAATGTGAAGGATTCTTTGTTCATTTGCTCATAAGTAGCCAAGCTTCATGAGCCATTGGAATGATGCACATTTACATACAATCAATGGTATAGCTATCTATCTGCCATTAGGAAGTAAATTCCTCCTGTCACCAGAAATAAACTCCCATTTCTAGAGCTCACATCATCAACCTTGAACACAATTCATAAATAAGGGTCCAATGTATGGACAGTCAACAGATTATAGAGCTGTTATGTGTTGTAGATTCAGCTACAACTCATAGCAGACTTAACAGAAGGAAGTACTGCTTGGCCCTGCACGATCCTCAAAATCACTAATATTTGAACCTATCGTTGCAGCCAATGTGTCAATTCACCATTTCATCCCATTGAGGCATCTCTCTTGTTCTCTGACCTTCTATTTTACCAAGTTGATGTCTTTTTCTAGGGACTTGTCTTCTCTGATAACAGCCAAAGTGTGTGAGACTGTCTTGCTGTCTAAGGAATATTCTTTAAAAAAATCATTTTATTGGGGCTCATACAACTCTTATCACAATCAATACATACATCAATTGTGTAAAGCACACATACATTTGTTGCCCTCATCATTCTCAAAATTTGCTTTCTGCCTGGGTTCCTGGAATCAATGCCTCATTTTCCTTTCTTCCCTCCTCCTCTCTCCCCACTCTCCCTCCCACATGAACCCTTGATAATTTATAAGTTATTATTTTATCTTACACTGCCCAGTGTCTCCCTTCACCCACTTTTCTGTTGCCCATCTTCCATAGAGGAGGTTATATGTAGATCCTTGTGATCGGTTCCCCCTTTCTACCCACCCTTCCATCCTGGTATTGCCACTCTCACCGCTGATCCTGAGGGGTTCATCTGTCCTAGATTCCCAGTGTTTCCAGTTCCCATCTGTACTACTGTGCATCCTCTGGTCTAACCAGGTTTGCAATGTAGAATTGGGAGCATTATAGTTGGGGGGAGGAATAGTTTAAGAACTAGAGGAAGGTTATGAGTTTCTTTATTGCTACATTGAACCCTGAGTGGCTCATCTCCTCCCCCCTTATCCTCTGCAAGGGATGCCCAGTTGTCTACAGTCAGGCATTGGGTCCCCATCATGCGCTCCCCTTATTCACGATGATATTATTTCCTCCCCTCCCCACCTTTGGTGCTTGAAACCTGGTTCCCTCGGCCCTTCATGATTACACATGCTAGTGTGCTGCATCCATGTGGGCTTTGTTGCTTCTGGGCTAGATAGCCGCTTGTTTACTTTCAAGTTTTAAAGACCCCTGATGCTCTATCTCTTGAAGGCCAGGCACCATCATCCTTCTTCACCACACTTACTTATGCACTCATTCGTCTTCAGCATTTATGTGGGGAAGGTGATCACACAATGATAGATTTTGTTCCTTGGTGTCTGCTACCTGATCCCTTCAACACCTCGTGCTCACACAGACTTGTGAGCTTCTTCTCTGTGGGCTTTATTGATTCCGAGCTAGATGGCCACTTGTCTGCCTGCAAGCCTTAAAGACCCCAGATGCTATATCTTTAGATAGCCAGGAACCATCAGCTTTCTTCACTACATATGCTTATACACAAGTCTGTCTTCAGCGGTCATGTCAGGAAGATGGGTATCATGAAATGAACATTTAGCTGAACAAGTTCCTCTTGTATTAAGGGAAGGTGCATGAGGAGGCCCCATGTCCACTTGCTACCCTACTACTAAATCTATAAATATATGCACATAGGTCTATTTCCCCCATAATCATAAATATAGTTACATATGGACATGTCTGTATTTAGGTTTCTATGTATGCCCTACTCCTTTCCTCTATTTCCTTACGCTTTCCTCCTGTCCCACTCTGGTTTCAGTAATTTCTCTCTGTTACCTTGACCTTAGCCACTCCCTACCAGTCCTCTCATCCCCTCCCTCCACTGGTTTTAGAACCACTCTTTGTTCCATTGTGTATCAGTTGGCCAACATCTCCTTCCTTCCCCTACCTCCCAAGCTCTCATGTCCCTCTGGCTCCATTGGTCCCATTATTTTCTTCTCACATTGTTTGTCCAGTCTATCTTATCTAGGTGGACCTGCAGATAATATGTGCATAAAACTGGGGATGGCTTCGACAGCACCAAAGTGGCACATAAGAACATGGCGAAGACGGCAGCAACACTGACAAGCTAACAAACAAAAAAGCCACTGACATACAAAATTTAAAAGAAGAGAAAAAAACAAACAAAAAGACAGAAAAAAAATTTAAAAGCCTGTTTGTTAGTAGTTCGAAGTCTGTTTGCTGACCTTTAGGAGTGTTTTCTGGAAGTGTCTGATGGGGTACCACGTCCTGGCCCCAGAGTCTCTCCTTTATACTCCCTTGGCACCTCCTTGCTCTGCTTCCCCCGCCGCTCCATTGCACCCCCCAGTGTTTTGCCTCAGTGTGGTGGGGTCAGCTCAGTTGCACATCCCACATTTTGTCTCTAGTGCTGTTGTACCTCTTCCAAGCTGGACTGTTAGTCTTCAAAGCGACTTTCTCTTTTACTCTTTAAAGGGATTTTGTATATATTTGACCAATCAATGCATAATACATCATTTGATTTCTTGATTGCTGCTTTCATAAGCAATGGATCCAAGCAAAAGGAAATCATTAACAACTTCCAGCTTTTCTGTGTGTATCATGATGTTGTCTATTGGCCCCGTTGGAAACATTTTTTTTTTCTTTGTATTGAATTGTAATTCATACTGAGGACTGGGTCCTTAACCTTCATTTAATGATTGGATTTCTTTTTTTGCTTTCAACAAGCAAGGTTCTCTTGTGTGCATATTACAGGTTTTTAATTAGACTTCTTCCAATCCTAACATTGTATTTGTCTCCATAGAAATCAGGTATTGAGACTATTTGCTTAGCATTCAAATTGAACAAATTTGGTAAAAGGGTAAAACCCTGATGTATACATTTCCTGAGTGAAGTTAGACCATGCAAAATGCACTCATTATCTTCATTTGATTGCCTCTTAGTCCCTGTACAGATTCCACAGGAGCACAATGAAGCATTCCGGAATTCCCATTCATTTCCACGTCATCCAATGTACTGTCACGCCATTTTTGAGTGATCTTCCACACAGTTTTACTTACATGTGATATTGATGATACTGTTTGATAATGTCTGCATTCATCGGTTATTTTTTTGGAATGAACACAAGTATGAATCTCTTCCAGTCCTTTGGGCAGGTAGCTGTCTTCCACATTTCTAGGCATAGAAGGTGATTGTTTCTGAAAGGTAGAAAGATTAGGGATAAAGGGGGTTATCTCCATTGAATGCCTACTCTAAACAAAAATTAGCTTGCCATGCCAAAATAAAGGGGTTTGAAAAAAATCAGGCACACATTAGAAACTTATGGGGATGATCCAATGCTGGGGAGGCTCAGACCAAGGCCAGTAACGACTGGTGACACACACACCAGTTACCAGTGAAATCACATCACAAGTGTGCCTGAACTGATTTCCTGAACTTAATCTATTTTGGGTTGTAAAATGTTCTTAAAGCAAACATTCTATATGTTCCCCTGTGCTTTGGTAAAATAACACCAATGGTTATATGTACTTTCACTTAATTTTAGGAATCTCTGAATTTTCTAAATCTTCCCATGGTAAAAATCCTATACCTAAGTCAATATGGATCTTTTTACTGAAACAGACAAGTGCATATCACCACATTTAAACAGAACTGCCCCAAGAACATTTTTTCCTTGTGGCAACCTCCCTCAGCCCACCTCCACCCCTGTGCCCACCCTCTTCCCCCATCCTCTTCAACCTGCTGCCTGGCCTGAGGTGATCTGTTTTGACATCACCATGGAATGCAGGTTTGTAAGTGCCCTCAGAGTAATTCTTATTTAAACTACTCCTCTCCCCTGATCAGGAGATGCTGTAAGTCTTCTCTCCATGACAGAGTGTTCTCGTTCCACCCCTGCTAGGAGGACAAGCTAAAAAGGAAATCCAGGACTGGGCATGTAAACCACGGTGCCTGAAATTGTACCTAAATATACTTTTGTTTTACTTCTATCAATACTACTTAGTGATATATGTATTTTGACTTGCTTTTTTATTCTGTCCTCTGCATTCTACCCTCCCTGCATAATATAAAAGAAAAATGGCCAGGGACAAGGGGGCTGCAGTCTGGAGAGAGGTTCCAGTTGAACATTTCCACTGCAGACTAGGCGAGCCTGATAGTAAAAATAAGACTTCAATAATTCTAATTGAATATTGTAATGTTTGTATTTTATCCAAACCCACAACATTACCGTATCTCTTTTTAAATTTCTAGTTATTTTAAGTTATAACATTGTCCATATCCCCAAAAAGAGATCAAGAATTCTTTGTGCTTAAAGCTGGGCATTAACTAATATAAAAGAAAACATATTATAAGTTGTTGATTGTAATTAGATTTTTTAAAGTGACAAATGTTTGCTGATGACCTTGAGTAAGGTAGCCTTTAATTTTTACTAGTTTCTTTATAAAGACTAACTAAATAGAACTTCAAAGAAAAATCTGTCTAAATAGAAAACATTGCTGGAAAATCTATTACAGTGGGCATAAGGCACAACCAGCCCTTCAGTGATGTCTGCTATCATTTGTCAAATTACATCATTATTTATATAATCACATTTTTGTATTATTCATTAAATTAGGCAATGATCTTTTCTCTCAAGGAGTATTGAAGATTGAGGAAGCCTAAGGTATGTTACAAAGAGCTCGGGAAGTGCTTTTCATAATTCATAGATAGGTTTCCTCCACTTTGAGCTTGTTAGTCACAGTGGGTATTGCTACAGTGATCACACCGGCACAGCAAGTCCTCTGGGTTTATCTCGCACTAATTACTCAAGTGACCTTTTTGCTCACAAAGTCAAAATGTCACATTAGCACTCATATTTCATTTTGATGTGCTTGCCAGGCTTAAAAATGCACAGTACTATAAATTGTCATAAATGGGTTACATACACGTTCGTCTCCAGTGGTGGAGAGGGGCCAATTTCCTGATGCTTTATATGATTAACTGTTAGACGCACTAGCACAAATTTTCAAAATGTAAGTCAAAACCAACTGAAGCGAAATTGGAAGAGTGTTTAGATCAGATTTTATACCAGAAACAGCATTCAGCTATGGACGCTATCTTTAAACAAATTAACTCCTAAATATGTGGAACTTAAGAGTAACCTTAAAAGGAAGGCATTCAGTTTTTCTAGGGACAAAGACTGAGGCTTGACGGGTAACTGCCGTTCTTGGCAATCACAGCTCAAAACAGTGACACTTTTAGTGCCAACAGACAGCTGCCGTGGGACATTTGCTGAAAGAACAAAAGCTGTGTTCTTCAAGTGGAATGAGTTTGCTATTTCGTTCTCATTGTAAGGTGATGACTAAATATATCCTCCCAACTACAAGTCAGAAGAGCTAAAGAATTTCATTTCGAGGCCTTTATGGAGGAGGGAATGTGGCAGTGGGTGGGACATTTTTAGTCATCATGACATTCAAAATGGGACAACCCCTCCCAGTGGAATTCTGGGATATGCATACCAACTCTAATTTTAAAGCAAGCATATAAAGTTTTCACAAGAAGCTGGAGTTTCAAAATTTGTATTTTATGCTTCTTATCCACTAAACCCACTGCCAAAGACTTGATTCCAACTTCTAGTGACTTTGTAGAATAGAGCAGGACTGTCTCCCAGGCTTTCCGATGTATTACATCTTCACGAGACCAGGCTCCAGTAGCTGGCAGCACGTTTGAACCTTCAATATTCAAGTTATCAGCTTTGTGCTTTAACTATTGCACCACCAGTTTCATCTATCTATCTATCTATCTATCTATCTATCTATCTATCTGCATCTATCTATCTGCATCTATCTATGATCTATCTATCTATAGTTAATAAGCCTCTGCAGATATTTTTTAACTAAATATTTCAAATTACCAACACAATGGGTAAAAATTACTCCCAACTATTTTATACTCTTATATATTAAAACAAATGAAAATAAATAAGAACTCTTAGGCATTATTTATATATCCCGTAGAGTGTTTTTTTAAATTTTCAACTTAGTGTGTCTACCACTTGCTGGGCACCACACCAGAAATAGCATTCAACTGGGAAACTAAAGATCACCAAATATGTGGAATGGGAAAAGGAGTAGGATTATCACCTACATTTCACTAATGATTTAATATTATAAAGACTTACTCCAAAATTTAAGGCAGGGCCTTACTCTCTCTTTAAAACAATAAAATTCGCTCAGTTGTACTATCCCACTGCCCCATTGCTCAATTCCATTTTATGAAAGAATGTGGGAGGAGAAGAGTCAAAGTGGTAGCTTGTTGGACTTCCTTTTGAGTGTAGCACTTGAGAGACCAGGTAGGCCTAACAATGCCTTGTCAGAAGAGATCAGGGTGAGACGAAATAATTCTTGAGATGGGGTGACATGCATCTTTTGGGGACTGGAAAACATATGAGCACAGACTCTCATGCCTACATCTTGTCAGAAGATTTATGACATCACAAGCCAGCAAGAAAAGCACATATCAGTAAGGTGGGCATCAAGCATGGTATATGCAGCCTATGCCTAATGTTGTGCAAATCCACCCATTCTTACGCTCTGCTGATCTTAGAGAAAATAATTGACTGTAGCAGTAATTCTTGCTAACGCATATTGAGAATTTGAGAAGTTAGGGTTGGAAAAATATATGGGTTGACCTGAGCCAAAAGGAAGAATAGTATACCTAGTACGATATGACATATGAAACTATAAAAGTTTGAATAACAATAATGTATAGGGCTGTCTTTGGGGAGGGTGGGAGAAGTTTGGAATTAGCATGCTGGTACAGAAGTCATCACCATGTTTGGATGACAAAAGAGGAGACTTTTGATGAAAGGTAGCCTGGAAGAATTAAAGATTATCTCCAATGCTTTCTTCCTGATTATTTAATATCTGAATAAATTACAGGAAAAGGATTAAATTTATTTTGGATGGTTGAAAAACAGGTGTTTATTTATTTTGCTTGAAACATTGTTGTAATATTTAAAAGATAACATACACTTTCAGTTTCAGGACAAGGAGATATAGAATAAGATTTCTCATTCCTCTCCTCTGAAAGCAGCTAGATACTCCAGAAACAATTTTCAAATGAGTCAGAAAAATCAAAAGAAGATGGAAGTTTGGCTAGTGACATCAAGATTTGCAGTTGTAGTGTGTTTACTGCATTTTCTCTTTTACCTTTCAAACATTTCAATTTGAGTGTTAATAGTCAGTATGCACAGATAAAAATTATTGAAGAAAAAAAGATAGAGATGTTTTAAATATTTGCATATAATTATAATTTAACCACGCCCCTGAATGGAAGGAAATAAGAAGGAAGAAAAAGAAAGAGAAAGTAGAGAAAGGGTGAGTATAAGACCAGATATAAGGCATCATGTAAAAAAAAAGATATAAGTGTGGGTATGTATGTGTATATGTATATATGTATGTGTATATATATATTATATTAAATGAAGGGGGAAGTGCAGAGTGGAGACCCAAGGCCCAAGTGTCGGCCAATGGAGATCCCCTCATAGAGGGGCTTAGGCGAGGAGATGGGTTAATTAGGGTGTGAGGTAGTATCGATGAAGAACACAGCTTTCCCCCAGATCCTGGATGCTTCCTCCCCCCAACTACCATGATCCGAATTCTACCTTGCAGGGCTGGATAGGACAGAGGCTGTACACTGGTACATATGAGGGTTGGAGGTACAGGGAATCCAGGGTGGATGATACCTTCAGGACCAAGGGCGTGAGGGACGATGCTGGGAGAGTGGAGGGTGAGTAGGTTGGAAAGGGGGAACTGATTACAAGGACCCACATGTGACCTCTTCCCTGGGAGAGGGACAGCAGAGAAGGGGGGAAGGGAGACCCCAAATAGGGCAAGATATGACAAAATAACGAGGTATAAATTACCAAGGGCATATGAGGGAGGGGGAAAGGGGAGGGAGTGGGGGAAAAAAAGAGGACCTGATGCAAGGGGCTTAAGTGGAGAGCAAATGCCTTGAGAATGATTGGGGCAGGGAATGTATGGATGTGCTTTATACAATTGATGTATGTATATGTATGGATTGTGGTAAGAGTTGTTGGAGTCCCTAATAAAATGTAAAAGAAGAAAAGAGAAAAAAATGATTAGGGCAAAGACTGTACAGAAGTGCTTTATACAATTGATGTATGTATATGTATGAACTGTGAAAAGAATTGTATCAGCCCCAATAAATTGTTTAAAAAAAAAAGAACTGAAAAAAGAAAAAGAAAGAAAGCAAAAAAGAAAAACTTACATCTCACTGAAAAATTACCAGGAATATAGGTGGCTATAAGTAGGGATACACTTTCTTGCTGAAGTATCAGTTAATGCCCTATGGGTTTGCCTGCAGCAAGAGCCACAGCAGAACCGGACACACTGAAATGATGCCAGCCTCACAGATGCAAGGGTGAGACAAAAAAGATCCATGTTCAGCAGTGGTTTAGAAATGAAAGCAAACTCCGACTTCTAGAAGTCTTGCTTCTGAACATTTTATTTGACTTTTAAATAGTTTTAATACCCAGAATCATTTGAGAAAATTGAGCATCTCACTCAAATAGTCACCTCTAAGTTCTCACAAATTTTTCAAGAAAAGAAAAAGTGAAAAAGAAAAATGTTGTCTTACATCACTAGGAAGAATATCCATTGAAGTTTGTTTTTTGTTGCAAATATCTGAGTCCACTTAACCCAAGTTTCTTGATAACAAGTTAGTCTAACTTCAAAGAGAAATAAGAAACTGCATAAACTTTAGATGGACAGTCTCATTTTTCACCTTGCATTTTCTAGACTCAGCACTAATAAAGTTTTACTATAAGTATAAAAAATAGTCAAGTGTGTTCTTGCAAACTGCAGCATCATGCATGCATCTTAAATTAGTGCATAGCTTTCAAGACGCTGCTTCACCCTACTTAGTAAAATAAGCACCTATGTTCCGAAATGCTGTTACAATCAAGAAATTGATTGGAAAACCCACCTCTCAGAGCCTTCATCACGCGATTTGTTCAGAAAGCAGAGGAAGACAATAATTAAGGAACTCTTTTCTAGTAAAACTGGATTAGTCTTAAGTATGTGAGATTGCATACTCCGTATAAAATCAACATTTGCTCTTTTGCTAGAAAAAAAAAGTTGAAATGACCTGGAAGTGTAAAATGTTCTCAAGCAGGAAGATACCATTCATATTACATTTAAGTATTATTTTTAGTTTGTAGCTCAAGTTGAAAAAATAAAGTAAATTAAAGTTTCCTTTATTATCTTTGAGGAGCCCTGTTTGCAAAGTGGAATAAATGCTAGTTTGCTGCCGACCAGCTCTCTCTGCTTCAAGCTCACCAGCCACACCAAGGAAGACAATATTCAAGTCTCCAAACCATGAGAAACGATTCTACTCTCTCCTATTGGGTCGCCAGGGGTCAGATCAATTCAACAGCAGTGGGTAGTTCGTTGGTTTGATTTATTGTTCGAGCTTATGGAAGCAGAGGACACATGTTGGGAATACAGAAAACAGTGAATTTAATCGATGAAATCTACTAAGACCACTGTAACCAACCGTTGAATAAATAAAAAAATACGCTACTCAGCTGAAGTTCGAAAACTCTTACCAGCTAAGTAACCCTGACTGGTTCACTTTTGCATGGACTGCCTTCATGTGCGTGGACCAGTGCGTTGCATTGGCCTTGTATACCAAAACCACCAGGTTCCAAAAACATCATGATTGCTTTCATGCTCTTGAACTGTCTTGGAATTTTTAATAATTTAATCTTTGATTTGTGTGCTATAAGTGAAGTCCGTTGTCACACTGAGTCATGAGTGCGAGTAAATGAGAAAGTGGCAGTATCACGCGGTTGAACACCTAGAAGGCAGCCATAGTCCTTGTCCTGTCCAGCCTCGCCTGCCTCAGCAGTACACTGATGAAGACCTGTAACCCAAAGAATGCAATTTGCTTTGTGCAGGATTCTTACTGTTCTAAAAAGGACAGGCTGGATACACCCGCAGGAGCTACAAAACATGAACTGTGTCATTTCAGTTATTCCATATTCACCTGAAATGACCTTCCATTTCCATTTAAAACTGAAATTGCTCACTGCAGAGATGAGTAGTAAAAGTTAGGGTAAGAATTTGTCATCTTAATGTTTCTTTGCTTAGAATGACACTTAGCAGCAAGTGACTACACATTCGTTGCAATGGAGATTCTTGTGAAAGGAAATGGTTTGTCTTAGTGATGTGGATGGTAGTATTTCAACTTCTTTTTGAATAAGGGAGTTTCATGCTTATTTTGCCTCAGTACTAGCGATTTGTATCTTCAGGTCTGAAACTTTTTTTAAAATTCATTTTATGATTTGTAAACTCGCTTCCCTTTATTGATTCACTCCATTTTTAAGGTAGAGTATGTCATCATTCTTGGAAGGTTTCCATTCAGATGTTGGTGTGTCTTAAATAGAAGCTCAGATTTTCATTGAATTTTCTGTTCTATGTTCACTCCACTTCTATTTTGAAATTGTTATGGTCCCTGTGTTCTTCTTGGCACATAAATGAATATTTCTTTCAGCATCCTTTCTGTGGTGTCATTTTAATTTTTAAATATACTGACAAACCCATTTTCTACTTCCATTGCATCAACTATCGTTTATACAGTAATGTCTTTTGAATATATTTCATTGTTCATACTTCTATAATATAATAATTGTTAGACATGTATATTCATATATTACACAACCCTTTCAAACTCAACATAGATTTAATAAAATACTTTCTCACACATGGTTCCACAAAAATAACTAGTACCTTTTAATATCCTAGATTCTTTTTACTTGTACACATTTCAATTCTCTCCTACATTATCTCCTTGCTCTTTCCTTCCACCCTCCCTGCCAGTAATGTTTTATAATGCCATTGGAATTATTGTTCTAAAGTAAAAACTCAAATATTTATGTCCTTACCACCAATAGTTCTAGTCTACCTGCATAGTAGAGTACAAATTTAGCATATTGTGCATGCCTTCTCACTATCTTGATTTTCCCTCTTTCACTAGTTTGTCTCCTAATATTGGGGGGGGGGGGAAGGGCGGTTCTAGAAATAACAAACAGATGTCACCTAGGTCCTAGCAGTGACAACCACATGAACTAGGCTTCCAGTTGCTTCTCTGCTTCATTCATCCCTCTCCCCCTGCCTTTCATACCCTGGCTTTCTTGAATTTCTTTCCAGAAATTATCTAGATAATACAAAGCCAGTTCACATAGAAGAACAATTTAGAGAATAGGCTCTGCATTAGCTCTATCCAGGGATATATATTTCATTTATTACATATAAGCTTGTGGGTAAATCACTTCTTCCTTCAATATCACGGTGAAAAGGAGCAAGTTGACAGATGGCTTATCTATGACAGCTCCTTTGAGCTCACCCGTGGAACTTTTTGACAGTCTAATTCAGCTCCACTAGGTCTGCTTATAAATTTGCTCTTTATAAAAACACTGTTTTATTTACTAGCTGAAAGTTACTTGGAGGCTTTGGGAGAAGAAAAAAACAGATATACGGTGTCTATACCGAATACACTGTAACAAGAAACCTAGAATTTCTGAATTTTGTGGCATTAGTACCTGGAAAACAGAAAGTATTCATAAATAACTTACTACCTATGTGACAAAGAATAAATAAGTAAAAAACTCAGAATATTATAATAACAACAATAAAACAAACAGTAATTATATATTTTGAATTCCCTTGATAAAATATTCTTGAAGCACTGCTAAGTTCTACCACAAGAAACCCAGGTCAGGGGAAAGGTTTGGCTAAAATACTACCTCGCTGACACGTGGAACTTCCAGATAGGAAGATTTTGGTGGGTGCCTGCTTCTTGCTTACATTCCCTGAAATAATAAAATCTGAGTTGATAACAAGGTAAGATCTCCTGTAAATTTGCACAGAAAATTGAACACTTAGGTTCAAAACACAAATTGGTGGCAAAAATAAGTTATATTTTATATCTATAGATCACAATAGATAAGGTATTTGTATTCTAGAAATAAATGAATAAAATATGATACATATGTGCTAACAAAGTATTCTCTTATGTATTCTGGTTATGATAACTCAGTTATGAGGATCAAAATGTGCATCATACACAACGACATACATTTAAGATTTATCCAGGTCCTTGTATGAATCAATACTAATTTTTTAAAATTAAGTAGTATTCATTGAATAAATATACATCAGTTTATCTATTATCCTTTGTGGACATTTAGATTATTTTAATGGGGTATTCGAAGCTGTTGGTAGGTGGGTATACACATCTGAAAAAAATATTGAATATTTGAATATCAAAATAGAACCCATACCAATCTAGAATAACTGAAACCATTGAAAACATGTTTTTTATAAAAAACAAACAAAACTGATGTGCTTTGGTTATGATGTTGGAGAAGAATATTGAAAGTACTATGGACTGCCAGAAACATAAACAAATTTGTCTTAAAGGTAGTGTGTTGTCTGGGTACTTTAGAGAAACAGATCCTCAAAAACTCATGTATAAGAGAGCGTTTTATATAAAGGTAAAGTGCACATCAAGAAAACATCTCAACCCAGTGCTGCCTAAGCCCACAAGTCCAACATTAACCCATAGTTCCAATGCTAATCCACAAAATCCTCCTCCATCTCACAAAACAGATGCAACGATGCCGACTGCAGGAGGAAGGCCGAATCAGTGAGTGTGCAAGCATCTCAGTGCTGACAGGGGTCTCAACACAGCTTCTCCAGCCCCCAGGGCTGCATTGGGGTAGGTCCATGCGGCTTCTCCTCGGGGATGTCTTGCAGGAAGTGAGCCTTGCCAGCTGAAGCAGGGAACTGGCTAAGGCAGCTGCACCCAGGTCTGACTATCAGAAATCAAGGTCCAGAGACCTGAGAACTAGAAAGCTGAGACTCACCAAGCCATTTATCCCTCCGCCCTTCAATTAATCCCACATGTGTTTATTAGCCAGGTTGGCACAATAAACTTTAACTAACTCAGGTAGTAAAACCAGAATGTTCCTTTGGAGACAGGATGAAGATTTCATCCCATGTACTTTCAACATGTTATCAGGAAGCACCAGTCCTAGATAAGAGACATATTGTTTAGGAAAGCAGAGTGTCAGAAGGAAAAAAAAGGAAGACCTTCCTGTAGTGGATTGACAAAATAACTGAAACAATGTTTCCAAATATAAAAAAAGTTGGAGGATTCACAGGACTGGGGGTGTTTCATTATATTTCCCATGGCATAGCTATGAATCAGACCCCATTTGCTAACACCTAACAACATTGAAATATCTTGCAAAAGAGTCATTAACAACCTCTATTTTCAAAAGTTATAGACGTAATAGAGCTTTCTAGAAAAAAGCATGCAGATAAGTATGAGAACTCATGCACACCTGCACAGTCATTGCTACATAACATATGATGGGCAAAATGATTTCCAGGTATATACAAGGTTCTAAGAGGGAAAGGCGCATCTTGGTGGCATACATGATTGTCATAAGACTATATTTATACCAATTAGCTTAATTCAAACAGTTACATATTTATACCTTAGCCTAAGAGAAAGCTAAGCAGAAACAAGTTTCCATAAGAAATGCATCAATGGAACAAAGTCAAGAGTGTGTATATGAAAGGCCAAGATATGCAAGATTGCAAGCCAAGAATGTTGACATCAATTCAAAATTTTGCTGTCTCTTAGTAGTGTGATTAACTCAGCCCAACTAACTTACCAGAAAGGGGAAGAAAAAAATCACTGGCATTCAGATTTATATCACTTATTTTTTAAAATCCTGCTAATACCCAGTAACTTTAATTATTTAAGTCGTCTATTATATTGCTAATATTATAATATTCTCTATAGGAATTAAAATATCAGATAGAAACTATTTGGACAAGAAGAGCAGAGATTTGTTTGTGTGTGTATGACTTTTAAATCTCATGATATGTTTACACACACATTGCCAGCTCCCTTGAGTGTAGTACATAAAACAAAAATTCATATTTCAATTTTACTTTTGGAAGATTTTCTCCTTTCAAATCTTTTTCTCATACAATACAGAGACCTTTTGTTCTACATTTACACTTTGTTAATCATTGCAATTACTATTTACTTATCTTATTTAAAAACTGTGTTGCATAGTACCATTGATAACAAAATATTCAGTTTAATTTGAGTCACTTTCCTTAATGGATCAATTGATTCAAAGTAAAACTACTAGTAAGTATTTCATGGCTCCCTCAATGTGAAACTTAAACTCAAATGAAAACAAAATGGCATAAAAATAACTCAGTTAATTTTTACGGAATAATGTAAATTCAGAAAATTTAGATGAGTCAATATAAAGTTACATTTATTATGACATTATGATCATGTGCAATTTTTGTAAGAATAAACAGAAAGGACCAAATGAGGATAATAATATTCAGAAATTTAAAAACTCATTTTATTATTCAAAATGTATCAAAATATTCAATCATTTCAATTATGACAAAATGAAGCTACAGTGTTTACTGGGCAATTGTGTTTTTCCAATGGAAAACATTGCATTTTGCCAACTTAACACCAAGAAAATTGTAAGTTTTCAATTGTCAGAATTCCAAATGAATAGTAGATCTAAATGAAAACAAACAAGCAACAATACTATAGGATTCAAAATTCAACATTAAAAATCATATTCATGTTCATGCTGTTGTTAGATGCCATCAAGTTGGTTCCAACCCATAGTGTCTCCATGCACAACAGAAGTAAACACTGCCTTGTCATGGGCCACCCTCAAGTCCGGTTGCTCTCTGTGAGCCCATCATTACAGCGAAGGCATCAATCTATCTCCTGAGAGCCTTCCCCTCCCTTCCTTCCCCTCAAATTTACCAATTATGATATACTTCAAAAGTGACTGGTTTCTCTTGACATTAGTTCCAAAGTATGTATGACAAAGTCGTGCCATCCTTGGCACTAGGAAGCACTTTGTCCTCACTTCTAAGACAGATCAGTTTGTCCTTTTAGCAGTCTGTGGTACTTTTAATACTCCTAGGAAGCACTCTCTCCGCACTTCTAAGACAGATCAGTTTGTCCTTTTAGCAGTCTGTGGTACTTTTAATACTCCTCTCCAGCACTACAATTCAAATTTTTTCTAATCATTTTATTAGTGGCTTGAACAATTCTTATCACAATCCGTACATAGATCAGTTGTGTAAATCACATTTGTACATTGATTGTTCTCATCATTCTCAAAATATTTGCTCTCCACTTAAGCCCCTGGCATCAGCTCACTTTTCCCCTCCCTTCCTGTTCCCCCTCCCTCATGAACCCTTAATAATTTATAAATTATTATTTTGTCATATCTTGCACTTTCTGAAGTCTCCCTTCACCCGCTTTTCCATTGTCTGTACCCTAGGGAGAAGGTTATATGTAGATCCTTGTAATTGGTTTCCCCCTTTCCAACCCACCCTCCTTCCACCCTTCCAATATCGCCACTCACACCACTGGTCCTGAAGGGGATCATCCACCCTGGATTCCCTGTGTTTCCAGTTCCTATCTGTACCAGTGCATGTCCTCTGGTCTAGGCAGATTTGTAAGATAGCATTGGGATCGTGATAGTAGGGATGGTGGTGCGGGGTGTGGTGGGAGGAAGCATTTAGTAACTAGAGGAAAATTGTATGTTTCATTGTTGCTACATTGCACCCTAACTGGCTCCTCTCCATGATCCTTCTGTAAGGGGATGTCCAGTGATCTACAAATGGGCTCTGGGTCTCCACTCTGCACACCCCCGTCATTCACTATGATATGGTTTTTTGTTCTGAAGATGCCTGATCCCTGATCCCTTCAATGCCTCATGATTACACAGGCTGGTATGATTCTTCCTTGTGGGTTCCACTCAAGTTCTCCCTCAATGCAAGAATACTTTGTTCTATTAAACTGTCATTTCATGATGCTAACCTTCCCAACATGATTGCTAAAGACAAATGGGTGCATAGCAAATGTGGTGAAGAAAACTGATAATGCCCGGCTATCAAAAGATATAGTGTCTGGTGTCTTAAAGGCTTGAAGGTAAACAACTGGCCATCTAGCTCAGAAGCAACATTGATTCTTCTGAGGTCTTTTTCCACTGCCCAACATTCACATGCACATCAGGCAATTGAAAATACTGTGACTTGGATCAGGTGCATCTTAGTCCTCAAAGTAACATCCTTGCTTTTCAATACTCTAAATAAATCTTGGCCATATGGTTAGGGAAAAAATTCTTATACTGGGGAAATAAAAGAGTAATAAGATAGGGGGGAAATGATACATTGGATATAATAAAATATGAATTCTGTTCATTAAAGAATTCACTGGGAGTGAAAACAGTCCCAATGTGCTAACTAGGTATATTTGAAACATTATATTGAACACAGGATTCATACTGAATAACAGACAACCATTAGAGAGAAATACAGTTTCTCTCTAATGCATGCTGATACACACACACACACACACACACAACCTAAATCTACCTCTCATTGACCTACCCCAAGTTGGAACAGGCTCTAAGGATGGATAACACATCTGTGTTACTTATTGTAACATGTTCATTGTGGCACTCAGCAAGGTTACTATAAACCAATGGAATCTCACTTCTGAAATAAATGTTACTAACAAAGGATTCTTCGCATAGCCACTAACACAAATTGATTGTATAATTCTACCTATGTAAATTGCCTTTTAAAACTTGTCCTTTCCAATACCTACAGGATAATTACATCATTTATTTTCAATGAGAAGATTATAAAAATGCAGAAATGAGTTCATTTTGGAAGATACGTGCCTAGTTACAATAATTTAGTTAAATTAATATGAATAAAATTACATGTGAAACATTCTTTTGTGGTTGAATATAATTTTTTCCATTGTGCCTGTAGAGATTTTTCATAAACATAATTTCAATCCCTCATGAACAGGTATATTCACATCTACACACTTAAACATGGACACAAAAATATAAGAATAGAGTAAATTACCTAATGATAGAGCATATACCAATAATCTTAATTAATTAGTTCACACCTTCTAAATCAGTCTTTTTTAAAACTGCTTTGTAAACTGATTTTTCCTACATGACTACATGGCTTTGGCTATCCAGATACTTATTTCCTTTAAGCACACAATTACACCTAACTCCTGCCTCCCACATTCTGAAATAATTCACCTGTTTGTCTGCGTTGTGACTGTGTCTTGAAAACACACCATTGTGATTGTGCCGACGCAGCACTGACATGTACATCTCACCTTACAGGCTTAAGGGCAAGCTTTCTCATTTTTTATTGATGCAGGTAATATATTATTGTGTCACATTCATGTTTATATAAGCAGTAAAATAGAAATAGTTATAGCACTTTGTCTTTTCAAAATCATGGTAAAATTATTTATCATGGCACATAATGTTTCTGATGGCTAGGGATTGCCACCTAGATATCATTGAATAAGGGTAGGAATAGAGCCCAACCTATTAATTGGTCACAGACTGATGACATCTGTTTGGTGAAACAAGCTTTTTGGTATAAGAGAAAGAGAGACTGAAAAAAAATTAATCCTCTTTGATGTTTCCTCTTCTGCCACAGTTGGATCCTGTTTCTGGTTTCTTGATCTCCTGTTGCATCACCTGCCAGGATCCCAGGAGTTGTCAGAAGACTACCAACAATGAATTCATTCAGCTGACCTCAGACATCTCCATCACCAGCCTATTGCTCCTGCTGTTGCTGCTTCATCATCCTGCTACCTGTTCATGAATTACCACAAGTCCAGAGAAGCTTGATTTGAACTGGATTGGATATACCTATTTCTACAACTGTGTAAGCCATGTCTTAATATAAATCCCTTTCTACACACAAATAAATACAGTGTCTCTACAGAACCCAAATTAAGACAGCATCAAATTAACATAAAACCAAGGTCATCAGAAATAGCCCAAGAAAATAAGTACACATGATGTTGCTATTGTTGCAAGGTGTGAGCAAGTCAGTTAAGAAGTTAAGACTCCTAGTGCTTACACTTAATTGCATACCATAATCTACGAATAATTAGTTCTTAGTTTTGGCCTTGCTTTCATGATCACTAAAGATATTAGGGAAATAGCAAAGTATGAAAAAGAAGTCAGATGATGCCTGGCCATCAGAAAGAATAGCATCTGGCGTCGTCTTCAAAGCTGGTGTTAGAATAAGCAGCCATTTAAATGAGGGGTCAACTAAGTCTTCATGTAAGGAGACCACCAACCCCTGTGATCGAAGGATTGTAAATTAAAAAATCCAAGATTAGTGACCACCACTTGTCTGTCAGTGTGTTGTACTGTGGTGGGCTGTGTGTTGTTGGAAGCTATGTCACTGGTATTTCAAGTGCCAGCAGGGTCACCCAAAGTGAACAGGTTTCAGGGAGCTTCAGACTAAAACCAGACAATGAAGAAAAACTTGGCTCCCTACTTCAGAGGAAGAAGCCACTGAAAACCTTATGTGTATATCTGAAACATGATCAAATACTGAAAGTCTATCACAGGTACTGCTGTGGGTTCCTCACGTCCCAGAGCACTGGAAATGTGACTGCAGAGGAGCTAATTTCTTGAGGCGAGTCAATCATGGTGACTGAAATCTGTAAAGCCTGTTGGCCTGGAGCTTTCAGGATCTTCATCTGCTGATGGAGAAGGACTCAAGCCAACTAGAAACAGCTGCAAAACAATCTTCTAATGATTGGAACGTAGAATGTGTGAAATATGAATTTTAGAAGTTTTGAAGTGAGCAAAATGAAATGGAATGCATGGAGTTCAATTTCCTAGGCATTAGTGAGTTGAAATGGTCTGGTATTGGCCACTTGGAATCCCAAAAGCATATAATGTACTATGTTGGGGTTAAGATAATCCAGAGGAATGGTGTGACATTCATTATTAGAGAGGATATTGCTAAATCCATTATGTAGTATAATGCTATCTATGATTGGATTTTATCTATCTGCCTTCCAGGAATTCTAATTAATACAACTATTATTCTATTCTATGCACCAACTACATAAGCTAGTTATGAAGACATTGAAGAATTCTACCAACAACTTCAGTTGGAAATGGACAAAAAGTGCCGTCAAGATGCATTGATAATTATTGGTGATTGGAATGCTAAAGTTAGAAACAAAGAGGAAGGAACTTGGTTATAGGAATTAAGCTGCGCTTGCAAGATAAGATTTTGACATGCCAATGACTTATTCAAAGAAAATACTTTTCTTCAACAACACAAAAGGTGACTATATACACAGAATTCTCCAGAAATGAATTCTACTACCAGTATATTGTAGGAAGACATGATATAATTAACAGCTAAAAGCAAACCAGAGGTTGACTGTGGAATGAACAATTACTCATATGTAAGTTCAGGATAAAACTGAAGAAAATTAAAACAAATCCACAAGGGTCAAAATACTACTTTGATTCTATTCCATCTGAATTTCCAGAATAGATTTGATGCATTGGTTTCAAGAACAGATTTGACACATTGAACACTAGCGAGAGAAGACCCGATGAGCTGTGGGATAACATCAAGCCATCATTCATGAAGAAAGCAAAAGGTCCCTAAAAACAAAAAACGGGAAAGAAATATAAGATTGAATTGGATGTCAAAAGAGACTCGGAAACTTGCTTTAAATTATAGAGTAGCTAAAGCAACTGGAAGAAAGGATGAAGTCAAGGAACTGAATAGGAATTTTTAAAGAGAAGCTCTAGAAAATAAAGCCTAAATGTTATAGGAAATTTGTGAGAACCTAGAATTAGAAAACCACAAGGAAGGACATGCTCATTGTAGCTGAAACTGAAAGAACTGGGGGAAAAAACCCTCAAGCTTCTAACTGCACATTTGAAATATTTTATAAAATAGAATGATATTGATATTGCACACAAGGAACTTTTTGATGAAGATCATTCAATAGCATTTGCATCAATACATAGACAGGGAAGTTCAGAAGTTCAGGCCAGTTTCAGAAGATGACATATGAAGAGGAATATCATGTAGAATGGATTTGGCTCAAAGCAGAGAACACCTAAAACATGTTTATTTGAGTTTAATTGAATATGCAAAGACATATGACTATGTGGGCAATAAAAACAACAACAGCAACTATGGATAACCTTGAGACGAATGGGCATGCCAGAACGCTTCATTGTGCTCACGCTGAACCTGTACTTGGATCAAGAGACAGTTGTGGGAACAGAACAAGGGTGTAATATCAGGAAAGGTATGTGAAAGGGTTGAATCCTCTCACCACACTTGTTCAATCATTATGCCAAGAAAATTATCAGAGAAGCTAGATAATATGAAGAAGAATGTGGCATCAGGATTGGAGGAAGACTAATTAGCAACCTATGTTATGCAGATGAGACAATCTTGCTCGCTGAAGATGAGGAAGAATTGAAGCTCTTGCTGATGTAGATAAAGGGTGGTAGCCTTCAGTGTGGATTACAATTCAATGTAAGGAACGAGCAAAATCCTTCAAAGTGGATCAATAGGTAACATGAGTATGAATGGAGAAAAGGTTGACTTATCAAGGATTTAGTTTTGCTTGGATCCACAATCAATGCTCATAGAAGCAGTAGTCCAGAGATCCGAAGCCATATTGCTTTAGGAATATCTGCTTCACAGACCTCTTTAAAGTTTTGAAAGGCAAGGGTGTAACTTTGAAGACTCAGGTGACCTTTATCCAAGCCATAGTGGTCTCCATTGCATCATACACATGTGAAAGTTGGACACTGAACAAGGGAGGCTAAAGAAGAACCAATGCATGTGCATTGTAGTACTGAGAAGAATTTTGAAAGTGCCATGGATGTCTCAAAGGACAAACAGCTCTGTACTGACAGAAGTAAGGTCAGAATGTGCCTTAAAGACAAGAATGACAGACTTTGTCTTACATCCTTTGGACATATTGTCAGGAGGCCACTCCCTGGAGAAGGACATCATGTTGGATAAAGTGGAGGGGCGGCTAAAAAGAGGAAGGCCCTTGAGGAGATGGATTGGTACAGTGGCTGAAACAATGGGGTCAGGCTTCGGAACCAAAGTTCAGTTTTCATTCTGTTGTCCTCAGGGCTATGAGCCAGAGCCATCTAGATGACAGCTAACAATTGCAACAATGTGTTTATAGGGGATATTTGTATTAGAAACTTAATTCTGAGCACCCAGCTTGCAGAAGGCTATGGTGACAGTGAAAGCCCCAGAGCATTGGCAGAGTCCTCAGATTAAGCCTTCATTAAATCCTCTCAGAAAATTGACATTAGACCAGCGTTCTCAAACTGTGGGTCATGACCCTTTTGGGGTCAAACCACTCTTTCACAAGGGTTACCCAATTCATAACAGTAGCAAAATTACAGTGATAAAGTGGCAACGAAAATAGTTTTATGGTTGGGGGTCAGTATAACATGAGGAACTGTATTAAAGGGTTGCGGCATTAGGAAGGTTGAGAACAAGTGTGCTAGACTGTGATTGGGAAGCAGAGGACTGCAGATATGTTGTTGTTATTGTTTTTAGGTGTCAGGGAGCCATAGCTGACTCATAGCCACCCTATGTGCAACAGAAAAGAAACGCAATCTGGGGATTTGGCATCCTCACAATCATTTACGTTCATTGTTGCAGCCACTGATTCAATCTTTCTGGGTGAAGCCCTCCATCTTTTTTACTGCTCCTCAACTTTGACACATTATCGTTTGTTTCCATCCCCACGCCCCATTTTTGCATTTGTTCTAGTGTCTATTATTTTCTGTTTTCTGCATTGAGGTTTTATTCTGTTGTCATTATTGTTTTTTAAATATATATATTTTAAATATTAAGTCCTAGATAGTGATAGTTACATTCATTGAATCCATACGTAGATTACTAGCCTTTTAGATATATGGCAGGGGAGGTTGCAGATAATATCGAGTCCTTAATAATACACACATAAGTAAAGGAAATGTTCTAAAATGAATTGTGGCAATGATTTCACAGCTCCTTTTGATATTGTGTTAGACAGGGTTCTCTAGAGAGATAAAACCAGATTGCTGATAATTATATATATATATATGAAGATAGATAACACAAGAAATGAACTGTTAAATTATATACAGATAGATAGATATATCATACAAGAAATGAACAGTTGAATTATAAAGCAGTACAAATGGCTCAGTGCAACTCACTCCGGTGAGAGAGTTGTGAGACACTGGCAGTCCTTCGAGTCTTGAGAGCCACCAGGTAGTCAGTCCTCTGTAGAAACAGCTAAGCTATCCCAGCACAGGCAGCAAACAGCAAGGCAGGGCTCCAACTGTCAGTCCCCAGCTCAAGAGATGTAAATTGCAGTTGTGTGGTCTTAAAGGGACCTCAGTTTACAGTGACACAGTCCACAGGCTAGGCATTCCACAGGTAGTGTAGCCTGTAAATTGAGGCACAGAACAAGCAAGGCAGCCGCACACTGGTCCGATAATTAAAGAGCAAGAGACAAGAAAGGCGAGGCTCACCGAGCCATTTATCTCTCCACCCTTCAATTAATCCCACTTGCGTTTATCGGCCAGGCTGGCACAATAAACTATCTCAGATATATTTAGAGCATTTTATGGTATGGCACATGAATAATATGTCAAAATAAAACAACATCAGCAAAAAAACAACTTCCTAGCAACTCATAAGCAGCAGGAAAAAATATTGCCCAAATCTTTACAATCTGTGATCACACCTCTTGCTTCGAGTCCATTGTCCCAGGCTTGTGCTTTTGGTGAAGATGTCCCTGTTTGCTGACTCTTCACTAAGTATGCTGTTCCTTCCCAGAGACTACTTTCTTCTGATAACATGACCAAAGTATTTGAGATAAAATCCTCTTTCTAGTAAACCTCCTGGCTGTACATCTTCTAAGGCAGATGTGGTTTCTCTTCTGGCAGCCCGTGGTATAGGAATTTTTCATAGCCAATACATTTTTTTAATATTCAATTGATCTTGTATATAAACCTCTTTCTTATATACATGAGTATCTATGAATTTGTTTCTCTAGTCTACCTAGACTAACACATGTGTTAACCACTCTCATGTGACTAATTTAATATTAGAGGTTCTCTTTACAGTTTATTTCCAGAAAAAATAATATAAATAGTGTGAATCATCATAACAGCAAAATATAAGATGAGAAATAACTAACCGCCACATGGCATATGTGATAATAGAACATAATTTAGCATTATATGATACAAATAACTATTATTTTTCCCTTTTGATTTTGACTCATTTTGTCTTCAGTACCTCTTAAATATTAGAAATTATCTCATAACCTGGAAACTGTCATACAATCTTTAGTTATAATCACTGTAGCTTAAAATACTAAGCAAATGACCCTCATATAGTGATTTTTTGGTTAGAGAGACACAATTCAAATTTTCTCAAATCTAAAGCTAGCAGATGATAAAACCAGTAAGCAAACTATTCCTACTTACTGCTACTAGTGACGTACATTGTCTACATTAACACACTAATAGTTTCATAATTTCTTCCTATCTGTGTTGATCTAAATAAATCCAAACCTCACATACTCTATTCCTGTTTTAACCATTACTTTTGATGGCTGATCATTGACCAAAAGTACTTTCACTGCCATGTGTTACTATGCTACAAGTCCAACGGCTCTGTTCCTTTATACATACAGAAAATGTGAATAATAGAACGCTAAGTAACCAAGTACACTGTATAAAGATGTAATGATACTAAAAATGCCATTTTCTCACAGCCTTAATGACTTCTGATGTTAAATTATTGGGAAGCAAGGCAAATAATATAAGCCCATTTGTATAGTTCCTCGAAGTCATGAAAAATAAGCATTAAAATTAGGTAGAAGCTGAACAAGGACAGGCCACTGGAGTGGAGTAAGCATTTTGATGCAAATGAAAAGAGAAAGACTTCCTGTGATAATGAAAGAAATAATGAACCTGAACTAAGGACGACAGTCTATGAGAACCTTGTTCCCACATAGAGAGTACATGGTCCCTATCTCTTCTTAAGCTATGTCCAAGCTCATTAGAAATGTAATTGCAACTGTCTGTTTGAATACCGGAGAACAGCAGTTGCATTTTTTCCCTTTTCTCCTTATTCCACTCACAGGCAATGTCTGCACCATGTATGTTCCGATAAGAGAACAACAAGCAAACCTTGAGCCCCTTGAAACTGCTGGATTATTTGCTTTTAGAATCAAATAGATTCAATTGTATTTAAAGTAATTTTAACTTTTAAGGCATTGAAATTCCGGTGGGAGTTAGGTATATTACTGTTAAGACTCTGTTAAAAGAGGATTAATTATATCTGAGAAATTAAAGCAATGCAACTAATATTGAAATCGTGTTGGCATCTATATGCTTAAAGCTTTGGCATGTTCCATAACAAAAATGTATTTCTACCTTAGAGGAATACGTAGGAGTGCATACCTCACTGAGTTTATGATTCCCTCTTAAATCTCACAGTCACAAGTATAACTTCATTATTAATCCTTTAGCGTAATTACCATTGCCACTATACTAAGTTATGTTTAAATTTGTAAAGCAAGTGATCTACTAAGCATATTAAACCAAAGTTTTTGTCCCTTCGCACAAACTACAGATGGTAGGCTTACACAATCTATTGCATTAAAAAGTTTGGAGTTAAAAAGTTCTAGCTCTCCTACTTTTGTGTAACAGTTCATATTTTTTTAAATAAAGTAACATGCAACAAATAAAATAACAAATCATAGTATTGTTACAAATAAGGCATTTTCAAGGATATATAATATTTTCTTATTAAAAGGTATGTATCTTTGGATTGCTCTCATCTGTGGCCTTTTCCCACACTTGTATTTCATAGAACATAATATTTTTGTTGTTGCCTTTATTTTTTTAACCTAAAGCTCTCTGGATATTTATGTTCTATATGGAATATAAAGTATTCTTAGTACTCAAATGCCACCTTCTATACTGAATGAAGGTAAAACTCACAGAGGCAAAAAGGCCTATTTGGTGAGTCACTGAGTATCAGTTCAAAACCACCAGCCACTCCTCAGGACAAAGACAATGCCAATGCTCTTGAACCCTAAGAGGACTCGCAGTCTTAGATATCCACAGATGCAGTTCTACCCAGTCCTATAGAGTCACTTTGAGTCTCAACTTGGTGGCACTGAGCTTGGTTTTTCGATGGCTGGATTTGTGTGGTGGCATAAGTTAGATTCCCCCTGCTTGCTTGGCAGTTTGTGGTCCTTTGCATTATGCAGTTCTTAAGCAAGGTAGCTCCACTTGTTCATTGGTATGCAAGATTAGACCGTGGGCTATCAATGGGCCATATGAGTACCACATGAGCTCCTACCTGTTCCCAATGGGAAATCACCCTTTGACATCATCCTGACGATGTGGAACAATTGTGACAGTTGGAATAATGAATTATATATTCCCTGCCATTGCCTGGACACAGGAATCCAAGTTTCACAGACAGAGTCTCAACTTGAATTGCCTGGTCCTCTTGCTGTTTCCCCTGGAGAAAAGGGTGTCTGCCATAGGGCCCGGGAACTCTAAACCTCAAGCCTAAGAATTTGGGTTTGGACCTGTAGTAGATTACTAGTCATGATGGTAAATTGGAACTCATTCCACTGATCCTGCATTTTGGTTGCTAAATTCATATATTCTTTCTTTGTGGGATTTGGTCCATTCTGAAGCTCTTCAATTCAATGTGCATCCTGGATGATTGTGTGCCATGTAGCATGTGTAGCTTCTGTAAGCTGATGTTTCTAGAACCTCACAAAGTATTCTAGCTCTTCTTTGAGCCACCATCTTTTGGGTGGGGTGGTATTTGAAATGATCATTGGATTCTGTCCACTAATCAAATTCAAGTTTTCCTCTCCATGAGCAATCAAAATGAACTTTCTACATGGCTATAGGAATGGATTCAGGTTTTTAAAAGATAGGAGTCTGGATTATTTGTTTCTTTAAAAGAAAATCACTTTATTGGGAGCTCTTGCAGATACCCTAACATCCCATAGTTCAATCACATCAAGCAGTATAGTACAATTGCAACAACAGTCAGTTTCAAAACATTTTCTTTCTTCTCAAACTCCTTGAAACCATCTGTTTCTTAGGCTTCCATTCCTCTCAAGGAATTCTCAGCCAGAGAATAAGTATTCTCTGGTTCTGTTTGTTTTCAATCCTAGGTGTACCACTTTCCATTTACAATGCTGGTTGCGCATGTTTATTTGTTGACTTGATGATAACACATCATAATAAACATTATGGCCATATAGTCATTTGATATCACATGGGCAGATAAGCATGTGACTTCTGGTGCAAAAAGCTGAAGTTATCAGCCTAAACTTGGGGATATTGTATGTTCCTGCAGCTTCTTTTCTAGCCAGTGGTACTTCTGGTGCTATGCAGTCTGGGTGGTTGTTTGGCCCAAGCAGCAGGCATGTGTGCATTGCAGTTTGAGTGGTCTGCAGAGTCCTTTCTTATGTGGAGCCACCGTCAAGGAACAATCTTTCATGTTGCATCGAATATAAGTTGAAATCATAATGTCTCCAGAGCCTAAAAAGACTTCCTAAATACTGTTTCCATCTTACTTCCATCTCTATGGGAGGAGGTCTAAAGTACAATACTTTCACTCATATTTTGAGGGGGTATCCTATACATCTCTGATCATAGAACTACTACTTACATGACAATTACCTACATCTTCATAGGGATTACCTTCCACTTATGAACTGCACATTCCTTACCTAATATTCTAGCATGTTTCCTATATGTCTAGTCCAAGTAGCATATCATTATGTTAAAAATATATATATGAACCATCCCTAGATGTGTGGTGATTGGAGCAAGTATGGGCTTTGGAAACAGACACATTTGTGCCTTGGCTTAGATTTTCTATAAATATGTGGGTAGGTCAGAAAATTTTGCTTCATATCAAAGCAATGTTTGTTAAAGATATTCCATTGTGAGTGGCTGTTTCTCAACACATACCCAATCTGAACGGCATGTTTTCATCTATGTGCAGTGATTCTCAACCTTCCTAATGCCGTGACCCTTTAATGTAGTTCCTCATGTTGTGGTGACCTCCCAAACATAAATTTTTTTTCATTGCTACTTCATAACTCTAATTTTACTACTGTCGACCCCTGTACCCGGGTCATTTTACCCCCAAATGGGTTGCAACCCACAGGTTGAGAACTGCTGATCTATAAACTCCTTTCCCATCTTTCTGCACTCTGCTTTACACTATGCCAAGCAGTGGTTTTTGCATCCCTGGGCACCTAAGTACTGTTGCCTTAAAGTATTCTTTGAGTTTTGGAGTAAAAATTATTCTGAAGGAGCAGTATCTGGACAGTAGTGTCAAGGAAGTAAAATTGCCCAATGAAATTCTGCTATGATAGTTCTTGTAATCCTGGAAATATGAGCAGATACATTGTTGTAATAGCCTTTCTTCACAAGTATAGTTTTCAATATTCTGAAAATTTCCCCATTATAAGAAGCACCCACTCTTTGATCCTTCGAGAAAATCTATAAAGATTACCACTCCTCTGCCACCCCAAAGAGCAGCCTCCATAATGTCTGCACTGACCTCTCAGATTTAAATTGAACTGGCCCAGCAATTTCCATCCAATTCACGGATTTCATTGGACCTTTTTTTCTGAAGGAACCTTACCATGATTAAGATAAGTGCATTATTGAAAGAACCTGCCCACAGTCATCCATTGATCTCAAAGGCATGCTTAAACATGTGTTATTTGGAATAAATCAATATTTTTTTAGGATTACCTAGTGTTTTGGAACCAGAACCCTGGTAGACATATATTTTAACTTAAATGGACAGATGATAGGCTTATGATATTGGACACGATCCTTAAAATTCATGAATGCAATATATCTTATATAAGAGAGAATTCCCTCCTCAGGGAACATAGCTAGCATTATTTTATGGAGGAAAGGTTGGTGAGTTCACACTTGTACATGGTGAACCCCAAGCATAATGTCATCCAAGGTCAAAATGCCCAATACATTAGCTAACAAGTAATAATCAATAAATGCCTTCTATTCTGAATTAAGAAAATAAAGCTAATTGAGGTCATCCAAGGAAGGGGAGAGCTAATGTAATACTTTATATCATAATTATAGGAATGGCTATTATTTACAAAAATGTCATGGTAAATAATAAAAGTCACAGCTGATGGCTAGAGATAATATCATTAAAGTATTATCTCTCCACAGATAATATTTTTTAAATCTTGTGTATTTACAATGTAAACTTTTCATCTCAGCATTCTTAGTGTATCAGAGTGTCTGCAGTGGACTTAATAATTTCTTGCCTTCATTCTATACTTTGTCTTGATCTTATTCTTCTATTTCATTCCCTCCTGCTCCTTTGGTCACTTATAATTCTCTGCAGAATGAAAGAGAGCACAGACATTGAGCTAGTTTTAAAGAGCACTTTTCTGGAAGCTCAGAATGTTCACTAATCTGACCATGTCTACATTTAATTAAACTTCAAATGTATATTTATTTACATTTTTTAAAAAGAAAATATTCATATATCAGGACAAACCAAGAAGATAAAAATAGAAACAGGTTCATTTGCCTCCTGAGAGATTTGTTATTTTCTTCTACTGAACTATAAACAATCATCCACAAATAACGGTAAACTTTTACTCTTTAGACTTCTAGGCTGGGCTTTTCCGGATGGATTTATATGTGAATTCTACTAATCCCTCCGTCAAGACCACTTATTTGGAAAACTCTTGTTAGTAAATAGTATTGCAGTGCAAAACTGAAAAATCTGAGAAATATATTCTTTAGGTTCATGATAAGCAATGTTTATTCAAGGACTTATTTACTTGGTGTCCTAAAACCTCAAACCTTGCTTAATGCTTTATTGTTACAATGTTGTTACATAACATAATTCAAAATGCAACTTCATAACTGTTATGCAGGAAGATGAATCTCTTTGGTGGAGTGCTTATTCCCCATTCACTCTTATTCAATTAAAGCCACGCACATAGTATTGCCTACAATATACTTTAGAACTGCAAATGTACTTTTAATAGTCTATTGTGCACATATGCTGTCCCTGATCTCTGGGCTTTCCTATGCAGTATACTTATTCATATGCTTTTGCTTTGTTGCTTGAAAATGACTTTTATGCTTTGCAGTTCATCATCATACATCCCAAGTGGCCTTGAACAAGCATAGGTGAATCAAGTGAATCACTGTTTTGAAATCATCATAAAGGTAAGTGTTTTCTTCACTCGGGGAGGAGGATTCTATGAAAACAATTAGTGACTGAGTAACATTTACCAGAGGGACTCTGCAGAAATCAGCCCAGGAGAGTTACTAAGAGGGAAATTCAGCACTGCTGGAATGCAGAAGGGGCATCAAAAAGATAAGTAGGCAAAGATCCACAATGTTTTGAAGGACTGAGGGATATTGGCTTATTACAGTGGAGGCCTGCTAGTGTTTGACCCTAGCTGGGACAGGCTACGGTTTGACCCTAGCTCAGTTATTTGGTTACTTTTGTTTCTCTCGTCTCTCTATCCACCCAGTCTCAGCGGGCTTTGTTTTTTCATATTTTCTCTCTCCTCTTTGTCTCTTCCCTGTTCTTTCACACACCACTGCAGACCTCCAGATCATTCCCCTTAGCCTAGGTCATTTATGCCTGCCCCTTACCCAGTTAGGTGAGCTACACCCTGTGTAGATAGCCCTAGGATGGGAAAAATCTAGCCGACCTCCACCAGGGGATGTTCCACCCAACTTCTTACGGGGGAATTGCTGCCTGTGTGGCTGGGGAGCTCCTATTTTTCATCTGTTGATCCACATGACTGAGAGAATGCCTTCCTCCTTACCTTAGTGCCTCACATGGCCTAAGGCAGCTCAGCCAACACTCACCAGTGTTCCAAGCTGCTGCAGGAACCTCTGCCCAACTTCCACAGAGATCCTGCCTGGTCAGGGAAATTCTACCCACAATTCACGGTGTTCTACACCACAGCAGGCAAACCAACAGCCTTCTGGTGCACTCCCCTTGAGAGAGTAGCCACAAGAGGATAAAGTGGTAGGCAAATTCTATAGTGAATTTGGCTCTAGACAGTTTGAAGAAGCATCCCTACATCTCCCAGAGAGAGCCAGTGCAATTTGACTCTCTGGAAAATGGCACCTGGCTTCTGTAAAACAGCACAACTCAAACAGCAATCAGCCCCAACAACCTCAATGAAAAAACAGGTGAAACAAAAGACAATGGTAGAAGATGTCTCAAACCCAACAACATGCATAGAAGGAGACATTGAGCTGCCACAGAAAGAAATTTTAAGAATGCTGCTTGAAGTCATACAGGATATTAGGGAAAGAATATAGAAAAAAGGATGAAATGATAGAGGTGTTTAAGTTCATACCCCAAAGGGAAATACAAGAGCTTAGGGAGGAGATAACAAAAACCAGTAGCAGACTCACAACATCGAGAATCAACTGGAGGAAGGAGAGAACAACACCAGTGATTTGGAGGACAGTCAAGCAGACTTTAACAAACATGAACAACAATCTATTAAGATCAAAAGAGAAGCTGAAGAAAACCTAAGAGCTATGTCTGATGCTATCAAGAGGAGAAACATCAGAATATTTGGACCACCAGAGGAAGACACAACGAAGATGTCATCTGCAACAATTGTGAGAGAATTCTTGGAGGAAAACCTCCCCAACTTAATGAATGAAACCTGACATCCATTCAGGAGGCTGAAAAAACACCCGCTCGACTGAATCCCAAGCAGAAGGCACCAAGGCACATAATAGTTAAACTATCCAACTTTGAAGAAAAGGAGAAAATCATGAGAGCAGCTAGGGAAAAACAAGCAATCATATAAAGATTCCCAAATAAGAATAGGTTCAGACCTATAAGCAGAAACTATGAAGAAGAGAGTGGAGTAACATATTCCAAAAATCAAATGCAAACCCAAGAATACTCTACCCAGCCAAATTATTGATCAAGAGAGATGGAGAAGTAAGAGTCTTCCCAGACAAGGTAAAACTCAAAGAATACAGTAGAAGAATTCCAGTTTCTACAAAAGATCTTTGCCAACCAGTATGGGCAGAAGAACAACCCTCACCAAGCACAAATAAGAGACCACCACATAGAACAACCTCACCTTGAGGACAACAAAGAGAAAACAGACTCCAATATAGCATTGGATTAAGGATGGAAAGAAGTCAAGAATGACACACACACACACACACACAGACACCGCACTAATAAGAAAGGCATGTAGAAAAATACCCAACACAAAAGGTATAAAATGACATCACAGAGTCCAGAGATGGAGACAATAACCCTGAATATCAATGGACTGAACTCTGGCATGAAAAGACTGAGGCTAGAAGGCTGGCTTAGAAATACAACCTATCAATCTGCTGCCTAACATAGACACATCTCAAGGCTACAGACAAAAAGAGGCTGTGAATCACAGGCTAGAGAAAGGCATAACAAGGAAAGAGCAATTCAAAAAAAGCAGGGGTTGCGATCCTGATCTCAGGTAAAATTGATCTCAAAATGCAAACCACAAAAAGACATAAGGAGGGACACTACATAATGCTCAAGGGAATGGTAACAAAGAATCACTGAGCACTGTAAACATATATTCCCCAAATGAGAAATACAGTGAATATGTCAACCCAACACTCAAACCAACGAAAAAAGAAATCACAGCCTCAATAGTTATAGTGGGTAACTTCAGTACATGGCTCTCTGAAAAAGATAGATCACAGGGAAAGAAACTCAACAAGGAAGCTAGAGATCTAAGCACTACAATTAGACAATTTGACCTGATACATATTTACAAAATTTTTCATCCAAATACCAAAAAATTCACATTCTTTCCAATCTCCATGGCACATATTCGAAGACAGACCACATGCTGAGGCATAAGGTTAATCTACATAAATTTAAGCTCATTGATATCATACAGGCCACTTGCTCTGACCACTATACCATAAGGCTGGAAATCAACAAAAGGGAGATGAAGAAAACAAGAGCAAACAATTGGAGGATGAATAATTCTCTATTTCAAAAGCAATGTTTACTGGCACAGATCTGAGATGAAATTAGGAAATTTCTAGAAACCAACGGGAATGAGAACACGATGTACCAACATTTATGGGACACAGCAAAGGCTGTCATCACAGGAAGTTTCATAGCAATACATGCACACCTGAAAAAAGAAAGAGAGACTCATGATTGATATGCTGGCACAAAATTTACAACAATTAGAGCATTTAGCAGGACAAGCCTACTAATAGCAAAGGAAAAGAAATAATAAAAAATCAGGGCTGAGATTCACGAGAGGGAAAATAAGAAAACCATGGAAAAAATTAATGCTGCTAAAACTTGGTTCTTTGAAAGGATAAACAGAATAGACAGACTGCTGTCAAACCTAACGAAAGAAAGGAGGGAACAAATTTCAATAGCAAAAATGAGGGATGAAAGAGGGCACATTACAACAGACTAATGAAATCAGAAGGGTAATTACACAGTACCATGAAGGCTTCTACTCCAATAAATTCAACAACTTGGAAGACATGGACAAATTATTGGAGAAACAATCTCTCCCTAGACTATCCCCAAAAGACGTCAAGAATCTCAACAGCCTCACAGCAATAGAAGAAATAGACAAGCTTACCAAGGCAATACCAACAAAAAATCACCTGGATCAGATGGATTCAATGGAGAATACTACCAAGACATTAGGGAAGAACAAATTCTTCCAGAATCTAGAAAAAGATGGCAAATTCTTGAACTCCTTCTATGAAGCTAGTATAACTCTGATACCAAAACCAGGCAGGGATCCCACAAGAATCTAGAACAACAGACCAATATCCTTAATAAACATTGATGCAAAAAATTCTTAACAACATAATGGCCAATAGAATAAAAAATATATAAAACAAATAATTCATCATGACCAAGTGGGATTCATACCAGGGATACAGGGATGGTTCAACATACAAAAGACCATTATATCATTCGCGACATAGACATGAAAAACTTTAAGAACCACATGACAATATCAATAGATCCAGAAAAAGCATTTGACAACATCCAACACCAATTCCTGTTTAAGACACTTGAGAAGATAGGAATGGGAGGAAAATTCCTCAAGACAATACAAGCTATATGTGAAAAAAACCTACAGCCAACGTGGGAATTAATGGACCAAAAACAAATACAATCTCACTGAAAAAGGGGACCAGACAAAGATGCCCCTTATCCCCACTCTTGTTTAACATCATACTGGAGGTTTTAGGTAACAGCATAAGGCAAAGCAAAGACATCAAAGGTATTTGCCTGGGGAAGGAAGAGGTGAAGCTATCATTATTTGCAGATATGATTTTATATATGGAAAATCCCCAAAGCTCAACAGAGGGAGTACTGGAAGCAATAGAGGAGTTTGGCAGAGTGGCAGGACACAAGGTCAACAAACAGAATTCTATCGGACTGTTATACACATCAGATAAGACCACAGAAGAGGATCAAAAAGGTGGTAACCCTCACACTAGCCCCAAACAAATGGAAATATCTAGGGATATACCTACTGAAAGAAGAAAATATCTATATGGGGAAACTGCAGAACACTATTACAAGAAACAAAAATACCTTTGTTTTATTTTGTTGCTTGGTTTTGTTCTGTCTTGGTTGTGTGTGTGTGTGTTATTATCTCCACAGGTCTGCCTAAATAAGATAGGCTGGATGAACAATCTGGAGGAGAAAACAATGGGACCAACAGTTCCAGGGGGCATGGGTAAAGGAGAGGTGGGATGAAAGGAAGTGGTGTTAACAAACCCAGGGACAAGGGAACAACAAGTGATCCAAATCAGTGGTGAAGAGGGTGTAGGAGGCCTGCTAGGGTGTGATCAAGAGGAATTACTGAAACTCAAATGAAGACTGAGCATGATAGTAGGACAAGAAGAAAGTCAAAGGAAATAGAGAAAAGAGCTAGGAGGCAAAGGGCATTTATAGAGATCAAAATACAGGCATGTACATATGTAAATATACTTATATATGAGGATGGGGAAATAGATCTATGTGCAAATATATAGGTTTAGTATTAAGGAGCAGATGGACATTGAGCCTCCACTCAAGTACTTCTTGAATGCAAGAATACTTTGTTCTATTAAACTGGCATTCCATATTGCTCACCTTCCCAACATGATCACTTAAGACAAAGCGAGTGCACAAGCAAATGTGATGAAGAAAGTTGATGGAGCACGGCTATCAAAATATATAGTGTTTAGGGTCTAAAAGACTTGAATTAAACAAGCAGCCATCTAGCTTAAACAAAGCCCACATGGAAAAAGCACACCAGCCTTTTTGATCACGAGTTTGCTGAAGGGATCAGTTATCAGGCATCAAAGAACAAAAAAATCATATCATTGTGTGCTCACTCCCAGATACGATCGCTGAAGACAAATGGGTGCAGAAGCAAATGTGTTGAAGAAAGTTGATGGTGCCAGGCTATCAAAATATATAGCGTCTGGGGTCTTAAAGGCTTTTAGGTAAAAAAGCGGCCTTCTAGCTAACAAGCAACAAAGCCCACGTGGAAGAAGCACACCAGCCTGTGTGATTACAAAGTTCCGAAGGGATCAGTTATCAGGCATCATCAAAACAAAAAAATCAAATCATTGTGTGCTCCACTCCAATATAATCACTGAAGACAAATGGGTGCAGAAGCAAATATGGTGAAGAAAACTGATGGTGCCCAGTTATCAAAAGATATTGAGTCTGGGGTCTTAAAAGCTGGAAGATAAACAAGCGGCCATCTAGCTCAGAAAAAACAATGTCCACATGGAAGAAGAACACCAGCATGTGTGAGCACGAGGTGTCGAAGGGATGAGGTATCAGGCATCAAAGAACAAAAAAATCATATCATTGTGAATGATGGGAAGTACAGAGGCAAAGGGCATTTATAGAGGTCAAAATACAGGCATGTACATATGTAAATATACTTATATATGAGGATGGGGAAATAGATCTATGTGCATATATTTATAGGTTTAGTATTAAGGAGCAGATGGACATTGAGCCTCCACTCAAGTACTCCCTGAATGCAAGAATACTTTGTTCTAATAAACTGGCATTACAAAGCCCATCTGTAGGCAACTGGACATCCCCTTATGGAAGGGTCACAGGGAGGAGATGAGCCAGTCAGGGTGCAGTGTAACAATGATAAAACATATAACTTTCCTTTGGTTCCTAAATGCTTCCTCCCAACCCACTATTATGATCCCAATTCTACCTTAAAATCTGGCTAGACCAGAGATTATACACTGGTACGGATAGGAACTGGAAACACAGGGAATCCAGGACAGATGAACCCTCAGGACTAGTGAGAGTAGTGATACCTGGAGGGTGGAGGGAGGGTGGGTTGGAAAGGGGGAACGTATTACAACGATCTACATATAACCTCCTCCCTGGGGGATGGACAGCAGAAAAGTGGGTGAAGGGAGACATTGGATAGTGTAATATATGAAAAAATAATTATTTATAAATTATCAAGGGTTCATAAGAGAGGATGGAGTAGGGAGGAAGGGGGAAAAATGAGGAGCTGAAGCCAAGGCCTCAAGTCGAAAGCAAATGTTGTGAAAATGATGAGGGTAACAAATGTACAAATGTGCTTGACACAATTGATGTATGTATGGATTATGATGAGTTGTGTTAGTCCCCAATAAAATTATTTTTTTTACAAAGAAAGAAAACAATTGGCTTCATGTGTCTGGAAAAAGAGTCAGAAATAAGAGGAGATGTGAGTAGCCGCAGCCATGTCAATTCATGTCCGTTTCCTGTGGAACAAAGGGTGGCACCCTGTTTGTGCAGTTTTATTTATTTATTTTTGGCCAATCTCTGTATTCATATTTTAGTTATATGACTTATTTATTTTTTGTCCTCGCACAAGTTAATCAGGTCCTTGATTCATATATTTTTATAATATGAACACTGTAGCATCCTTCCCTATCCCTGCCTCTCTCTCTCCTCCTCCTCTCTCAAGTGTGTGAGCGCATGCACAAAGTATGTAAATACCCAAATTCCTGCTGGTTTTATGTTAGTCTGTACTAATAGGAAACTACTATCCCAAGAGAGAAATGATCACAAGATAAATATTTATAGTCAACCAACCCGAGTTCTCAACTCTGCCTGCAAATTCAACTATGTTATGCTGCTACCCTACTGACTAAGCAATGACTGTATCCCTTTTCCTCCGGTGTTACCCCCATGCCCTCTCATATTCTGCCCGCCTTCTCTTTCTTACTATATTAGATGATCTCACATTTTTTATTTTGCAAAGACACTAAAATTATCATAAAACTATATTTTATTCTCTGAATTACATCTCCACTCACTGGCGAATGTATGACCTTTAAGAATTAAATGAATGTTTACATTGAAATGAAAATGTGTTTTCTTCCATTGAAATTGGTGTTAGGTGCTGTCAAGTCACTTCCAATCCATATTGACCTCAGGTGTGATGTAAGGAAGCACTCCCTGTCCCGGAGCCATACAATCTGTGCTCTGCTTGCGCAAAGTGTTGCCGCCATTGTGTGATTGAGGGTCGTTCTCTTTTTCTCTGACCTTCTATCTTACTAAGCATGATGTACTTCCCAAGGACTGGTCTCTCCTGATCATATTTTGAAAGTACTTAAGACAGAATCTTTCTGTTCCCCACTTATGGAGGACTGTGTGAATACTTCTTCTAAGACAGATTTGATAATTTTTCTATCTATCGTATATTCCCTATTCTTCACCAATATTTCAACCCGTCAATTCTTCCTTGCTCGTCCGTATTCATTGTCTAGATTTTGTGTGCATTTAAAGTGATTGACAACACCATAACTTGAATCAGACATAACATGATCAGACAAGCCATGTTTACTTTTTAATACTGAAGAGTCTTGCACAGCAGAATAGCTCGGTGCAACAAATCATTTCCCTGCTGCTTCCAGAAGTATTGGTGATGGTACCAAGTAAGACAAAATCCTCAACAATGTCAGTCTTTCCTCTCTCTATCATGATGTTGCTTTTTTGTCAAGTTGTGAGGATTTATATTTTTGTTGTGGCATGATAAAATGCATAACGATGATTGTATTCTTTGATCTTCCTCATTAAGTGCTTTTCAAGCCCTCTTCACTTTCAGCCAAAAAAGTATTGTTATCCACATATCAGAAATATTGATGGATCTTCCTCCAATCCAGCCACAATCTCCATAGAGAGACCAGATTCTCAGATCGTTTGTTCAGCCCAACATATCAATCGCTTTGCCCCCAGAGTTCCACCTGTCATAGTGAAACAGTAGCGCTTTGTATAGAAGTAGAAGTTCAGTCAGTATAGGAAATTTATGCATCGATTACAAGGTAAACAGTGCTCTTTTGTAAATATTTTTATATCATCTATAAGCTATGGAATGTTAATATCATTACATATTTATTCCTTTGGAACAACATCTGTCCTTCATTCAAATCAAGACTGATGCACTTAAAAATTATATTATTTGTACTATAGGCATTAATTTGAAGTGTATGCTTTTAATGAAATACCATGCCTCCACTTTACTTTCTATGTTAAAATACCATTCACCAAGCCCTATCCGGTCACAGCTTTAATATGGAAGTAAAAGCAACAAGATAGAAAATAATACTACCGCTAGACCACTAATTAGAGAAAAATGTTCTAGAGCTGCAGCAAGCACCCTGTTAGTGTACATTTGTAATATTCCCATTTTAAGGAATTTCAATGGAATCCGTGTTTGGATTCTTCACGCAGGTCCTTTTTCTTCATTGAAATGCTGTTCCAAGGGATTTAAAACATAATCAGACCATTTGAAATCACTTGTTTAAAGGCCCCAGATCCTAGCCCCAATTGCATGAATGCGGCAGTGAGGGGGACTGCTCATTCAGCTGCACTGAAGCGTCGGATGATTGCTTGTCCAGGAACCCACATGATGTCTATATCAACGCTTTAGAATTTGATAGATGCAGTGTAACTCACTGTGTTTTAACAATATGCCAAGGGTTACTAAATTTACTTTGTTTTATTAGGTTGCCAATGAAATTCAAATTTATATATTTAATGACTCTCCAAAAGCTATGAACACAGTTTGTTCATTAAAATGCATGAACTACTGCAGTCTTTTTGTTTTTAGAGACGTGTTTAATTCAAAGACATTCACGGTGAGTGTTGTGAGTTAGCTCTTCTTGAATTGTGCTCTGTTACTCACCTCTGCCTTCTATTCATTTTTCTATGTAGCATCGTAGGTCTTTTTTTTTCTTTTGCTATTGTGTTTAATTGAAATGGAGAGTAAGGAATTAATTGGTGAATTCTATTTTTTATTACTTTGATTTTAAAGAGTAAGTTAAATTTTAAAATGTTAGCTTTCTTCCAAGAATTACTCAAGAGATAATTTGTTCCATTGTGATTTTTTTAAATTAATGGTCATAATCAAACTTACTCTTTTAGACACTTTTATTTCACTCATTTTCTTTAGTATGACAATTTCATACTATGCTTTTGGTAGAAGTATTAGGAAATGTATGACTCTTTAATTATGCTGAGGAGCAGGAGCATCAGATACCATATCTTATGTGAAGTATCAACTCACTATCTATGGAGGAAGACATCCTGATTGATCTCACTTGATTGGTATTGCAGCTCTCTGGCCACTGTAGTACAGTAATTTGAACACCAGAAGCTCCACAAAGGAGATAGGATTAGCGACATACTGTTTGATTGCCTACACGGTCCATATTATGCATACTTAAAATCCATTAAGTGGTTCATGCTTTGTTGTTAAATATAATACATTTTTAAATAATAAGAAATTTTTTAAAATCTCAATTATTTAAATTACATGCCTTGTTAACTGCCCTCAATTGTTTAAATTAAATCCTAGGTACATCCCCTAGTGAAAGTGTTCCTTTCAAGAACTGAAACAAAGAAATATCTGTGTGTCTTTAGTCTCAAAACTAAAAGAAGAAAAGATAATATTAGATGATCAACTTCTTATATGTTACGAAAAACAATGAAACTTGAATAAAAAATAATCGGTCAACTTATCTCCTTATAGCAAGGAAGAAATTGTATGTGTGTATATATACATATATGCTGCACAATATGGATTTTATTTTATCATTTTTTTCTGTTTCTTTTTTATTAACATGTTATTAGGGATTCATACAACTCTTATCACAATCCATACACATACATACATCAATTGTATAAAGCACATCTGTACATTCTTTGCCCTAATCATTTTCAAAGTATTTGCTCTCCACTTAAGCCCTTTACATCAAGTCCTCTTTTTCCCCTCCCTCCCCACTTTCCCCTCCCTCATGAGCCCTTCATAATTTATAAATTATTATTTTGTAATATCTTGTACTATCCAGCATCTCCCTTCACCCCCTTTTCTGTTGTCCATCCCCCAGGGAGGAGGTCACATGTAGATCTTTGTAATCGGTTCCCCCTTTCCAACCCACTCACCTTCTACCCTCCTAGAATCACCCCTCACACCCCTGGTCCTGAAGGTATCATCCACCCTGGATTCCCTGTGCCTCCAGCTCCTATATGCACCAGTGTACAACCTCTGCTGTATCCAGACTTGCAAGGTAGAATTCGGATCATGGTAGTGTGTGGGGGTAAGGGGGAAAGGAAGCATTTAGGAACTGGAGGAAAGCTGTATTCTTCATCGGTGCTATGTTGCACCCTCACTGACTCATCTCCTATTCTAGACTCCTCTGTGAGGGGATCTCCAGTGGCCAAAAAATGGACTTTGGGTCTCCACTCTGCACTTCCCCCTTCATTCACTATGGTAATATTTTCTGTGTGTGTGTGATGATGCCTTATACCTGATCCCTTTGACAGATCATGATCGCTTCTTCCATGTGGGCTTTGTTGCTTCTGAGCTAGATGGCCACTTGTTCATCTTCAAGCCTTTATGATCCCAGACACTATCTCTTTTGATAGTTGGGCACCATCAGCTTTCTTCGCCACATTTGCTTATGCACCGTTTGTCCTCAGCGATCATATCATGGAGGTGTGCACTCAATGATATGATTTTTTGTTCATTGATGCCTGATAACTGATCCCTTTGGAACTATGTGATCACACAGGCTAGTGTGTTCTTCCATGTGGGCTTTGTTGCTTCTGAGCTAGATGGCCACTTGTTTATCTTCAAGCCTTTAAGAACCCAGACGCTATCTCTTTTGATTTTAAATGCACTTAAAATGCATTGATTTTCAGTTTAACATATGTGGCGGAAATAATTTCTTTGATGTCAGCATATACTTAAAAAAAGTATTATAAGTGAAAATCTGGTTACTTTAGGAACTTTATAAAATGCTAGAAAGTATAATGAACACACAAAATAACTATAATGATACCACCATGTTATTGTTGATAGGTGTCATTGAGTCAGTTCTAACCCATAGTGATCCTTTGCACAGCAGAACAAAACATTGCCTTTCCTCTTCCAACCTCACAATTGATTCTGTTTGAGCTCATTGATGCAGCCACTGTATCAATCCATTTAGTTGTGGACTTCATCTATTTTCTCTGGCCCTCTACTTTATCAAGCACAATGTCCTTCTCCAAGGATTCCTCTCATGAGAACATGACGGGAGTACATGAGATAAAGTCTAACTATCCTGACCTCCAAGACAAACTTGCTGGTTCTCTTGGCAGTCCATATCCTTTTAATGTTCTTGGCCAGCACTCCAATTCACATGCAGGGATTCTTTTTAGGTCTTCCTTGTCCAATGTCCATCTTTTCCATAAAGATGAGGCGATTGGAAATACCTTGGCTTGGGGTAGGTACAACTTAGCCTTCAAAACAATATCTTTGATTTTCAGCACTTCTACCATCTCCATATTCTTCCCCTCTGCAAGCATCTTTTAAGACTCACCTTACTTCAACAGCTTTTATTGACTCTTCAAGTTGAGTTAATAGAACCCTCTTTTAACTGTAATGCATCCTGATCACTTATTATTACATTTTTATGATTTTCTAATCCCAATCGATGTGTGCCTATTTTATCTCATTATTTTTTCAACTTGAGAAGATGCCAAGCACATGCCATGGAACAATCAATGTTTTTATCTATTTTTCAACTCCAAGCTTTCACATATTTATTATTTCTAGGAGAAGTCCATGGGTTTCGGAGATTCTAACCATCCATATTTTCATTACATATGAATGAGGAAGAGAAACTATGTGGGTCTCCCGAGGGATGTTTGGATCTAAATTTTCGTTATTGAGATTGAAGATTGCATTTCAAACAATTGTAGTACTGTTATTGTTTTACAGGATAAATGAGTACATTCAGAAATCATTAATGTAACACTCTTTAAGTCCTTAATTTTTCTCCATGTTATAGCTTTCATGACAATAAGAAATTTGCCCACCTAAGACACTTCATTGAAATGGAGAATAGCTTTTTGAAAATGATAGGGAAAAATGTAAATAGGAAACATAGTAAGTAACACTGAAGTGTTAATGTCCTTTTCAGTACAAAGTGAAGAAATATGAAAGTTAATCTTCTGATAACATCACTAGATCATGTGCTCAGAGCATATATACTACTTATTACTTACTACATAAGTTAATGTATTCTGATGTTTTCATATAAATATATGAAGTTAGATAATAAATAAAAACCCTATCTATATTAAACATTAAAAATCAGGAAAAATAAGACCAATCGAATACTTTACTTTTAAATCTTGCAGTAATTAGACAGCTATATGTAATATGCTATATGTAATACACTAGCAGTAATTAGGCAACACTTTAAAATGAAAATGTATAGAAAAATATTTTGTCCTTGTATCAGGTACATTGAAATATGAAATGTTGTTTAGTTACAGTATTATTAAGCAGTGTATAATCTGATTCAGGTAACAGATCTCATATTCACGTAGAAGAGCCCTGGTGGAGTTGGGGTTATGCATTGACACACTGAACTTCAATCCAGCATGTATGCAGGTTGAAACCAGGTTTCCATTCATTTATTTCATCTATTAATTACTCCTTGGTGTCTGTTTCTTTAGAGAGAGGGGGAGGGAGGAGGGAGAGAAAAAGGTGGGGGGCAAAGAGCAGGAGGAAGAGGAGGAGGACCCACAGAAATGTTGAAGAGGTGGAGGGTAACAGAACTAGGGGAGGAAGGAGGTTGTAAAACAAGGAGAGAATGGCAGAAAGAAGAAGTCAAGGAAAGAGAGAAGAGGTTTCTTTATTAAATGGCAAACAGACACAGAAATAAGGTTTTCCAGTAGCTAAAATACCAAAACTTTGCTGCTGAAGAAGGACTTGCAATGACATATTTTTGAGAAATTTAAAATACTTCTATATGTTAGGGTAAATCAGATCAAATCTGTTCAAGCTATTCTGTGATCATTTCTGATATCCCTAAGCCTACTTAAGAAAATTATCAAATATCAAACTACACGTATTGGATATTTATTAGACTACTTATTTTAGATCTTATATTACAAAAATCCAACATAGTTCTATATTCCTTTAACTTCATAGTGCATAATAAACTTTAAAATTGGTATAATACCAGATTAATATCCACTAACCACATGGAAAGGTTAAGTTTAAATAAACTAAAATTAAATTAAGTACAAAATTCAGATCTTGGTCAATGGCCAATGTGGCTATTGTTTACAGTATTGGACACAAAACTTACAGAAGATTTTCATGATCACAAAAATTTTAGTAGTTACCACTAGTCAAACTGGCTGAAAGTTCTTAATGAGTAGGGGGTATTCTATACAGAAAACCATAATCGCAATAAAAAGTTTCCTGAAAGATGATTTTAGCAAAAGCTTTTTTCGTTTCCAAAGTGATGGATAATTTACATATTATTTAAATAATATTTAGATTATTTTTCATGATTAACATCTATTGAATAAAAACTGAGTGAGCCTGTGTGTTATTAGTTAAGAATAGCTAGTAAAATGCCAATCATTTTTGAAGGAGATATTTAAACTTGGATACTGTCTAAAAGTACAAAAAGCATTCTAAGTATCAATCTCATTGTTCTTGAGAGAGTTATAAGTAAGAAAGCAGAAAAAGCAGAGTGTAACAGGACACAGGCAGTTTCAAGTTATATATATATATATATATTTAATATTCCATATAGAAGAGGGTTTTCTTTAATTCTTTATCTAAATAATTTTTTCTGACTTTTCAGAAATCTTTGCAAGGTGAATATATAAACATGTACCTACCATAGTGGTGAGCAGCACTGAGTAGGCTGTATTTTTACTGTGAGGTAAATTATCACATCCTATTATGATTAAGTTTGACGTAAGATTCTGTATTGACTATAGTCTCTTTTTCTTTTGTAACTGGGTATCTATGAATCAGTTACTATCTGTGCATACTTTGGATGGAATATGTTGATTTTCTTGCTGACAATTTTTTCCAATGTCTAATTGAATCTATTCTTTAGACATTGCTTGAAGATCGCACCATTCAAATCTCAAATAAGATACATAGTCCAGAGCATGCATTTCTAGTGTGATAAAAGTGGTCAATTGGACACTCCTTTCAAAAGGACCACAAGGGAGAGAAGAGCCAGTTCAGGTGCAGTACAGCGTCCATGAAACACACAACCTTCCTCTAGTTCTTTAAGGCTTCCTCCCACCCCCCACCCACCAGCATGCCTCAGACTGCCGTGACCCTAATTCTGTCTTACAAATTTGACTAGGCCAGAACATGTATATTGGTACAGATAAGTGCTCAAAACACAGGGAATCCAGAACAGATAAACCCCTCAGCACCAACAGGGGAGCGGTGATACTAGGAGGTTAAGGGTAGGGGGTGGGAGTAAGGGGGAAATGATCATAATGATCAATGTATGGCCCCCTTCCCAAGGGGACAAGTGGGTGAAATGAGACATCAGTCAGTGGAAGACATGAAAAAAATGAAGAATTTATAAATTATCAAGGGGATATGGGAGAGGGAGGAGAAAAAAATGAGGAGCTGATGCCAGGGGCTCAAGTAGAAAGAAAATGTTTTGAAAAAGATGATAACAACCTATGTACAGGTGTGTTTAATTCAATGGATATATATATGGATTGTAATAAGAGCTGTAAGAGCCCTCAATTAAAATAAACAATAAAAGAGATTCACAGACTTAAAAAATTAGGTGGAACTAAGTTTGTAATATTTATTCATTTCATAAAACTCATTATACTTTTGTTGAAATACTACATTTTTATTCCATTGCATTTGTTTTGTTAGTAAGCAAACATAAACAGAAAGAGTGTCACACAAACAAACAAAATAGTGGGCACCATATACTTTTAAAGTGCTCTATGAGAAAACAAAGGTTATGTAGAAGGAATTAAGTTGTATGCAGTGGTTCAAGCAGCAGTATGCTACATTATATTCCTAATGTTACATTATATGCAGTCCCCATTCCAAAAGCCATGAACCTACTTACCAATGGCATTATCTTATCATTCCCGCCTAAGGTTGTTTCCCGGGCTGCATGGGTGAATCTGCCTTACCACCACATCTGCATTGTGTCATGCAGGAAAGGGGAGGCCAAAGCTGAAAGTCACGGCTATCCAGGTTTTCTCAATACAAGGACCACACCAGCAGACAGATGCAAAAGTACAAGTTGTGCTGTTTCTTCCAGATAGCCTATTAATGGATCTCTCTTGTTGGGGGCAATCCTTTTATTTTTTTTTTGCTGCCCCTCTATTTGATCCTGCACAATATCTTTCTCCAGGGAACTGGTATTTCCTGACAACATGTCCAAATTATAAGAAGCGGCACCGCCCAAAGAAACAGAATTGCATTGGGCAGAGCAGAGCTTTCCTCCTGCTAGGAGATCTTTGAGCACCTCTCTCTGAGTTAGTGCATTCAGTGGCATCTCTAGTCCCAGTGCATTTTTTCATAAAAGCAGTTTTGCTTGAAACTTGTTTTTTAGTTTAGTTTAGTTTTTTTTTTTTTGTGATGGCCAATTGAAGAGAATGGCGTGCAGCTGTGAAACTGTTTCCTGCTGGGGAAAATGCTACAGAACTGTTGTGATGTTGAACACAGCTTACAAGGACAGCACTAAGCAAAGAACTCAAGTACAGGAGTTGTTTTCTCCTTTCCAAAAAAGGTAAAATGTTGATTGATGACAAACCTTGTTCTAGACATCCTGCCAACTTTCCCAATGGATGGAGATGTGAACTGGACGTGCATTTGCAGTTTGTTCCACCAGGGCAGACTGTTAATCAAGCTTCTATTTAGAGGTTCTGAAAGGATTGTGTAACACTGTGCAACAAAAAAGGCCTGATTTGTGGCAGACGGGACTGGTTATCCCACCAGGGCAATGCACCTGCTCCCACAACCATCTCAGTCCTCCAGTTTGGGGCAGAAAACACGATGCCTCTCTTGTCCTCCATACCTGACTCACCTGACCTTGGTCCGGGCCACTTCTTTTTTTCCCCCAAGTCAAGAGAGACATGAAAGGACAGTGAATTGGTGATGTAGAAGAGATGAAGAAACCAGCAAGCGAGGTGCTGTCAGCCATCCCAACAGATTAGTCTAAAAAATGTTTCCAAGAATAAAATTGCAGATTTGATAAATGGATTAAGTGTAACGGTGAAGGTGAAAAGGTTGTTTTGTAAAAAAAAAACAAACCCAAAACACAAATATATAGCTTTGAAAGAAAAATCAGGTTTGGGGAGGGGATACCCTCTCCCCCACCCCCGGCAAGATCAAGTGTGGCCATCATTGCCTCTAACGAGTACTCTGGCTGTGCTTTTCCAAGGCCTATCCCTTGGCCAGTTAGCAGCCCATGGCACATCCAGCACTCTTCTGCAGGCCCGCGACTCAAATGCACCAATGCTTCTTTGGCCTTGGTCTTCAGTAGCTAGTTTAAATTCCAAGGTGGGAAATGAACATGAGTTTTTCTTGCTGACCAGTCTTCCCTTATTTCTTAAAACTACTCTTCCAATTACTACAGGGGGATTTGAAGAATAAACATTCCCTTGTTCGATCTCCTCCTCTTTTTATTGTATGATAGATCTAGCTCATCCTCTTCTTAAATCTTAGAGTCTGCCTCCCTTTTGTTTATGTCAACCGCTGCTCTAGGGCTTAAAGTGCCGACCACAGTGCACGTTAGACAGCCTCCCCCTCCTCAGTGCCCCACGCTCCTTTCTCTCCTAGAAGCCTCCTTTACGGTTCCTCGAAGGAATCTAAGCTTAATGCCAAAGATTACATTTAGAAAGTTAGAATTTCCCTTTAGATATAGAAGATGTATTCATTCATTCCACCCTGTATTCATTCCTTCCATCTCAGCGAAAATGGCCCAGGGGAAGTTAGGATGAGGGACTTAGGGACTGGAGAGCTGCACTGCTTTCCTGAGAAGAATCTAGAGGGCAGAGCCAGTTCCTAAGGACCCTGGAATCACTTACTTCAGACAAATGCCAGAGAAGGGTGTCCTCAAAACAAGGACCTGCTGGCCGGGCCTCTCCTAACTTGCAAATTCAGTGCAGACACTATGAGCTTACAAAATAGAAGTATCAAGGTCCATTGGAAATGTGGTAAATAAAACACTTCAGAGAGGTACAGAGGTTGGAGAATAATTTTAAATGATGATTAAAATGTGGGGTACATATATATTAGTGTAAGCAGCACCTAAGGTGCCCTATTCCAGTGTTGGTGGCAATGTTGCCCCCAGAAAACCATCACTTACCCATCATCAAACATAGTATCTGGCTGAAATATTCATTATTCGAGTGTTCAAATCTATGTCCTTTTCAGCCATTCTTACATATTCTTATATTTAACCTACTTTTGAGAATTACTTAAATCGTTATATTTAGTTTTCCTCCATTTACATTTAAATATTCTTTCCAACTGTGTTTCTCAGCTTGCTTTTGCTGCTCCCTTGCTTCCACCCAGGGTCAGTTTTCCTTTTAAAGATACTCATTAACCTGCATTAGCACTATTTATAAGTGTTAATCATCCACTACTTGAAATGAATTAACAAAAAAAGGATGGAAAGAGGAACAGAGCCATTGTATTGGGTTTTCTTCAGTTCCTATGATAATCTCTCTCCAATGATGATTATCAGTGTGAATATTAAAGGCCTTGATGTCAAGTTACTCAAATTAAGCAGGATTTTCTATGAAAACATAGACACACATTAAGAATATTTTGAGCAAAATCAGAAATCTCTTGCCATTTATCACATTGTATCATTTATATATTTGAGGATATCAATACTTCTACATGGCTCTTAAAATCAGATATTGTATCGTAGTAATCTTTAAACTTAGCACTGCATGATGCAGGCCATAGGGATCATTTGACAGTAAACTATGAGTTTTTAAATTTGATTTTATCCTCTCATCAGTAAAATTAAGATGTGTCTTTAAAAATATGATCAAGAATAGCACTCTGATATCTATCCTAAATATGTTCCTTTATTGTTGTTAGCAGGAGCAATGTCTTGTAAAATACATCTTTAAGTCATTAGACCCAGCAGTTTACAGAGTTCAGAGGGCAGGGACAGTAATTATTCAATGCTGTCCTTATAGCCAGAGTCTGTAACTCCCTCCAAAGGACCTTTCCCTACCTGGTCTGGAAAAAAAAAAGTCGGTGGAAGATAGGATTCACCTGTGAGTTATAATGAGGAGGAATCCCTGAAGTGCCATCCTAATGGCATAAAACAAGCCCTCTGGGAAGAAGAAGGAAGGATCTCATTTCTCGCAAGAGCCAAGAATGGAGGAGGAGTCACAGGGGCTGTAGTAACAAGACTCAAACATCACATTAACTGTGGGAAAGACACCGGAGCAGGCAGCGTTTCATTCTGCTGCCCTTAGTGGAGCTGTGAGTCGAGCCATACCAAACAACATCCAACAACAGCTTTGCAGGGGGAGGGAGGAACCGCTCTGTCTCAGGCACAATACCATGCTCTGCGCTCCTTACATGACACACATGTCACCTGTGAAATGTAAATGGATTGGGAGGCAGATGTGAGTGCTGAATCTTCAGTAGTAGGGACACTAGAGAGACTATGAGTATGCATATTATAATTTCAGCATCTATGAATCTAGCTTTTCATATCAAAATGACAATATAATTGAGATATATCTCAATTTGCAACTACAATACTTTCCATTCATTTCATTTTATTTTAATCTTCCCTCCGTGCCATTGAAAATGGTTAATTTTCTTTCTTTTTAAAACTATGAACAATAATTTTTAATTGAACTACAAAGTATGATTGTATTACATAAATTTTTAGAGCCAAAGATATGATATCATTATCTCAAGAAACAGTAAGTTAATAGGTGATTTCTAAAACTGATAAATTAATTAAAAACAAAACAAGTCCATGCTGACTCATAGTGGGTTTTTTGAGACTGTAACTATTTTTTAAATATTTTTTGGGATTAATACATTTATCAGATCATTACATAGTTCAATCACATCCAGCAGAATTGTACATTTGCTACCACAAACAGTTTCCAAACATTCGTTCTCTATATGTACCCCTTTATATCATTATCTCTTCGCCCCACCCTAACCCATGTGACCTCCCTCCCGCCACAATCCTTATTCCACTTGCTGACTCTATAGGTCATTAATCCTGGTTTTCATACACCAAAAAATGGGAAAAAATACTTCAACTTCAAGAGGATGACCTCCAGTAACATATCCTGAGATATCCCCTAATATGTACAATCAAAAACAAAACAAAGCAATACAACCCAAAAATACATAACATTTTGAAAACCAGGTCAGATCTAGCATGCATGCTAGTTAAATCTGCCTTCATTTGGGTTTCAGGAATATCTATTGGTTACATTGTACATCTCTGGCTTACAATGTCCAGCCCGTCAGACCTCCTACACCCTCTTTACCACTGATTTTGGATCACTTGTTGTTCCCATGTCCCTGGGTTTGTTAACACCCACTTCCTTCCCACCCCCTCGGCCCCCCCCCCCCGCTCACCCTCTCCCATGTCCCCCCAACTGTTATCCTGTTGTTCTCTCTTCCAACTTGTTTATACCACCTATCCCTTCCAGGTACACATGTAGAGACAACAATATGCACCAACACAAAACTGAGCACAATGAAGCAACAATAGAAAATAAAATAATAGTTATAACAACAACACTCCTATAAATAGTCCAAGGTCTATTTGTTGTCCTTTAGGAGTGCTTTCCAATTGAGTCTGATGGCATGTCATGTCCTGGCCCCACATCTACCCTTGTCATTCCCTGGGGATTTCATTGTTCTGCGCCCCCACTACTCCGTTGCTTTGGCATTGTGGTCTCAGGTGGGTACAATTCCCACCATGTCTCTATTGTTGTCCTCCCCCCCCCTCCCGTGGTGCTATGGGTCCATGAGAAATGCTGTGCCATGTGGTGAGGCCGGTCCTGTGGTTGTCTCTGGCGCACTGGTTTTCTTATCAATAAAATGAGCTAAGCTTAAATGTGATTATATAATTGCATGCTGTGTTTAAGACAGTTTCTTAGAAATCCTAGCTCAGTATCTGATACATGGTAAAAGTCAAATAACTTGGTTACTGATATTAACAATTTAATTTTTACTACTGTTATTATCTCAGTGACATAGATAAAATTGACATTAAAATCTTTTTTATAGAGAAGCAGAATTAAGACAAATTTTATAACTTACTTAGTTGTTTGTTCAACATGTTTTTGTTTTGTTCTTATAAATATGAGTTAATATAACATGGTAGGTATTGATAATAAGTTAATACCTTTTTTCATTTCCAGGTGATGTTTTATCTCTTTAAAAATCCAATATGGATTTTTCTTGCAAGGATCTACACACAAAGTAGCATATTTTCACAGGTTCACAGGTGATTTCTGCTTTTATTTTCCCCCACCAGAATTGATGTATAAAAAATTATACTCCCAACATGACTTTTTCGCATGATCAGATCAAATATTTTCATCATTTGTTAAGGTTTATACCCACAATTGTGCTTAGATTTAATAATGTATTTGTGTAAGTAGTTTATATGTTTATAACTTTTTCTGCTTTCAAGATATATTAATAATTAACACATGTCTTTCTCAAAATGCCACTGAACACTCTGTGGCAGTGGTTCTCAATCCTAATGCTGTGACCCTTTAATACAGGTCATCATGTGGAGGTGACCCCAACCATAAAATTATTTTCATTGCTACTTTATAACTGTAATTTTGCTACTGTTATGAATTGGGTGACCCCTGTGAAAGGGTAGTTTGATCCCCAAAGGAGTCACACCCACAGGTTGAGAACTACTGCTCTAAAGTGTAGGTTATATGGGATTTTAAATTCAAGGTAATATTTCAATTACATGTTATCGCAAATATTAGCAGTAACATCATGGGACCAGAATGGATTTTAAATGTATCTGATGATATGCAATGATGGAATTTCTGTAAACTTGTGTTATACTTATGAAATAGCTAATAATTTTTTTATAAAAAGGACAAGAAAAATGAAGTTGCATCACATCTTTGATAATTTATTTGTTCCTTCAGCTTTTGGGGCACATCTGCTAAATATAGACAAATAACTACACAATTATTTTTAAAATTACAAACTAGTAGGAAAACAAATTTTCAGAAGGAGCCAAATCAAGACTCTAAGGTAGATATGAGATCTAGTCAATTAGCATGTCCCTCCCGTCCATAACCTCTTACTTGACGAGCATAATTCTGTACTCTGTGCAGGTGGCTCTCATCCCATTCTGGAGGGAGTTCTCTGTTACAGAATTTAAAAGGTCAAGTCCTGACAACTAGTAGAGAGTCTGGACCGAGTTACACCTTTGTTCGCTTGGGAGCATATACAACTACTTTACTACAGGGTGTGACTTATGACACCATCCTTCATTTCTCTTGACATTATGGTCAGCTAAAAGATCAAAACTAGACATCCATCAAAGCCGTGGCTGAGTGTATCAAAGTCACCTGGAAGCCAGAGGCGGTCAGATAGCTAAGGTCAGCTACCTTACAAGCCATTTATTGTAGAGGGCAATCAAACCTGTCACAAGATGGCCCTCATTTGAAAACAGCAAGTAGAAACGCTGTCGAGGACGACTCTCTGGAAAATTTTTTCCAGCTAATCTGACTATTTTTCTCAACATGTGCACATATATTCTGGTCCTCCAGAGAGTCTATGAGCATCCTGAAATACTCTCCATGTCCTTTACCCTTGGTTTGTCCACTTTTGTTTTGACTCATCTACTGCCTCCATTTGGGAGCCATTTGCTTGTGCTATCTTTTCAGAATCGTACTGCTAAAGTCATGTTTGATCTGTTACATTTTTTCCAAAGATATTTCAGAATCATGATTCCACTTGTTTGTAATTTCTATTGAAAATTGAGCTGAGTGGAACAGCATGGAACTCTTCTAGCATAAGTTTGCTCCACTTTAAACTTCCAGACAGAATTGTGCAAGATGAGCCAGTTGAGATGTCTATGGTGTTGGCTGTTGTTTCTGCTAGCAATCATCCACCCTCTTCATAGCCAGAACAAGATTGATTTTTTTCCCTTGCAAACTGCTGTGGGTGATGTGCTGCTGGGGCTTCATCTTTATCATTTTTTATATTTTCTTAAAGTAAGTTATCCCTGTGTAGATTGCTGTTTTCTTTGGAGTGTTGACCAGATAAACCTTTCAAGGGACATCAATGCTTTTACCATTCTTCCACCTAAGCTTCACCATAAACTTAATGCTTCTTCTTACTTCAATTTTAGCAAAATTCATGTTATTCTGATTCTCATTAATCTAATGTTTTACACTTCTTAGAGCCTCAAACTAGGCTCTGTTTATACATGTTATAAAAAGCTAGTACAAAAAATATATCTATGTGAAAAAGGTTAAATCAATGCATAGTTTTTATAATATGCATTTCCATGAGCTTTTGTGTGATCTTCAGATATGTGAAAATATTAGTGCATTTAACTCTCATAAAATCATTCCAGCACATAGCAAATGTATAGGACAGAGTAGAATTATCCCTTTGAGTTTCTGAGAGTCTAAATCTTTACAAAAGTAGACAGTCTCATCTTCCTCTCTTGGAGCAACTGGTTTGAACCACTGACCTTGCAGTTAGAAGCTCAATATGTAACCAACCCACTACACCACAAGGTATCTTTTAGTATCAAATCAGACTTTATTTTGAAACAACAGCATACACAACAACAACAACAAAATAGCTAAGAAAGTGAATGATAGAAAAGGCAAATAAAAATATTGCTACAAAATCATAGAAACCTTTGGCAAATAAAAATAACAAAAGTGAAAAGTCAGTTTCTCAACTTGTTTTCTCAATATAGGTCTATACAATTCTAAAGGCAATGTTTCCCTCTTTCTAACCCTAAACACGTACACAATCTTTTAAAAACATTTTTATGAAAAGATCGTTTTATTGGGAACTCTTACAACTCTTGTCACAATCCATGCATTGCTTGCATTGGGTGAATTTTTACATATGTTGCCTTCATTCTTTTCTAGACATTTACTTTCTATTGAGCACTTGGTACCAGCTCCTCATCCCTCCCCGCCCCATAACCCCTTAATAGATAGTACATTGTTATTATTTTCATATCTCACACCGACAGTTGTCTCCCTTCCTCCATGTTTTCTGTTTTTCTTCCCCCTGGAAAGGGGTGTATAGTTATGTGTCGATCATTGAAATCAGTCCCTCTTTCTCCCTGTCTCTCTCTTCTTCTGTCCTGGTCTGCTTCCGTGTGGGTGTGGCAGGCTGACCCCTCTCCCCAATCTGTAGGTTTAGTGTGGTTCTCTGGTGCACCTATTTCTAGGGAGGGGCTCCGTTTGGCTCTGGTAGGGGACATCCCTGTGGCTCTCTCTTTCCATGCATCCTTCCACATGGCCACACGGTCCTTGTGGTTTGGTGCATCATGGTAGGGTCCGCATGCCCACTCTCCATTCTGTGGAGACAAGACTAGCACTCTCCCCCTGGGTGGGTTAGTGCCCTGCTCCCTCCGTGATCATTTCACTTTCAACTCCCCCTTTTCTGCCTCCCCCTCCCTCATTTTCCCATTATAGCGTTGGACCAACATGTACCTCCTTGGGTTTTGTTCAACCTCCTCCCGACTCCCTGTATCTCAACCCAAATGTTGTGATACAGGTGGCTTCTCTGTTACACCTACCACGCTGATTGCACTTACTTCAGGGGACTTGTGCTGTATCTCTCCTTTTGACTTACAAAATCTTTTATTTACAGCAGAGCAAAATGGTCATTTTGGCAGCCTTAAGATATTCAAATCATGTTCCTGTTCAAAGTTCTTTGAGTTTGGGGAGTGAAAAGAAGTCTGGAACATCAGGAATGGAAGGTTGTTGGCATAAGGTTTATCATGAAAATTATCGCTTGACAACTTTTGTTACTATTGGACAATGAGCAGGTGCATTGCTGAGATGGAAACATTTACTCAGCTGAATGTATGTGGCCTTGTGCTCATCAATGGTACTTTCTATTTACAGAAAAATGCTCCTTAATAATTCACCATAGTTGTCTGTGTCCCTTGAGAACTTATTTCACAATCACTCCATTAGAATCCAAACAAAACCAACGAAACAGCCACCTTCACCTTCTGAGGTGAACTTACTGCTTTGCCTCTAACGACTGACAGAGCCCCTTAGAAGCTACTGTTTGGTTGGATTCTTAAGACCTTGCCTGATCACAGACACCTGTCCAACAAATTTCAGTTGGAAAAAAAACCATATGTATGTATAAACTGGAATCATAGTACAGTTACTTTTTTTAACTTACCCTATATTTACTTACCGATATTTAATTTACCCTTTATGTACCCTATATTTATAACTTACCCTATATCTACTATCTATCAAGAAATATTTTAACTATTTAACATAAGTTTTTCAAAATTTGAAAAATCATTTATTGGGGCCTTGTACAACTCTCATCACAATCCGTACATACATACATTGTATCAAGCACATTTGTACATGTGTTGCCATCGTCATTCTCAAGACATTTGCTTTCTACTTGAGCCTCTCATATCAGCCCCTCGTTTTTTCCCCTCCCTCTCTTCCCTCATGAACCCTTGATCATTTATAAATTATTATTATTATGGCATGTCTTACAGTGTCCGACATCTACTTTCACCCAATTTTCTGTTGTCCATCCCCCAGGGAGGGGGTTATATGTAAATCCTTGTAATAGGTTCCCCCTTTCTACCCCACCTGCCCTCCATCCACCCGGTATTGCCACTCTCAGCACTGGTCCTCAATGGATCATCCGTCCTGGATTCCCTGTGTTTCCAGTAGGGGCAACTGTCACCTTGCAATGAGGGGAGTGTGTTAGTGAGCAGGAATGTTTCAGGAGTTCACGTTTCAGACCCATATGAAGACCTGGTCACATACTTCTACTCACAGAGACCAACCAGCCTGAGAAATGCATGGAATGCAAACAGATTGTTAAAAGTCATTTTCACAAAATGAAAAAGAAAACCTTTGTCTTCTCGATTTCTTCTCTTTCTTCCTATTCCTCATTAGCATCTGCCAACTCAGGGTCCCTACTAGCCCAGAAGCCAAAAGAAAATTAGAACAGAAAAGACTCACAAAGACTTTCCTACTCAGACTAACACTCATTTCATTGTTTTGCTCCAGAAAAGAACAGAAAAGAGACTCTAGCCCCTCACTGATGTAAACATGTGAGGCAGGTCTGGGAGAAGGGGATGTGAGACAGTGAAATTGCAGCAAAGAGCCTAGCTACTTTACAGGTGGCCTCAAAACAAACAAACAAACTGCTATCATCTTTGCATGTAAATTACTCTCCCTCTCCCTAGTTGATTCTGACTCTTAGCGACCCTCTTGGGAAAGGCTGGATCTGTCCAGATGCGTTCCCCAGATTGGAACTCTTGATCAGAAAAGTAAGCCCTGCCTTTGTTCCATTCAGTGTGATTTGGAGCTGCTGTCCTTATGATGAACAGCTCCGTGTGTAACCCCTCTGCAGACAAGGTTCTTGAGATACTCTATAGACACGCAAACTCTTACAAACAAATGCAACTTAAAGGGGATTAAACTAAAAAGTAAAAATAATTACAGAGCTTCTTATTTTTACTGCCAGACACACTACATATTTTGTCGTGTGTTTTAATAAACACGGATTACACGTTGCAGATGACTGTACTGGAAGTCTGAGACATCTCTGATTTATTCTTAATAGGAAATTAGGCAGAAATTCTCATCAGAAGTTCAAAAGCTTTAGTTTTGAACGATCTTGTCTTATTCAGGTGCCACTTAATTCCTTCCTGCTTTGTTTTGTTTCAGAAGAAGCAGCCTGTAAAACTCTGCCTCTAGGCAGTACTTTTGGATTGTCCACTTGACATTTCAGTTACAACCTTCCATGATATTTATAGGATAATTATGAATTCACGTTTTCAATATGCAGGCCTGCCTAAGCTTATGTCTTAATTAGCCCTTACCTAGGTTCAAATTAAACCCACTGGAACAGATCCCAAATTACAATATTATTACACACCATTGTGAAAGTGTGTGTGTGAAAATAATATCGATAAGAGGAGGGGAAAAATGAGGAGCTGATGCCAGGGGCTTGAGTGGAGAGCAAATGCTTGGAGAATGATGATGGTAGCGGATGTACAAATGTGCTTTAAATGATTGATGTAGGTACGGATTGTGAAAAGAGTTGTATGAGCCCCTAATAAATGATTAAAAAAGAGTTGTATGAGCCCCAATAAAATGATTTTTAAAAAACAACAAAAACAAAACAAAAAGAATCAACAACCCTGGGTAAAAACAATAAACTATGTACCAAGCATTTATATGAATCATAAAAATAAACATTAATCAAGCTTTAAATAGAATGTGAAACCTTAAAAAAAAAAGAGGTTAACCATGGTTAATTCACTCACTAATTAATTCTACAAATATTTGAGAACCTCTCTGAGCCCTGGCAGCATAATTATTACACATTGGGCTGCTAATTGAAAAGTCAGAAGCTTGAAAGTACCTGCTACTCCATGGTAGAAAGACAGAGCTTTCTATTCTTGTAAAGAGGTATCGTCTTATAATCCCACAGGGCCATTCTACCATTTCTTGGAGTATCATTATGAATCAGCATGGACTCTACAGCAGTGAAGGTTTGGCTTTTGGTCTGAGTCAGACATAAGACTAGACAGACTTTGTCTCCCACACTTTAGACATGTTGTTAGAAAGGACCAGTCATTGGAAAATAACATTATATTTGGTAAAAGAGGTCGGCAAAAAAGATGAAGACCTTCAACATTACTATTAGTTGGAGCCACTCAATGGTCTCTGATAACAAGCACCCTGGTGGGCAAGGGTTTGGTGCTGTGAACCAGATGGTGAAGAGTTCGAACTCACGTGAGTTTTCAGGAGAAAGACGTGGAGGTCTGCCTGAGTAAAGAGTTACAGCCTTGGCAACCCCGTGCACTCATTCTACTCTGTCCTAGAGGATCAATATGAAGCAGAATTCATTCAATGGCAGTGGGTTTTTCTATCTAAATGAGACAGAAAATATGCCACACAATGAAGATTAATGGGAAAAAAAACAAACTAAAGAGCAAAAACCAGCAAGAGACTAGATCAGTAGTTGTTCATAGATTACATCCTGATGGGATGAGACGATTAGGGACAGACACATATTGTGACAAGTGGTAATAATTCCTATGAGTAGAGAGACAGATTCATATGTGGTTAAGAACACAAATTAGGGAACCAGGCTGTCAGGTGTTAAAACATATCACATATATTACTCTCCCCAGACTAACTAGCCATGTGACATTGACCATGTTGATAAAGCACCGCAGATATCAGCTGGTAAATCACAGCTCATATCTCTCTCAATGGTATTGTAAGGATTAAATGCATCTATATCTTCAAACACAGTCTTTTTATGTGCTACCTCTTTTGTTGACATTGTGTGTTGCATGTTGGGCTGTTAACCATAGGGCAATAGTTCAAAACCAGGCCCTTACTGGAAGAAAGTTATCTACTCCCAAAGTCAGTCAGTCTCTGAAATTTACAATGTGGTTTACCCTGTCCTATAGGGTTGCTATGAGTTGAAAACACTCGATGTCAGTGAATTTTATTGTTGTTTGTTTTTTGGATAATATAGTTAATACATGTTCATTATTATCAGTAAATGAAATAAAGAATATAAAATAAGGCTACAAAACTATTTGGAACTTGTAGAAGTTATAATTTGTTTAATGGGAATGGATAAAATATATCCATTAAATTTTCACACAGAAGAATAATAGAAATACATTATTTAATATTTTAAATAAATATGAGTATATTGATTAATTAGTTTTAAAACCTGAACTTATTAAATTTTGCTGAATATACTGATTGAAGACGGTTCTTCTTCAAAGATTTATCATCTAATTGAGAAAATAGATACATAGGTAAATAAAACAGAAGAAATAGAATTAGAGAAAGTATAAGTGGACAAAGTTAGCTGATTATGATAGTCCACAGAATATGGACAATAGAACTTCCCTGTGTGTCAGGCTTGAGCTCACGTCTGCATCAAAGTTCATGCAACCATATTATTTCCATATCAGGGCCACGGGGGCATATTTAATTGTAACTGTGAATTCAGCACATATATGCACAATCTTCAGAACTGGCCACTCAAGCTATAGGGATGTCATCTACAACAATCCCAGAATTGAAAGTGGCATTGGACTCTACCTAGTACCCTTTTGTCTTTTGTTCTTTGATTGAAACAAATGTCCTTTCTGAGACCTTGAACAGGAACACTAAATGAGTCCTAATTACTTCTGCCCAAAAGAATATCCCTTATCCTCTTTTCCTGCATGACAAAGACTAATCAAACTGTCTCTCACCATTATCTTATTTTGGGATATGTGATACCTTTGGAGGTTTTTTTTTCTTTTTTTTTACTTTAGAATCCAACTTCCTATGACTAGCCAAGGGAAACCACTTACTTTTAGTTTAAAATGGAAACTGCCTTTTGTTATATAGCACAGTTTATTAATGCTTTTGAAACACATATTTTGCCTGAATATGCAAGAAAATTTAATGCATGCATTTGTTTTCTAAAATTATATAAAATACTAAATATTCTATGTTGAAAATAGCAAATCATATGAATCAACAATCAAAGAAAATTGGGGGTAGAGATCATTACTCCCATGCGTGTAACTAGCCAGCTAGTGAGGAGTAACCCAGATTGAAGTTTCTCAATCTATCCTGTTTGCCTCTCTCCTTCAAATTAGGCTGTTGATTTCTCAATTGTAGTAATAAAAGAAATATTAATGTTTTCTTCTTTTAAAAATCATTTTATTGGGGGCTATACAGCTCTTATCACAATCTACACATACATCCATTATGTCAAGCACAGTTGTACATTTGTTGCCATCATCATTCTCAAAACATTTGCTTTCTACTTGGTATTAGCTCTTGGTATCAGCTCCTCATTTTTTCCTCTCATTCCCCCCCCTGCCCATGAACCCTTGATAATTTATAAATTATTGTTATTTTGTCATGTCTTACACTGTCTGATGTCTCCCTTCACCAACTGTTCTGTTGTACCAGGGAGGGGGTTATATGTAGATCCTTATAATTGGTTCCCTCATTTTCCCCCATTCTCCCTCCACACTCCTGGTATCGCCACTCTCACCACTGGTCCTGAAGGGATCCTTGGTACTGCATTCCCTGTTTCCAGTCCCTCTCTGTACCAGTGTACATCCTCTGGTCTAGCCAGATTTGTTAGGTAGAATTGGGATCATGAGAGTGGGAGAGGGGAGAAGAAACATTAAAGAACTAGAATGAGAGGCTGGGGATGGAGGCACAGAACAGAGATAGAATTAAGCCAGGAATGTGAAGTTGAGAAAGATTTTATTGAGGCAGGGAAGGAACTCCCAGGAGGGAAGGGAGATCAGAGAAGGACGGGGGCATCTTGAGCCCCCGGGCTGGTTCTGAGACCCAACGAGTTAGATCTGGGAAATCGTGCCTGGCAGTGAGGCAGTGGGACATATATATGGCTTGAGCCAAGGATGTATGTACTGATAAGGGTGCTGCAGTTGCAGGATCTGAGTCAGGATATGGTCTGTGAGTAAATCATCCCCGAACATTGAGGGAAGAGACTGCACAAACCCGGCCCTGAGAGATATAAGCTCCTTGGAATGCTAGAGGCAGGGACTGCACAGTCCAACTCTTTCCTTGAGAGGCAGGGGGGTTGGGGGTGGGGGAAGGTGCCAAACATCCAGCAGGCTATCTTTCAGGAGAGCTGGGGGAAGTGGCTGCATGGTCTGGACCCAGCCCAAACATCCCAAACTCTTAATAGTGGTAATGGGCATTGCATTCTATTTTTAATTCCTGCTGAGATAGGCTGAAGAAGGTGGGGTGATTAATAGTTGGAAGTGTTGGGGCCTGGGTCGGTTGGCAGCATACTCTAAGGGCAAAGCAAGAGTTGGTTGTTGGTCAGGTTGGAGATGGCTTTCATTCGGTCCTGCAAAAATTTAAACACACAGGGAACCAACAGTAACAATACACAAATTATTGCTAAAGGCCCAAGGAGGGGTATAATCCATTATATGACATAACTTTGAAACCATGAGGAAGGGCTAGTGGTACTCCACTGATGTTTTCTGATTTCCTCAGCCATGTTGTGGAGTGCTTTACAATTTTATTTAACTACTTTTAACTTATTGATATAGTGTATGTAACTTTTTGTCAGCTGTTAACAGATTTAATGCAGGACGGTTCTGAAGGGTTACCTGTGCCAGGGACATAAGTTGTTGCTGCAAAGAGGTGAGAGACTTTGAGGTGGAGTTTATGACCAGCTGGAGTTGTTTGTTAAAGTTCTGTGTTTGGAGTATGCTGTGCCCTAATAGGTGAGTGTGCAGACATGGACATGCGGATGCATGAACCTAAAGTTTTGTGTTTGGAGTAGGCTTGACCCGGCCCAAACATAGAAGAAAGTTGTATGTTTCATTGTTGCTACATTGCACCCTGACTAACTGGTCTTCTTCAGCGACATTTCTGGAAGAGAATGTCCAGTTGCCTACAGATAGGCTTAGGATCCCCACTCCCCAGTCCCCCTCATTTACAATGATATGATTTTTTGTGCTTTGATTCCTGATAACTAATCCCTTCAGCACCTCGTGATCACACAGGCTGGTGTGCTTCTTCTATGTGAACTATGTTACTTTTGAGCTAGATGGCCACTTGTTTACCTTCAAGCCTTTAAGACCCCAGACACTATATATTTTGATAGCTGGGCACCATCAGCTTTCTTCACTACATTTGCTTATGCACCCATTTGTCTTCAGTGATGGTGTCAGGAAGGTGAGCATCATGGAATGCCAGGTTAATAGAACAAAGTGTTCTTGCACTGAGGGAGTACTTGAGTAGAGGCCCAATATCCATCTACTACCTTAATACTAAACCTATAAATATATGCACATAGATCTATTTCCCCATTGTCATATATAAATATATTTGTATATATGCATGCCTGTATTTAGACCTCTGTAAATATCCTTTGACTCCTAGTTCTTTCCTCTATTTCCTTTTAATTTCCTCTTGTCCCCCTATCATGCTCAGCTTTCATTTGGGTTTCAGTAATTCCTCTAGTTCACATTACTTTTGATCACACCCTCCCAGGCCTCAACCACATATTTTAGATATCTCAGAACAACAAAATGGCCAAGTATTGTGCTGGGGACAACTGAGGTAGGAAGGACAAGCTGGGGCAGAGCTTTTGATTTCTGTGCAGAGTGTGGTCAGTTTTAAGGCCACTACTGCCTACAAATCCTATCAGGTAGTGTTGCAGAGTGTTAGGGTTGTGGAAAACTGCAAACAATTTGACAAAACTTACTGAAGGATGGCCAGAGAATCTGTGGAGGACTTTGTGGTAACAGAAATGAACCCTTTTTTGACCTCCAAGTCCCAGTAAGATCTCCAGACTGTTGCTTGGTCCCATTATTGTTGGTTGTCATAAATTTATCTCATGACAAAACCCATAGAAAACTTCATAAAATGTGTACTGGTTCTACATCATCCCCAACATTTCTTCTGGGCTTTCTGGAGAATCAAACTAGTAAAATGTGTTACCTCATTGAAATGGTCCACATGATTCTTAGAAAATGACTTCTGCGATTGCAGAGGCTAACAAGTACCTAAACCGTGGGTCAAATGACAGGGTATGATCTCCAACTGCAGGGCAGCCAAGAGCTGTAGACTTCTTCTCACTTCCCCGTAGCCACAATCAGAAGCCTAGAAGATTGCCTAAAGAGTGAGCTTGGTCTGATAATTTATTAATATCATGAAATAATATAAAGCAAATTTCTCTTCTAATTGATCGGCTACTCACATCATATTATAATATGCAAAGTGATACAAAGGGTTTACCAAACCACTGAGAATTATAACATAGCCATATTGACACTTAACAATAATGCACACAGCATTCTTAGTTTTCAATCAGATCATCATGATCCACAGAGCTTCCGTGGGCTGATACTTATAAGCAGATTGTTAGTCATTACTTCCTAGTCTGTTTTCATCTCTAAGTGGCATTGTAGCCTGTGAAGCATCAGAGCAATGTGAAATCCCCTGTGTCGGATGGTGGTGACTCTGCACGAAGTGCATTGGTTAGACTAGAACCCATCTTACTGCATGGATGGTGAGAATTCTACCACTGAAACATCCATGTCCCCTTCATGATTGGATTCGATGAGCTTCTCTTTCTTTTTTTTTAAACATTTTATTAGGGGCACATACAATTCTTATCACAATCCATACATATACATACATCAATTGTATAAAGTACATCTGTACATTCTTTGCCCTAAACATTTTTTCTTTTCTTTTATTACTAGGGGCTCATACAACTCTTATCATAATCCATACATATGCATACATCAATTGTATAAAGCACATCTGTATAGTCTTTGCCCTCATCATTTTCAAAGCATTTGCTCTCCAGAGCTTCTCTTTCTTATACAAAACGTTGCACCCCTAAAGAAGTGCTTAAGGTTGGGCTCTACCTTTACCCTTACCAAGGAGTGTCTTGTTGCCATCATCCATAACCATCAGCAGAATTGACTAGCAACAAACAACCAGTCATTGAACATTCTACACATCAGTGAGTTTACAACATTCTATCGTGTTCATGGACATATTACTTTTTCAACTATAAAAGTGTTCAAATATTTAATTCTTAATCCATTATTTCTATTTGAGCATACAGTTTGGCTTAAGTCTTAATAAAGATCATTATGCTTAAGCAAAATACCTTTCCTGATTGAGACAATAGCAGAATTTAATTTTAAAATAATTGACATTTTTTTACTTGGTTTTTCACTATGAACCAAGCCCTGAATTGAAAGCTGATATGATGAATTTTCTGTAGTGATCACAGAAACTCTATATGGGAGATTAATTTTTATTATTTCATATGGTAAGCTGTGGCTTTATAAGAATTAACAGAATAGGCCAAGGACGTAGAGTCGATAATGAGCAGACCCAAATGCGTTTGTAAACATTTCCTGTGCTCTTTACCTATAAGCAGCGACACATCTAGAATTGTCTACCTACATAGGAGAATGGATCAAAATCATATTATTTTAGTAGATCTGGTAGTGTTTTAGGTGAAAGGTTATGTAGAAAATGATTTCCTTCTTCAGTAACTATTACACTAACTCTTCAATGTTATTTGTTGTTCTCCATCTACCGTAATGTGTCAGTCCTCACTTCATTTATACCCTCTCTTACCCATTTCCCTCTCTACACTTTCCCAGTTCCTGTTTCTCCCTCAAGTTTGCTTTTGGACAAACGTTGGCCTTGTATAGTTGATTGTGCTAAGAAGCACATTCCTTACAGGTGGTATGTGTTTTATAGGTCAGTCAGTTATTAGGCTGGATGTTAACCACTGAGATTGACTTTAATTTCAAGTTTAAAGAGTGTCAGAAGGCACTAGTGTTGAGAGATTCTTCAGTGTGTGTCAGTCCAGTAAGTATAGACAATTTTTAAAAATAAATTTCAATTTTGGTTTCTTTCTTCTATTGCAATTGGAACTCTCTATTGAATTCCTGGTCAGAGAAGTCAATTGTAGGAGTCAGGTACAAAGGAAGGGGGTGGGGGAAGCATTAAAAAAAGCCTTTTAATGTACAGAACTAAGAATTACAACCAAATACAAATGAAATAAGAGTCAGTCATTCTTCTACAATATCATGACTCAATAAACAAAGCTCAGTAGAAGTGCAGAAGGTTGCCTAAGAGTTTACAATAAATGCATTTCATCACTAGAATCTGCCTTTGGTCACACTCAGAGACAATCTGGGCAAAGGGCTATAAATCTTAGGGATAGGTATAATTATATACTAGGAAATGATGAATGGGTTGATAGATGTTTTGAGTAATGGTACTATTTGGAAGAAAAAAATTATTACTATCTCAGTCTAAAAAAATACTGTGTGTCTGACGGGGATAACTTCCACAGGCAATAATTTCAGTATCATGCAATTATCTTCAGTTTTGTGATATGATGTATCCTCAAATGTATATTTAAATAAAAAGAGAGGAGGTATAGGTAAATAAGTTGGAAATAGAGTGAGAGTAAATTTTGGATCATATTTATAACTAAATTGTATATCAAATTAAAAAGAGTAACATTTATCTTGTCTTAGCAAACGTAGATGTAAGATCTCTCAAGAGGTGACTAGAATGTTGCCACAGAAATATTAATATGAAAGTAGTCAGAGAATAGAGCCTGAGAAATAATTCGCAATGCTGATAAACCAGGCCTCATATTTCTTAGAAATATGTTGTCTATTAAGGTGTCATTGATTTCTTTATCATAATTCATCTCCATATGAAATATGCCTTTGCTGCCTTACATCCCCTTCCACATCCCATTCTACCAATGTGGCAGTAATCCAATGATGCTGTGATAGGTAGGTTTATTGTGCCAATCTGGCCAATAGGAACATGTGAGATTAATAAAGTCACAGTTTGATTGGAGGGCAAAGAGATAAATGGCTTGGCATGCAAGAAATATTCAGGATATAGGAGAAAGTACTCAAAAAACCTGATGCTCACAATTTGGCAGGGGGAATATGAGGGGTATAGTACATTTGGAGTTCATTCCACAAGGCAGACTGGTAATTAAGCTTTCTATTTAGAGGTTCTAAAAAGATTGCATAAATGTTTGTGCGAGACAAAAAATCCTCATTTGTGGCAGACAGGGGACTGGGTTCGCCACCACGACAATGCACCTGCTCACACAGCCATCTCAGTGCCCCAGTTTTTGGCAAAAACCAGCATGCTTCTCTTGCTCCACCCACCTTACTCATCTGACCTTGTTTCATATGACCTCTTTTTGTTTCCTTGAAAGAAGAGGGCCCTGAAAGACCAGCGATTTGACAATGAAGAAGAGGTGAAGAAAAAAACGAGGGAGGTGCTGTCAGCTATCCCAAGAATGGAATGGCAAATTTGACAAATGTATTAAGTGTAATGGAGAATACTTTGAAGGTCATAAGTGTGTTTTGTTAAAGAAAACAAAACTAAACGAACTGCATAACTAAGCTTGGTAAGGGTAAAGGTGGAGTTCAACCTGAAGACACTCCCTCAGGGGTGTGGTTTTTGTATAAAAAAAGAGATCAAGCTGAGTCCAATTCTTTTTGGTCCTTTATTTTCTGCTGGAGCTGATCTTATGTCTGGTCCTGCATCTCCTGTTGCATCACCTGTCAATCCCAGCAGCCATCAGTGGATTCATTTGGCTGACTTTGGATTCATTTACCTTGACATCTGCCAGTCTGTGCCCTCTGCTGCCTCTGTTTTGTCATTCTGCTTCCTGTTCATCAGCTTCCACAAGCCAGGGGAAGGCAGACGAATTGAATTGGAATTACCTGCTTCCACAACTGTGTAAACCATTTTTCAATGTAAATCTCTACATGTGCCCACACACACATGCACAAGCATCAGTGGTTTTACTTTTTTAGTGAACCCAAACTAATGCAATTATCAATCAAACTAGCACTTTGTACAGCACAAAGAAACATCCACAGGCCTTGTGCCATCCTCACAACCATTGTTACCTTCAAACTCAGGGTTTTCTCTGTTTAATCAAGCATTTTATCCTTCTCCACAGACTGGTCCCTCCTGATAGCATGACCAAAACTTAGAAGACACAGTCTCACCATTTTTGCTTCTAAATAAATTTCTAGATCATTCATGTTAAAATAATTAAAATTGAATTATAATATATATACTATATTTAAGCATCACATTAATTTCTTCAAGCATTTAAACAGTATCTAATTTAATTTACACAGTTGTTATGCTTTGTCTACATCATTATGATTTTTCTCTGTAAGTTAAGTTTTATTGAAGATTCCTATTCAACTATTCTAGGTGTCCTTGAAAATAGTTGCAAATTTGCATGCATTTGTGACTATAGTATTTTGGTACATTTCTATTGATAGAAAACTCTATTGATAGAAAATATAATTTTCTGTTTACATCGTCCTATGATTCCATGGTTATTTTTATCTTAACACTAGTTTGAAATAACTTTGCACCTACTAAATAATATAATTCTGTCTTTAAAATTGTGTATATATGTCATAAAATTATGAAGTTCAAACAGAATTTTCAAGATGACATAGTCCATGACCATGTATGTATTGCCATCTACTTTTGACCTATGATGGACCTTGAAAAAGTCTGTGGAAATTTTTCATTGATATTTATTCCATTTCTTATGAGCTTTTGGGTGGCCCCTCATATTAACCACTCCTCCTGCATCTAATCTGGCTCATTTTATACTCAGCAGAATTGCAAAATTGACTAATCTGCACATTAAAGTTCTACATTTTTACAATCACAATTATTTCTGTTAACAATTGTTCACGAGTGGATCTGATCAGAATTTTCACTCATTTTCTTTTCCAAGGACCCATTTGGAAAAAGTTGTTTGGTGGGGATGAGACAGCCTGTGGCTAGAGAAGCCCCGTGGAGTGCCCACCAGCACCACCAAACCAATGGTTTAATATTTAATTAACCCATCTCTGTACAGTTGATTCCAACTGATAATGAACCCATTTGCTATAGTAGAATTTCCTGTGAAATATTTACAGTCCATTTTTTCTTAGGGAGCAAATGCTGGGATTAAACTATTCTCCCCTTGGTTAGCAGCAGACAGCTTAATTACTCAGATGATAGGTCTCCTAGATAATTAATTACAATGGAAGTAGTGCAATATTAGGACAGTATTGTTCTCTAGATGACTTGAAAATAAAAACAAATCAAACACAAAAAAACAAGCTGGTTAACACCAATGCATTTTTTTAGTCATTAAAAATAAAATAAAAACATTAACAATTGTGCCTGAATGGTAGAGATTGGAAATCAGGTGGAGTAATTCTTAAATAGCAGACAACAGACAAAAGATAGTTATTGTACAAGAAGCTTAGCAGAGCATTCATAAATTATAGAGAGATGCATAGTACATACTCTCTGGCAGATAGTAACTTCTCTATTGTTTGTTGTTTTAAAATTTTCCTATAGTTTCCAAGGTATAATGCTAAATGATCTTCAACCTCCAAGCAAGTTACTGTTAAGAGAAAGCATTTATGAACAAGACATGGAGCAATTTCGATAAGTAGATTTAGACAAAAGTTGCAAATAGGATGAGAGTTTGTGAGAATGCTTTTCCTTTTACTCTATAATAAGGAGTGATTTATTTTATCCTAGAACTCTAGGGCTTCTCTCGCTACAAAAGATGGAAATTCCATTATTATGCACTTATTTAAAAATCTATTTCACTTTTGTCCTATAAAAATTTTATGGGTCTACAGAGAACCATTGGCATTAGATAAACAAACAAAAAGAAACAAAAAATTTCCCTTAGTACTTTTATTGCTTTTTTGTGTTTCTATAGTACTTTAAGGCTCATATAGCACACGTGCTTAAAATATTAAAAT